>NC_037594.1:6049465-6399782 GCF_003073045.1 Pomacea canaliculata | reverse complement strand
GGGTCCGCGGTTGTGAAGGGGGCCGTCAGTGGATTTTTTCCTTCTTCTTTTCCTTTTCTTTGTCATTCAAAAAGAAAAAAAAAGGTTTGAGAAAAGAACACCCAAGAATTACACATGCAGATGTTGAGTTTCAAGTCTGTATAGTATACAATTTCCAGGCCTAAGGTAGGCGGGCCCTCGGGGTAACCGAAACTTCATAGAATATGTTGCACTTGCACTGCAATCAGACCTTCCACGACCAAGCGCATCTCCAAACGAAAATGATAATTTTTTTTAAGTCCATAGTATGTTCTATTAATACATTAATTACTATCTTTGTGGCCCTCGCCTCTAGTACCTCTCTCTCTCCGCTTCTTTCCAATTCCCAACACCCGATCAAAGTTTAGATGGTAGATCCCCCGAGATAAGCCCTCCCTTGCCCTTATTAAATTTTGAAAGGGCTAGCAAGCATTAGACGTTGATGAGAACAAACATTTCGGTGTCAAACAAATGTTCAAATGGGCGCAGGCCCCCGACAATTTCCACCGAGCGTTGTCAGACGGGGCCGGAGCGGGTGCTACCCCAGGGATTACACTCCGTGATATTCCAGCGGGTAAGGAGCGAGAGAGCTTACCCGGACCTTCTGTGCCGTGTCTCGGTGATGACAGCAATATAGCTGGTCCTAATGATTTGATAAGCTCTCTCCACCGCGACCTGGCTGTTTCAAATATTTGCCCATTTGGCCTTCTGATTCCGGTCTCCGACGCAAGCGTTTAAAGCTGCGTGAAAATGGTTGAAGGGGGGAGTTTGAGGGGGGAGAGGAGAGGGATGTGGACGGTGGATGAGAAGAAGTACACCTGCGTGGACGAAATGAGGTGCTGGTTGGAGACGATTGCAATAAAATACCTCCTGGACACAGTGGCCACAGGATACGCCTATGTTGACACAACGACTTGTCATCTGCAGATGTGAATCTTGTTTCGAGTTTAAAATATTCCCAGATTCCATCCTTTCTTTCTCTCTCTCTCACTCGCTTAAGCTCGATTTCATTCTCCTCTCCACATTTGATAAAGTTCTTAAGAAGGTTAATCTTCACAATTATCCCATTGGTCTTGATGATCCGTTCTCGATACCCAGTCCAGCCTCTGGGCTTTCTCTCTCTCTCGTCCTCCCTCGCTCGATCATCGTCACGTGACCACGTCTTTCCTAACGGCGAGCGGACGGCCGCGTGCATCCATCACACGCGCAGGCAGTTTGCTGTAGGGGTGGGCTTGATGGGGTACCCAGCGTGCTTGAATACCCTCGCTAATAGATTTACGCTGTGTGTACTATACTTCTTTCATTTCCATCATTATTCTCCCGATCACTGAATTGATTCCCCGCATCGGGACACAAATTCATGGCAAATTGAAGGGTAATTTGCTGGACAGGTGAAAGAAAACAAAAGGGTTTGCTGAGTGGTGAACGGTTAGAGAACGAGAGAGAAAGTCTCGGAACTCACAGAGAGAGAGAAAGGGGGGATAGTAATTTAGAACCCAGAAGCTGATTGGCTGTACGTGGGCATTTAAGGAAGGCGGTTGGCAGATTAGGATCGGGATTAAATGAAGTTTAAGTCAAAGGCTGACAACAACACGGTTGCTGGTTGCGAGCATTACTACCCCACTCATCCAGCCCCCTGCAATCGGGGTGGAGGGGGAGCGAGCGGCGCTAAGGGGGGAGGAGTACAGGGGGGCAATTTAGCCTGGCCCACTTGAGCTCGGAGGGCGGGAACCTGGCACCGAGTCCCACGTGCTCCGCCAGAGCCTGCAGGAATTAAGGAGCGTAAGCCAAACACCTTGAGCGCCAAGCGAGACCCTCGCCAGCGCGCGCCAAAGAGAAATAAACGAAGTAAACCAGGGAGAGAGAGAGAGAAATAGTGCGCCTCGCCCAGAGAGAGAGAGATGCCTAGAGGTAGAACAGAGAAAAGTGAAGCTAAAAGACCATTGACTTGAAGGCAAGCGATCTGATACGTCGAGGATTCGGGGAAACCACCCGCCCGCCACCCCGGCCCCACCCTTTCCAACCCTCCCACCCCTACCCGCGCGTGCGCGCCAGCCACTCAAGCGTCGGCGGCCGAGAATTTTAGCGCTTTGCGCCGAGTTTCCCTTCAGCCATTCGATCCTGCAAAGTGGCGTCGTTTGTGGCTCGACAAAGCATCCCTCCGAAAGATTGTCGGCGATGACTGCAGTCAGAGCCTCGTAAACTGGCGATAACGCGGCTGTGGTGGTGGTGGTGGCGGCGGCGGTGGTGGTGTGTAGGGGAGGTCAACGAGGAGAGCGCCGCAGCAGCAGCAGCAGCAGACTCGTTTACTACGCTCGGACAAAAAGTCTCGTTAGCCGGGGCTGGACGCTAAACTGTGATTGTCTGTCTGTCTTGTTGGCTTGCTGCCGCTGCTTCGTTTTGGCCTGGACACCGGCAGTGTCTGGAATTCTCTCTCGTCACAGCCCCAACCCCTCTACCCCAACTCCCTCATTGCCTTTCTTCTACGACGAAGTTTGTCGTCTTCGACTTCCCAAACCTTCCACCAAGAAGTTGTGGATCCTGGAGAGTAAGTCGGCACACTCTACGGTGGACAAGGTTGACACTGAACATGATGGTGATACAAAGGTGAAAGTGGACATACAAAACGTTGAAAGTCGTTACAAAGTTGTGTCCACCCACATTGGAGGATGTTTCATGTCCACTTCATTGACCTACTGATCCACACCATCTGGACCATCGTTTGTTTCTGTTACTGACTCGCTTTCGCAGACCGCGAAAAAGTTTGTTTACCCTGTCTCCTTCATCCTAGAAGAAAGGAGAGAGAAAAAAAAACCAACAACTACAACCACTACTTCCGCAGATTGCACGTTCTTCATACATTCGTCATAAGTCTCGGACATTTTCTTTTTTCCTCCCTCGCAAAGCGAGAAGATAGAGGGAAATGGCTATATTAAAGCCCGGCAGCAATTAATTAAGTGACGAGATACTTGCTGGGACGGCAAGCACATTTCCATCGACTGGCCTGAAAGAGGAGAAGTTTGTGTCAAAAGCAAAAAGGCTCGCTATTTCATCAGCTGTTTACAAAAGGGCTGCACGTGCTGGTTTCCGAGCATCAGCCATCAGCCCCCTTCTTTTTAAAAGAGGACAGGGGGCTTTTTTATGTGTAATTTCCCTCCACTTTCCAATCTCGGCAAATCTCAACTTTGATAAGGAGGGGAGGGGGAAAAGAAGGGAAAGCAAGCTCTCCCTCCCCGACTTATCGATTTTCGCTTTGAAAACGAGGAGGGAGAGAGAGAGAAGCCGTTTAACGGCGGGAGAGGGAAGAAAAAAATGTATGCCAGAGATGACTGCGGCAAGTGTTGAAGATCGGGTTCTGATTTTTCGAGATAGTTATTGCCAGCTGGGATTTTTTTTCTTGTTCTTCTTCTTGGGCAAGTGAATTCCCAATGTGATGATCACTCTTTATTTAAACTCTTGTAACATGTCTCGTACCCTCCCGCATCTACTGCCATGTTTTACGGTCGTTTGAACGATGACAAGATTTGAGGAGAGAAGATGGCGCTAAACACGGATAGCAAGAAAGTATCTTAAAAAAAAAAACCAAGCAATATTTTTGCTTATGTCTAGATGAAGGAGATATCAGACTACAACCACCACAACATAATACAGTTTTAAAAATACATCGAGGACCGATTGAATCAGGGAAGAACTTTTTTCTTGGTTGTACCGAAAGAGGGCGCCTCTGTTTTGTGTCACAGAAATACGTTCTGTCAGGGAAGCAAGGGTTAGGTAAGAGGCAGCCCTGCCCACCAGCCTGTCACATCGGGTGCCCCCACCACCCCATCGTCAAGGACAGCGCGCCACGACGTCGCCCACGACGGACCACCATCGATCGCCCTCGCAACGACCGCAGTCTTTGTCACCGGTGAAGAACCACGTCGTGGAAGACAAAGACGCGAATGTTGCACACCCAGATTGGAATATCAGGCTCCCGCTGCCAACCAGCCGATGGTTGCTTTTTTTAAAAAAAAGATTTCATTGCTGTTCTCGTTAACAGATACATCTGGCATCTAGCGCATTAGTGGGCGGCGCGTGAAATTTGTGCAGCGCCCTCGTCAAGTAGTTTTTTTTCTCTGGAAGTTGCAATTTGTCTGTCTCTTCGTGTTCCTCCACGTGACGTCTGGCCCACGAGGCGACGAAGGGTGTTTTGATTCTCCTAAGAAAAAGGAAACAAACAAATAAACAAAAAAAAAACAATTGAGGTAACTTGAATAACAACGGGTTGTGTCGGCTCGCGGAGTTGTGTTGGTCTCCTGTTCATGTTACTGTGTGGTTGTGGAGTCGTCGTCCTTTCTCATCGTCCCTGTCGTTGGTGAGGAACTGACTGAACAGCAAGAGTTCTTCAAGCCAGGAGGACAGGTCTCTAGCTTCTACAGCCTGTGTGATGGTGATGCGGGACGGGGCATCGTCCAGCATCTTGTGCCACATGGAGAGGGGCGCATCCAGCCAGACCGGCACCAGCATCGGACACCCGGTGGGCATTGCTGGAGGGGTGAGCGTTGGCATGATGGTGTCGCGACAGGTGCAACACCTGAGCGGCTTCCCCCTGGTGGTCAGCGGGGGGAGTTTGAACCCCACGGTCACCTACACTACCCCACGAACGTGGCACCCGCACATCTACGAGCGACCACCCCGACAACCCACATCCTTCCTGATCGCGGACATCCTGGGCATCAAAGACTCTCTTCACCGCCAGGAAAAATGCGCACAGCCCTCGTCGCCTGAACACAGAGCCTCCCAGCACCATCAGCACCAACACCAGCGCCATCACAACCACCACCACCATCATCATCATCAACAGCAGGTCAAGTCTCGCCTGACCTCCATCGACGACACGGAACGCCGGGAGACTTCGACACGAGAAAACAGCGCCAAGAACCACAGCAACAACAGCAGCAGCAGCAACAGCAGCAGCAGTAGCGCCAGGTCAAACAGCGGGTCACCACATTCTCCGAATTCAGGTAAGGGTTGAGAGGTCAAAATACATCCTTACTGTCGATGGCGTAGAAATTATTTTATCTTCAATAATAACTCTGAAACAAATTATACATCCATTTTTTTTTCTTTCTCTCTCTCACGCACGTGTTCAAACGCTCATATTGAAAGACATTAAACAAATACAGAAGGCTGCGTGGGCGGACAATGATAACTGGCCAAGACTGATGTGTGATGAGATCTCTTGGGCGACGGGAGTTGACAAGACAGCTATTGTTCCGTTGCCCTCATGGCGGCCTGAATGGCTACACAGACCTGATTCACAGCTGAAGTGACTCAGCCCTCGCCAGTCCGCGGCGTGAGAGCATTGTAATCACCGGGTCTTAAGTGTAATTAGGCCGTCCCTATGCAGCTCCAACACCCTGATCCCTGGCGGAGTATGAACACATCCACAACTACCCACTTATGTTTTTATATTGCTACCCTTGTCCTCACTGCCATCCGTACTTTTATCTCTTTCTCTTTGCCTTTTTATTTTAAATCCGTTGGATTGTTTATATCTCCAGACAAATCAACTTATTTTAGTGCTTATTTTATTTTAGACTTCGCTTATTTTTAAGATCAAGTGTCTGGTGGAACTTTTTCCAGAATTAATTCATTAAGCTTATAATTTTCATTAAGGTTTTAGCAAGAGAGGTAAGAAGAGAAAATATTTCGCTTAGATAATAATCGCGAGAAAATAATCTCCAACACTCATTTTTCTCTAACCGTTGATGAAAAAGTTACTTTACTGGTTGTTGTTGTTGTTGTTGTTGTTGTTGTTGTTGTTGTTGTTGTTGTTGTTGTTGTTGTTGTTGTTTGTCCCCGTTCCCCTTGGTGATGGATTATTGCTTCCGACAGTTTGGGATTTAACTCCACCATCCTGGTAGTCTGTATGTTCCATCATTCTGTGAGTGAAGATGTCAGGACCAGTAGAAGACCCTCCCTTATTGGAGAGTTCGGTAAAAAAAAATAAATAAATAAAAGATTGAAAGCAAGTGACACTAAAGTTTAATTTTTAAAAATCCCATAAACACGAGAAGTAAAAACAAGACACAGGACATGAAAGGAAGCAGCTTGACGCACTTCAACATGAAGATGTGCGTAGGAGCAAACACAAACAAAACAATAAAAACAAAAATATCGAAGAAGTTCAAGTAACTAAGAAAACTCACAAACAACACATTTCATTTGGAGGTCTAAAATATAAAAATCTGGGTTTTTTTATTGAAATAAAACGAATTATTCCACAGATGTTTCGCACAAGATGTCGCTAGGTTGCCGATGTTCAATAGTTTACTTGTTTACTGAGCGACTACAGTTGTTGTCTTTTGAATCCAACATCAGGTTTTCTGTGGATAAACAAGGCAATAATAGGAAAAAAACCTTGTTATCCACTTTGGAAACTGATGCAAGAATAATAATTTAGATGATCTGAAAAAATGATCTGACTGTACTTAATTACACTCAAGACAAACCATTTGAAACAAAACTTTTGGGGTTTGTTTGTTTTATGTTTGTTTGTATGTTTGTTTGTTTTATGTTTGTTTGTTTGTTTTTAGAAATATTTTTTTAAACCGTAACCAGCTGAAATATTTAACCTCCCATTCCACAAAGCAAGAATAATCTGTTTTAAATGATTTTTCCTACTAAATATAAAGCATTAATATAATTTTTTTAAATATTGAATCATGCAAGCTATTCAGGAGGAGAGATGGATTGTATATGCATGGAATTTGAAGGAATGTATATTTGTAAATGATTTTGACAAGACTGTGTATTATGTAGTGCAAGACACTGTATTACCTAAGAGCGGGAAATGAGCGATGTACAGAAAAGCAAAACCAAAACCATAAACTCTTGCATTAGTGGCATTAGAAGTAAACTGTCAGTGATAATGAAGGAAGAAGAAATAAATTGTGACAAGAAGATGAAGGTGAACCAGTCACAATTGAAACACTAACGATAAAAGTGGATGGCGGTTAACGGAGGATAAAGATTACAAACAGATGTCACAAACAGCAGTAGCAGTCCAGTAACCAAATACACTTTATTTATTTGCTCGCACTGACTCGTTTTTAAACATCATCATGTGTAAACTATCATCAAAGTGGCCTCCGCTGCCGCTGATGGCGTTATTTCGCCAAAGGAGCGGCGACACTTCCTGTCTGTCTGACCGGCCATACGTCAGGATGCACACAGCAACTGCCACCACCACCTCCACCACCATCATTTCTTGTGTGCTGCCACCTTGAGATTTACGGTGCTCCCAGACGATGCCAGCCCCTGTTTTATTCATGCTCTCAATCATTACCTGCGCCATGCTCGGCCTGTGTTTTTAGCCGTTGAGCAGGTAAACGTTTTAACGTGGGATGGATTGTATTGATTCCCTAGCGACCCCGCCATTACAGGGCGACATTACAGTTTTAGTGAGGTTTCCCCAGTGCTGCCCGCTTGTCTCAGGTGGCCGGAATGATTTTTTGAACAGCCGAGCTCAGCGTGTGGCTCGCCGTGCCAAGAGGAAGCGGAGGTCAGGAGGTCAGCTTGTGCTACAAGCCTGGCAGTTATTGACTGCTTTCACTCTCTCCACCATCAAACCATTTTATAATTGCCGTTTGCTGGTGAAAGTATGTTAATGCTGATAATAATCGTTTTTTCTCATCTCATTCTTTCTCTCTCTCACACAAACAACAAACATTCAATTTTTGTAGTTTTACAAACCGTTTTTTTTTTTCGTTCTTTACTTTATTAAGTTTATTGCTAATAATGAAAATGTGTTATAAAAATTATTATTCTAATTTATTACATATAAATATTGTTATATTTATTACACATAAATACTAATCCAGCCGATCTACTTATTTTGTGTGAGGATGTGAATGTTCCGACAAAAAAGTTAAGCTGTTGTGTTGAGAGATTTTTATTTATGATGCCGAGGGGAAAGCAACTCTAATAATAAACTCATTACCAAAGTACACATCTCGTGCATTATGGGATATGAACTGCGAGTTCTCGCACAGACTCGTGGCTTTCACGAGATGCTGGGAGGAGTCGGGAGGAAGCGAGCTGCTTCGCATGACTGACCCGGCGCCCTCCTTCTGAGTCCATCGGTCGCTGGTTTCTCGGGCGACCGTCGCGCTTGTCCGGCTAACCACTCACTCTTCGAGTCGACGAGATCGTTTGAGGTTCTGATGAGGTGTGGGGCTGGAGGCTGGGTGGAGTCGGAGGGTGGGGCAAGGTTGTGATTATGTTTGGTGTTACATCTGTTGTTGTGATTACCTTCATTAATGTTGCTATCAACTTTTTGTCGATGGGACTCAAACTTTTATCCAAGCTGAGAGAATATAATATCAAATATAATTTTCGAAGAAAGTGTTAATACAGCTAAACAGTGAAATAATGATCAAAAATATAATTCACAAAGTGTTAAGACCGCTAAACAGTTTAAATGAAAATGATCAAATAAGCTCAACCACGACTTTTTAATTGCTGTTGAATCATTCAAAGCTTTTTTTAAATATTTATCCGATGTAGGTATTAAAGTTTATATTTTCATTAAAAAATACTCCAAAGATGTCACAAAGGTCTTAAGAGATTTTAATTATGATAAGAATAGGCCGGTCAACCTAATTGCATTTATATGTTTAAGAATAATATTAAAGTTAATTTTTAAAATACTTTACACAAACATCAAAGGCAGGCTTAGAGTGCTGTACAAAAATAATAAAAATAATTGATATATATTTAAAATATATATATAGAAGCTGAAGAACTGAAAGCCATAAAATTAAATCAACAGACAAAAATAATAAGCTGTTTAGAAAATAATAAACTGCGCTCGTAAATGTGTGGATATTTTAAAAGCTGTAAAAAAAAAGAGAAAAAGAGAAATAAAGTGTTGCCAGATATTCCTGTGAAATCAAAATTCACTAAACACTGACGTCAATAGCCGAGCTCTCCCAGGCTTGCCTCTGCTAATAATTTATTTCCATCTGTCCTTTGGCCGAGTGTCTAAACGCCCGGGAGAACGAGAGGCAATTATTAAGAGCGAAACATTGGGCATCAGTCATGAAGCTGTTAGAGGGGTGGCGAGGTGGGGTAGGGGTGCATGGGTGAGGGCCATGAAGCATGTGGCTTGGCATCTCTGCAGGCATGTGCAGGGGGGTAGGAGGTGCACGACAATCGATGTGGCGCTCGATCACGTGGGGGAGAAGGGAGGAGGAAGGAGTGACGGGGGAAGGGATGAAGAAGGAGATGGTGGCGTGTGCTGATCGTTTGCACGAACCTCACTAAGCAGGTGTTACAGACTCAATCATGTGACCAGGGGTGGGGTGAGGGGTAGGGGACTCATTATCTCATTCGTTTGTTTACATCGTCGGGTGGTCGGATGGACGGTCGATTGTTCTCTCGTCATTTGTATTTTGATTTAAAAAATGAAAATTTGTTTATTTTAGTTGATGGATGATTTGACGATCATGTAAATCGGTTAATCGTTTCGTTGAAAACAATAACATCAAAGTCTCGGTTGGTGTGTCATTTATTTACTCAGTCGTGTTGCTTCCTTGTTTACCACCTCCACAGAATCACTCACCCGTTCACTTGACAGATTCAAAATAAAAAAACACTCGAGTAGCAGACGATACACAGGAGGTAACAGAGTATAATACAACAGACTAACAACAACAGAAAAGGAAACATTCGCAGTTTTTGACCGATGACAATTTTTATAATCAAAAGCAGAATAAGTGTGCAAGTGATTGTCATCTAGAGATCATTGTGAAACCATAGTCAAACATTTCTTTCTTCTTTTTTCTCTCTTTCTTGTTTTCCCCCGCCTCCATGAGCCTCTTAAAATTTCTCTCATTTTTCTCATATTTTTTTCTATCCTTCGTTAGTTTTGCTCTAGTCTCCTTTTTCTTTTATTTTTCTGTCTCATCTTCCCTTCACCTCTGTTAGCTTCAAACCTCACCAACGCAATCGATTTTGGAAGATTTTTTTTTCATTAAAAGACAAAAGGCAAATTCAGGACGAGGCCGAATTAAGTGGAGTTTAATCTGAATGTGTGATCGCCCTGAACAAAAGTTCTGTCTGAAAAGTCCACACAACCATTGTTTTCTGCCATCCCCGGACTTTCTGTGTGAACTCAGTTTTCAGGGGGCTGCCTCAGTCCTCCTCTGTAGCTAACCACCAATAGTTGGAGTATCTTCTTGCAACTAGTGAAAATAAAGCGAGACACAGGCGTATTATCGCAACTAAAAAACTATTTACAAGACAACATTATCTTACCACTTGTAAATAAATTATTTAGTAAGACAGTGATATACTCTCACAATTAAAATGTATTTACTAAGACAACAATACACTCAAGCAATTAAAAAAATTAAGTTAAACTACTAAATTCTCCTGCAAGAAAATCAGATTTGAAATGTCTCAGGAATTACAGAAAATATAGGTAAACATAAACCCGCAAACTTTAAAAAATGATAATAAATAAATCAGATTACTGTAGGTACTCTACACTGTCTATAGGTACTTCCCTAACTTAAGAAAGTCAAGAGAAACTTGGAGATAATTCTAAACCCAAAGAAATTAAGAAAGGGAAATTAAGATGTACTCCTATAACTTATTCATCTTGCACTTTTTCCTCTCTCATTCTCTCTCTTTCCTCTGGATTTAAGAAATGGGTGTTTGAATTGTGTCTGTGAATAATACTTACTGAATAAAAAATGTACTCCTACAATACAAAAATAATAATCTCAAGCTAAAAGATACCGATGTCCTTCACTAATTAAAAAAATACTCCTACTACTTAAGAATGTAAACTCTAACTAAGAGGTCCTCTTACAACACAAAATAATTGGTAATAATGTCATTCACTAATTAAAAAAAAACAAACTCAAAAATAAAAATACTCCTACAACAACCAACAAGTCTCGGTGGACAGTTCCAACTAAAAAATGTTATTTATTTTGCACTCATGTAATAAAGAATATCCCGTATCTTATCTAAGTATATTCTCAAACACTCTCACATCTACACAAAATACAGTCCGACAAGACGACAAGCCCCAACCGACAACAGTCAAGTCCAATCACACACCACTCCCGCAGCTACAGAAAGTAAACCAGGGAAGTAGTCCCACAGCTAAAAATAAGCTTTAGTCCCACTTCTAGGTATTCCTGCAATTAAGAAAGGATAGTCAGTCTACAAACTACTCCGGTCCACCCGACATTTTTATTCTCCTGCCGCCGAGATCGATGAGAGAGACGATAAAAGTAAGACTTCAGTGACTCTGACGACGCTGTAGATGAACTGGGTGCACGCGCAATCACCGAGGCTTTGTGGTAGAGGTGGCGAGGGGGAGATAGGGGTAGAGGGTAGGTAAGGGTGGGGTGGGCTTCCCTCCTCACTTCTGGTGCCACTGCGTAGATAACTGCTCGCAAGATTTACGTCTCGTGGCAGTTTTTCCTGTAATGGTTTTAAATTGAACGGAGCACCTGCTCTGGATTGTCTTGTAAGGCATGTGAAATTGGATGACCTCACAAGCCATCGATTGTTGAAATATTTGTGTTTTCATTCCTGCCTCCCTCTCCATTTCCAGCAGTGGGTTTAATATATGAGCCACTCAAAAGAGAGGTTCCCTGGATTTGATTTCGCTACATTTAATAATAATAATCCCTTGTATGGCGCAATATTCCAGTCAAAGAGATAACTGCCTTTCATATAGCATAATCCATAAAACAATCAGTCGATAAGGGAGACGACTGAGTGCCGTCAGTAAAGGGAAATCACTGCATATTGAGCGGCAAAAACACATTTAGGAACATTTTCAGTAAACAAAGAATGGTGAGATGAGGAGATTGTGGACCGGTGCCATAATATCAAACAACAGAAGGCGATCATCGCAAGATCAGCCACTCAAGATGGCTGATGTAAAAAAAAAAAATGGCTGAAGCCAACGTAAGAAGACAAGGGGAAAGTCGGTAAAATGATCCAATCAGTTGGCATCTTTGTTTAGTGGGCAACAACAAGTCTAATTCATCCGCAGACGAGAAAAACGTGCAAAACGTAGCCAAGGTAAACGAAAACATAAACATCCATTAGTGATATCCAGATCGAAACAAATCCCTTGTTCCGAAACAAAATAAGATCGTCTGCTCAGCCAGAAAAAAAGATGGCGCCGCTTCCATGAAATGTTCTCTGTGTTTCTTCTGCTGCTATGGTGTGTTAGCAGCACTGACACCTTTGCCCTCGTCTGGAAACAATAAATGTGAAGTTACATGGCGATTTTCCCGTGTGAACTAACCAGATCGACAATGGAGCTAACGAGCAAGCCGTTCAGTCAACTATTCATTCATTCTTTGACTTTGACAAACGGTTATGTTGGTCCGGCGGTGCTGATCGTCGTGGTGGTGGTGGCAAACAACTGAGTAGACGCAGAGGTGAACAGGTCCTGCAAGGAACGGTCAGTCCACTCCTTTGGCCAATTCTTCCCTCGTCCACCCTGACGTCGATCCCTCTCTAAACATAAAATACGGGTACACATAGAGTGTTGTTTTCTTCCCCACCTCAGCTGGTCATTCTTTGAGCTGTCACCTTGTGCCATTCCCTCCTCCATGGTTCGGCATTTGTCCTAAGTCCACTTTTCTGTCGCTCCCTTCATTCCTTCTTGATGTTTCAATTCATTGCTTTGTTCTTTGGAATAGCTTCGATTTCTGACCTCTGCCAGTCCTACAATGCCCCAGTGGCACCATTCTAGTTCATGGGTGAGCTGTTACACCTTGTCACGCTGTGTAATGTAACACACTGCTCCTTCTCTCAACTATGGTTGGGCTCCAACCAAACCTTGTGCTGTCCCCTCCCAGGCGCTTGCTAATGGGGCGTGCAGTTGTTAATCTTGGCTTCAACTGTTCTTACATGATGTTTCTTCTGCATCAATCATCCATAGTTCTTTCTCTGAGCTTATACACTTGTTGGTGCTCATCTCTTCAAGTGGAACTACAGCCAATACCTTCATCCGAAGGGTCGCCCAGGTCGCGAACACGTGGCCATCGGTCCCTGGCCGGTACTTTCATTTCGGTAAACCTTCGTCCGCCGATGGCGTAGAGGTTTATTCCCTCGGCCATTATCCTCCCAATGATTGTCCACAAGGCATTTGGGACCATTTACCCTTGCTTAGGGTGGAGGCAGCGTGGGAAAGACTGGCGCTCCCCGAGCGATCGTAAGCTCGGCCGAGGGCGTAATGGCCAACGGCATGTGAGGGCAGAGGTCAATGTGGCAGCTGCAGCAGACGTCTCTGCAGCTTCGTTCTACTGCAGAGAAGATCTACACACTACACAAAAGTCACTAAAGTACAAACAAATAAAAAGCAGTTCCAAAATTACAAGCAGGATGCAGGCCAGGGTTTGTTTGGGGCTGAATTCCTTGGACTCGGTGTAACCAGCGATTTATGACTCAAAGATCAACAAAACACTTTCGATGGAGTCGCGCGCTTGAGGTAAAGGGTCACGAGGTGGAAACACTTTCCCTACCATACCCAATGCTAAAGCCAATGCTTCATATGATTTGGTCTGGCCATCTGCCACAGGCACCAGTGACGAACACCGGTCTTGACAGCAGGGAAGGCTGTGAGAGTGCTTGTTGCGGAGTGTTTTAATTTATACACCCATCAAAGCTCGCCGGTAACTGAGCGCAAACGAAGTTAGTGTGGAAACAAACACTTGGATGCTTACATAATTATTTATGGGGCGTTAAGAGAAGGCGGGAACTGATAGCGTGCAAAGAAAGTTTATATAATTATTTATGGACTATGTTGGGAGGAGATGGGGGAAGGAGAAGTAGATTTTTAAGGAGCAGTTTAAGGGTCATGTGGTGTTTTTATTTTAATTCCTACAACAGAGGAGTTTGTCATTGAAAACTGGACACTCATCTTAGAGGTCTGTGTTACTTTAACTGCTAATGTTTGAAGTAGATATTCTATTTACTGCAAAGAGGTATTGTATAGAGGGAACGCACGCCGATCAAGGCGAAGGTCCTGAAACAGATTGGTTAAAGAGGTGTCTAGGAGTGTTTCTCGACAGAATTACACCTGAAACTAATGAAATAGGCGACTGTTGTGTGGTTGTTGCTAAAGAACACTAAAGAACACTGATCCCAGCCCATCTTTTCTCCGCATCCCTTGAAGCCATCACTCTCCAGCACGCTCAGACATAAATGGCCGGGAAGGTCCGCTGCTGGTTCGGATACTCTAGCTAGCGGCCCCTCTTTGGGATTGATCATCGCCTCGCCGCCCCTCTTGGTCGCGGGCAAGAAATTGTAGCCTCGCTCCCGCTGCGCGCGGCCACGAAGACACGTGAGAGCCAGCACCAATCGCGCCTCTCTGACAGGAGAACAAGTCATCGTGACGATCGATGTCGCTTGATTGCATCGGAGAGCGCCTGTAGGGTGACACCTTGATGTATGGTCCAATCACAACGTGCGCCGGTGGCCATCCGTTAACCCGCTCGCGGTCCGAGGGTTGCCCCTTGCTATCCCAACCCTCACCTCCTCTCTTGCTGTCCGAGCTGGCCCTAACATCTCGGACTCGGCATGGCGGTGGCAGATCTTTGGGCTCCGATAATGTTGTCGCGCAGACTGACGGATGTCTCTTCTGGGAACGAGAGCTCACCCGTCAACACGCGCACACACACACACACACCCGAACACACACAGCTATCCAGCAGTTTGAACTTCTGTCTAAACTTAAATAAGTGCGGGTCTGGGTTAAGTTTGGGGAGAGGGTAGGGTGGTGGGGTGAGCGGGTGGAACGGCCAGCCCGCTGCCAACTGAGTCTGTCAACGACTGTTCACGCTTTTCTCGCGCCCTTTGAACCTGTGACACTCGCAGCCGCCGGGAGAACGTGACAACGTGAGGCAGCGGCTCCGCGCCTTCCAGGAATAATTGACCTCCGGTTGCCAGACCAAGCTCGGAGAAGCTCTGACACTAACACCTTGTTGAGCACCGCGGGTATGAGGCCGCTTGTGCAAGGGTTGGACAGGTGCGGGAGCTTACATCAATAAGGACTCTTGTCAATAGACACTCAACTAGGGCTGTGATGTATGATTATTTCTGCCGCCGAGCCTTGGAGTGACAGAAAAAAACAGCAACCTGATGACTGGTGGACACACACACACACTGGGCAGTCCAGTCCAGTCCAGTACTGGTCACAAACATCTTCCTTCAAACATCCCAACTTCTTCAACTTGCGGACTTCATTCCTCGAGGTTCCGAAGTTCATTTTATTCAGAGACTGTACATACAATTATTCATTCTTTTATTTCAATGATTTTGTTCCTTCTTTTATCTTTGGTTCATTGGATCCTTCATTACATAAAACTCTTTCTCCAAAGCTGCATTTCAAGCAAATTAAGGTTTGCACAAAATTATTTATAACATGATATATATATATATATCAGTATATGTGTGTAAAACTATTTTAATTTAGTTTAAAATATTTTCATCTACTACAAGACTCACGTTGTAAACCAAACCTCAGTGCTACATGTTGAAGCCCACAAGACATTGATGTATATTCTCCTCTCTACCCACCATTTTTTCAGAAGGGGTAGGGTGGTCCTTTCGACTGCGAAATACGACTGCGCTGTGCTGTCATTGGTGAAGGTAAACGGACGGAGGCAAAAGTCTTGGTATTGAAAGCTCCACAGGGAGGGTCTACAAGATGGTGGCGCCGTTGATAAATGGGCCGGTGGGGAGCGTTACCCAAAAAGCGATGCTTATTTAGCCGTCTGAAAGCTTGCTACGACTCGGATAATTAAGCGGTTTCATTGCAAGCAACGAGGCCCCCACGAGAGCGATTGCCCGCCGTGATTGCCGTTATCTCTGCGCGGTGCCACCCGACAGCGACTGGCGATGAGGTCTGTAAATAGAACACCGAGTGGGTAACGCCAGCCACATCAATTCCTGCTTCATCGCTAATCGACGACATGGCTAGTTCTCGTGCTCGCGTGATGTGTGGCCAGCGTTGTCGTCGTCGTCGTCGTCGTCTGTTGTTGTTGTTAATTGTTAATGTTGTTGTTGTTGTTTCTTTTTAAGTCTCATCTGGTTCGAATATTTGTTTGGTCGAGATCTTTTGTCGTCTTTTCTTTAAACAATAATGACTTTTGTCCGTGCCAAGAATTTTTTATTTATTTGTTTTATTTATTTATTTATTTCTGCGGAAGGGGGCAGCCAAGGGAGGAAAGCGGGTTTCAGTGGAAAGAGATTGTTTAACCTTTTCAAAATCAACTAATATTAGGAAACATAGTCTGGTTGTTTACAAGAGTGTCAATGATTGAGAAGTATAAACACGATCTCTCTTGCCTATTGGCTGTTTCTTTAACGGTTTTTGTTTCCAGTCAGGATTTATCCATACTTTAAATGAGGAAGGGGGTATGGGACTGGCTTTTTACTCCAAACCAGAATGTGAGGTAATTTCACTGCAAAACAGTCAGCCCTGTAAACAGGTGTCATATACAGAGAAAGAACATTGTGCCCGAGATGAGATCTGAACCCAGGACAGCCAATCGTTACTATAATTGAGACAGTCACAATCCGCTGCGCCACCACGATCACCCGCTTCCTTCAAATGAACAGAGAAGGGATTTGGGGAATGTAGTAAGGTAGCTACTTAAAGGATTCATTTGAAATATTATTAATCATCGTATGTGATTTAAGCGAGCAGTTAAATGCGGGATTTTTTTTTTCAACTCGGAAAATGTCGGCTTTGTCTTCAGAGTCGGACAGCGCAGAGAAGAAGAGAAAAAACGGGGATGAAAATGGAGAGCAGCCAGCTAAGAAGAAGAAAGCCAGAACTACCTTCACCGGCCGGCAAATATTCGAGCTGGAGAAGCAGTTCGAGCAGAAGAAGTACCTGTCGTCCGCAGAACGCGCTGAGATGGCGGCGCTTTTGAACGTCACCGAGACACAGGTGAGTGTCTCCTCGGAGACTTGCGACAGACAACTCAGTAAACTGATTGTCATTATATGATGATGATTAATGATAAATAAACCAACAACAATGCAACCAAACAGGCAAACAAGTAAACAAGATGCTGAGAGACAGGTGCAGTGAGCCATGGCTGTGAACAATCAACCGGCGTTTAAAGGTTGAGTAAGTATGAGCGAACTCACAAAGCCAGAGTGAGTGATGCCAGGAGGCACAATGGACCAAGGTGAGGAGGTTCCGGGACATTGATGAAGCCAGGTTGACAAATTTCACGCGCACTTGATTCATCATTAACCAAGTGTCATGAATACCCCCACTGAGCCCTCCCACACCCCCTTCTCCCACCCGATGCTGGAGGTCCAATACAACTCGTCATTAACCTAAGCGCTCTTGAAAGCTCGGCACTGCCCCTCTGTCAGGGGAGGGTCAGCATGACCTCGCGAGCAGAGGGCAGGTCACACCGTGACGTCACCAAAGTCTGGCAGCAGAACCAGCTTTGTCTGGCAGATGGTTTCGCTGCCAACAGCACAACGAGTGGATAAATGTCTCGATGAAAATCCTCCTTCATTGGGCTGGCAGAATGCTGCTGCGATTAGGTTTAAAAAAAATAAACAAACGAAAAGAAAAAAGACAAAGAAGACAGAAATGCCGGTCTTTCATCTACTTCACCATAAATCATTTCGATGTAATATTCCTTCTCGGGTGTTTACTGAATGCTGCGGGAGGTCCTACGAATATATTTTAGGACCTCTTTACAATTATTTCTCACTCTCGTCTCTCCTGTCTGTCTCCATCTTCTCTCTTCTTGTTGCTCTCTGTCTGTCTCTCATCTTGGAAGATTTTGTGAGATGTTGGTGCTAACACATCTGCCTTACCAGTTTTCTAAGTAAACATTTTCTCTGTCGTGCAGGTGAAAATCTGGTTTCAAAACCGCCGCACCAAATGGAAGAAGCAGGAAAACATTTCCAGCGCCGAGGTGGCCGAACACAAGCTGAACGCCGAGAAACATCTGTTGAAGTCGAGCAAGAACAAGAAACAAGGGGAGAAAACCGCAACACTGGCGGCAAACACTCCAGCTGCGGCATCGACATCAGCAACAGCAGCAGCAGCAACTGTAGCGGCAAGCGAGCAGCTGTCGGAGGACAGCGGTAGTGGTGGTGTGTGCCCCGAGCCAGTTGACTTAGGGGTGGTGGTCGTGGGTGCCGGGTGTGGAGGGCACCTCACTAAGGGCAGACACTCCGGAGGCAGCAACGGTCACAATGGTGTTCCAGGCCAGTCTGGAATCAACAGTGGGCCGTTTGGATGTTCTACACCAACCTCCATTCCTCTACCCTTGGTCCCCTTGCGTGTCTCGCTCGGCTCTCCACTGGTCCACGGGGGGCCCATCCTGACAGACACGGCCACCAGCCCCGGCCCGCTCCTAGCAGACGACCTGGATGCTGATGACAGCAGTGACATAGACATCGCCAGCTTGGAGGAGGGTCCACAATGCCGTGACCCCGGCCTTGGCCTCTGTCGGCCGACTCACCGGTCAACCTGGTCAAACCCAGAGCGCCGCCGGACTTCCGGTCTAAAAGCCCCGCAGAGCTCAAGATGAAAATTGAGGACCTTCGAGGTTGTGACGACAACGGCGTGATGTTGTCGAACGTCAGCGAGGGTTGTGCGAGGGCCGACGTGAACGACTCTAACCTGGAGGACAGCGGCGACAAGTCGTGCCCCACCGCGTGATACAAGTGTGACGTCACTTGGGTGACTTTACGCTGACTTAACGCTGACTTTGGTTGACTGGGTATGCTTTGATCCATTTCTTGTGAAAGTTCTTGGTTTTATTTTATTATTTTTTATTATTTTTTCAACTACGCAACGATAAACATTTCGGAATGCTGACAGCAAACCCAGTACACACTGTATCATGGGTTACCAGTTCTAATTTTCTCTTGGGTGGACGCTGCTCCACAGATGACTTTCAGCCAACATTTTTTGACATGTTTACCTATTCGCTCACTCACATGCACACTGGCACTGCTGGTGCTGCAACGAGAAAAATCACTTCAACCACCTTGTTTACTTGGTCAGTATCCGGTCAGTTTTGTATGTTCCGAAAGCAAGAGAAGAAGATAAGAGAGAGATGTTTGTTTTCTAAGTATTGTTATGTTGCTGATGGCTTGTCACAATCCTGCTCGGGGAAAGAAAACTCAACATCGCAGACTCTAAGCTTGCTAGTCAAGATCGTGACAGTCGTGACACGTCATCACTCAAACATGACTTAATTATCATCATCAGACAAAGTGTGGCTCTACCTGACTTCATGGAGGTGAACGTCCCAGTAACGACCATAGGAAGTGGGATCATTATGGGGGACATGTGGACATGTGGGCAAGTATCAACAAACCTGTTGAGCACGTGGACTAGTCTCACCGAACTTCCATGCATGCTAGAAAACGTTTTCACGATCTTTTAAACATGCTGGAATAGTCTCAGTAAAACTTTCAGCAAGTGGAAAGGTTTCAGCAAACCTGTTACAAATTTGGAAAAGCAAAAGTCGAAACATCAAGAAAAACATTGAAAAAAAAATATTTCCTGTTCAGAACATATACCCTTGAACCGACACTAATTTCGGGTTCATTGCCCTGACAAACTGTCTTGTGGTGTTTCGAGATGCGTTAATATTATACATGTGCAAGCTCAAATAACTGAGAAAGATCGCAGATAAGATAATATCCCAAAACGAGTGTCCGTGCGTATCTCAGCTCATGCACCTACATCTGTATGAGTGAGAGAGATTTTAAAATCATATTTACATTTTACTTCCCGTAAGTTTGATATCCACAGATACCTAAGCTTAGTTCACAGTGTTTACTTCTCGGAAAACTGATTTTAAAAAACAGGTGATAGAGTAAACGAATAAGAAGTGGAGACCGGATGATATGATGTAGCTTCATCAGGTAACGGTTCCAGGTAAACAAAAACAAAAAAACCAACTCTCACTCCATCGAGAACTGCGCACCTGGATGTGTCATTTCCGGTAAAGTACATCGCAGGTGACTTAAATGCACAGGAATGTTTGGAGGTCAATCTTTTTATTTAACTGAATAGGCTCAAAAGCACTGGCTCAAAAAAAGAATTTCGATCACTCATTATTTAAATGTAAATACTCATCTTGCCCTCGGATCTCTCCCAGCAAGGTGACCAACGGGTTCTACCCGCTGATTAACGGCACATACCTCATTCTCTTGAATTCATGGAAAGACATATTACTAAAACGAGAATCTTTGAAACAATGTGTACATTTTGTTAATCGTATCCTCACAAACCAGTCTCAACACATGTATTCATGAGTTTGTTGCTTAACCGGTAATTTCCTTCTCCTTCATCTGTAACGGATTCCAATAAATAAGAAGTGCATTTATCGGTATTGTTCTTCAATGTCGTCGTTGTTAACTAATTTTATCATCCCAGTCTTCTATTATTATTATTATTATTATTATTATTATTATTATTATTATTATTATTATTATTATTATTATTACTTGCCATCTCTAGTCTCCAAATTATTTCTATTTCGATCACAGTCCTTGTTACTTTTCTCAGAGCGACTCTGTTACTGTTTAGATGACAAAATTATGCCGAGACCATCCAAGCACCACTTTATTATTAGTTTAACAATTTCTTCTAGTATTATTATTATTGCTCTCAGTGTTGCTTTTGTAATTTTGTGTAAACTTTACCAACCTTACCATCACTATAACGGCATTGTTTTCACGAGTGACAGGGGATACGAACCCCTGGGTTGATATCCTCCCCCTGGCTGGAGTTAAATGAACTAAAGTTATTAATTGAAGTGGCTCTTCATCAGTCTGAGGCCGGACAATCATTTTATGTCAGTTCCTCTGTTGTTCGTCTTGCCCGCACGCTGTATACCTGTATGTGTGTTTGTCCACCGTCCGTCTGTCTGTCCGTCTGTCCGTCCAGTCTTGACAGTATGTGCACAGCATCATTTTATTTGTTTTCTTACCACCGTTAAAGTACTTCCTCTTAATTCACAGGTAACTAATTAGTCAATGTTGGCCGCTGGGGTTGTCATCGGCAGAGTAAATCGTATCAAAACTTATTCATTCTGTTGTTCTTATTTCTGAATGAAAGCATGAATTAATATGCCTGCGCGCGCACTCACTCGTCTTCACCTATGTATGCAAACATCTCGATGACATTGCTGTAAGTACAGCATCTAGAAGTCGTTGAATTAATTATCTGTTCCAGCTCTAGTCCCCTGGAAGAATCAGCCTCGAAGAATACTTTACAATTTCTATTCCTCATTCCTCCTCGTCACTAAACATCTGACACAAAGATCCATTAAACAATCATAAGAAATATTTTTCACCAACATGAAAATTTTTTTCCTCGGTTTAGCAAGATGCTAGATATTTAAGTGCACGCGCACTGCTGGGAAGTGTTTAGGAGTCTGTGAAGAGGACGAGGCTTGTAGAGAGAAGAACCTCGGGCAACACTTACCATTCATCATTAGTGGGCGACTGAGAGCCGCCTCGACCCACGGACCTCAGACCTTGGCCAACATCTGTTATAATTGATTCCTGATAACATGTAAGTTGCTTGTGTGTCGCAATATTGTTCTTGCACAAGAAATCTTTCCAGGCTGGAACACAATGCACTTGTGGGATCATGTGATTTCAAAACAAGCGATGAGAAGTCACTGGACAAGCGATTGGTTCCTTCAGAGTTGTACTCCTGACCTCTCCTCTTCCCCGAGTGGTCAATAAGCCACCGGAAAAAATGGCAAATTACAAAACCAAGACTAACTAATAAACATCAAAAAATGACTTAGAAACTATATTTCTGTCACACTGCAATTTTAACTATGATATCTCACTCGACAGGAATTGTAGGTTTAGAGTTCCCCGAGCCAGAACCGAACGCTATCTGCAATCTTTTATTCCACATTCACAGCCATGGCCAGGACAGTCTTTGAGAGAAGGGTTCCCACTTCTGGATCCTGTTCCTGGACCGTCCGGTCTTTCTGTTTTTATGTATGACTTATATTTAAATGTCATACTTGAGGTATCATAATATCTGATTAATATATAATAGTAACATGGGCAACAAACAATTTCATGAATAAAGATGTTTTGTATCATGACAAGAAAAGTACACAATAATGAAGACAAAGGCAGCTGATAGCAGCTCCAGGTTAAGTAAGAAATCACACCCTAAACGATGAATGAAATGGTGATAAACAAATTACAAGAACCCCGTTTATATAATGGATATATTTTATCTTCTTCCTTTTTTTCAAAATTTTTCTTTCGATCGAATTTTTTTTCTTTTCGTTTGTTTTTCTTTCAAAGTGAAGGATAGATGTTGAAAAGACAAAATGCGAATTATCTAACCGCCAGTTACAACATTTCCAGAAAATCGCCTGCCTTGATTAATATCTGCAAACCTTGCACTCCTGAAATGTATAGTCATCAAAGAAGAGCGGTAATTTTCTCCTGCAAGGGTCTGAGAGGCGCGGAGCTACGATTCCAGACACGCAAAAATAAATCATCATGCACAACATCAAGAAGCATCCACATTACAGCCTCCTCTCCTCTCAAATGTTCGCCGCTGCTTTTCATTAATTAAATCTCAGTGATATCAATCTCAAGTGTCCTTTTCTGTCCTAACGTGTTCTCAAGCCCCACCCCATCCTGTCCTTCCATCCTTCCACGTTTTTATGCGTGCGCTCGTTCATGCTCTCGTCAATGTGTGCGTGTTTGCGTGTGTGTGTGCGTGCGAGTGTTCGTGTTTAGCTACCACTCTTGCCTCTCTCCAGGATGTCTGTCCTGCCTGCATGACTGTAATCACAGCATATTAAACTTTCACAACACTTTCGCACAACACCGGTGAAGGGGAAATCACCCATCAGCATTTCCCCAGTGTCAAATCAGCTTCATTAGTCGAGGCGTGGCAAGTTTACGAGTTTCAAGCACGAAAAGGCAGTATAGCTTTCCCTCCTCTGTGGGGAGCCATCCATCCCCGTGAGTGCGTCAAGCAGTCGGCCAGACCCTGCACACGTCCATCTTGGATCACGTGGTGTCCGGCAGCTCGCGGCCTCGCCCCTGGAATAACGGTTTGTCCGCAGCGAAACCAGCTTGTCTTTGGTTCTGTCCGATCTGATTCAGTAAACATTTAGAACTTATAATGTGAGGGACGGACACTAACATGAGATGAGCCTGACAGTTCTGCTTTGTTTTGGTTCAGTTTGTTTTTATTTTAATATTGTCTTCATTTGAATTTTTATTTTTGTTCACTTTTTTGTTTTGTATTTTTTTTTTGTTTTTGTTTTTTTTTGTGTTGTTGTTTGGACTTTTTCTTTGTTTCGATTTGCTTATAAAAGATAAGTTGTCCTCTTATATCTTGAAAACTTGAGATCAAAAGGCACATCACTTTTTTTTTTAATCGAAAGGCTGAGGTGAACGAGTACGGCTTGCATCGACTGAGGACAAAATCAGGTTTCTCAAGTTTTTGATTGGTCAATGGATCATTGTTCGCTGATGTTAAATACTTTTTGATGTGGCCATTCTTGTCTTGATTTCCCAGTGTTCCTGTGACTAAAGTTTTTCTTCATATAATTTTCCACAGTTCTAGCGAACGTTATCCTCTCCCAGGGTCAACTTTGGGTTCAGACCAGTCGTCACCACTTCACCAGTCGTCGTGAATTGTTGTTCACCGGTCAGGTGAGCTACCTGGCTTTCTCATTATTTACCATTATGTAACACATTTATCTGAAATTTGTATCTGAAGTATTATGCCCCTCCCATCTGCCCCCAATTCCGGGATATTTTAATGAGCATTTGTGACTTCACCGGAAATGACCTTTTCCAACCCTAGGTGGTAACTCTGCTATTCAAAGACTTGTATCTCGTGAAATGAAGCTTTTGCTCAAATTTAGGTGGCTGGGGTGAGGTGTTAGAAACCTCACTTTTCTTGTGGTTAGCTTTACGTGAGGCGCGCTCATCTCCACTTCCTCGCTCCCCAACTCTCTAAGAAACTCATTGAGAGATGGAACTGAACTAGTGAAAATAGTTGCAGATGCTTTGGTCACCTCTGCGCAAACCACATCCACCACTACCACAACCCCTCCTCATCCTTTGTCTCAACTCAACCATGCAGGACCTGCTCAAGAGACTCACACGTCCGTAGCTAAGGCATCTCGACCCTGGGTCTGACCTATGACCTGCCGTTCGTGACCAGCCTGCCTGCTCCTTGTGACCTGACCCTTGCACTAACCAGCAGAACAAGCCTCAACGTCCGTGTTCCTCCCACTACTCGGTAATTTGTCTCGTGCAGTACCCCGCCATCACACCGCTCGACCGTGGTTCATCCCAGATCCTCTTCCAGTATTTTTTAAAATACTTTTTATGGAGGAAGGAAGCACCACTTTATCGCGCGTGCGCACCTTCTAATTAAGCGAGTACGCACTCTGCATTAATTAACAGACAGGTGCGTCAGTCCTTGTGAACTGCATCACACTTTGCGTACAATTGATGCTTTTTTGTTGTTGTTCACCAGCAACCACCATTCATTCCACATTTTCCCTTCTCCTTCCTCTCCTCAGTGAACAATGCAGAGATATGATCTTCATCCATCGACAACCTCATTGCCCCTCAACACCCATTTGCCTCCTCTCCTCCCTCCCTACCTCTTCCCTCCACCTCTCCTCTGTCAAGCGACATATTCGATAATAGTTGCGACATACACATCGGAACATGTTAGATGAAAGACGACCTTCTCTCTACGACCCACGGCTCAGTTCAGCACTTGATGGCTCAAGTGGACACTTAAGACAGTCAGAGGAGGTTCCAGGAACCACATTCACTCCTCCCTTTTATGAAAAAGGAAAAACATTCCGATGTTAGAAATTAAACGAACGAGGTAGGAAGATGACAAGCATAGGCATTCTTTCGGAGAGGAGTATTTAAAAAAAAAGCAGGCGATCTTGACATCAGCTACCCGAGGGCAGTTCCCATGCATCGCTTAATTAAAGGACGACCCGATCCGCAATTTTTTGCTCTCTGCTCCCCGAACCTCGTAATGGCGGACATCCCCTGTTGAGGACTCTCGATCAATGAGGAAGCGAAAGATTTTTTCCCCCTGGAGGGGTGGAAGGAGGATAAAAAAAAGACGCATATAAAAGACTTGAAAGCGGGGTGGTGAAGGCTCGTATATCATCATTGCCGGGCATTATCTTTTGTGTGAGACGTTCTTAATGTGTTCAGAAGTTGAGTTCAGAAGCCGGGTTATAAGCAGAGAACTTTATATTCATATTTATTTTGTGTATTTCGTTAAATCACTTCGACTTGTGTATTTTTTTTTCTTTGCGTTTGATGTTTTGTCCTTCTTTTCTTTTGTCGCTTATTTTCCTGATTGTCTTTTTGTCAAAATTATTATTTTTATGCTATAAATTATGGTTCATGGGTCACACAAAAGCAGACTGCGTTTACTTTAGGGCAAATACTCCGACATAACATCAAATGATATCAATTTTTATTATTTGTTGTTAAAAAAGCTGTTGTTGAATAACGCCGAAGTCGTGGGTCACACCTCAAGAGACAAGAGAAGAAATACACCTTTGATCCTTGAAATAACTGATTTCTATGGGGTCTCCATTTTCTGAGGCTGCGAAGGTGTGGCGGTCAAAATGAGGTGCGACACATGTGAACATGCACTTAACCAAGGTGTGTAACAACACCCGTATATACACACATCTACATTGACGTAGCCAGGACCTACAGACCTACCCTTTAACATGTGCGCACGCACACGCAAATGCACGCTCAAAGCATGCTCACCAGCGCCCTCTCTTGTCAGAAACAATGCCAAAGAGGCTCCACAGAAAGCTGCGACGACTTCTCCCATCCAACGTCGCCATCACGTAGTGATCTCAAGGGAGGCAATGCTTGAATGAAACGGGTTCCCGAAATTGACGGAGGAGATGGCGGAAGGAGTTTAGACTGACGGCTGACGGCAAGCAAGGCACGACCCGCAAGCACTGCAATTACTTAAATGTTTTATGTCCGCTCTTCCTCGCCTCCCTTCGTCCTCCTGCCAGCTCCGGATGGGCATCACTGTGTTTCAGGGCTGGATGGCACTGGCTGCAAGACATAGTTCCTTTGTCGCTGGTGGTGGTGGTGGTGGTGGTGGTGGTGGTGGTGGGTATGGTGATGGTTTGTTTAAAAGGCGAGTGTGTACAGAAAATAAATTTCCTAAAACAAAACATCCAAAATAAATGTTAATGCGAAATCAGGAAGACTTTTTCTCGCTTGACACAGAGAAAGAAGTCGCAGGAAGAAAGAAGAGGTAAAAAAAAAAGGGAGAGAATTATAAAGGGGAGACAATGTGTTTATTTTATACGCTGATGCTGCATCTTTTCTCTCTTTTTTTTTCTCTCTCGCTCTCTCCTTTTGACTATAGGGACTAAATTTCTGTTCAATTATTTGACATCCTCTTCCATTCTGCCATTGCTGGTTAACTTTCACGTGGTTAACTTTCGTAAGTTAATTCAGTGATGGACAAAGGTAATTTAAACTTACCTCTTTAAAGTACTCTTGCAATCCCATGGGCATTGTTTACAGACCTATTTATCTATTCTCAGGATATATTCTTTTCTCTCTCCTCTGTGAGTCATTCCCTTCCTGAATCTGACCACAGACGTCGTGACCTATCACCAAGTTCCAGACAACTCTTGTTTTCTGTTTAAAATTGTGGCCTGGTGACATCTCTGTCCAAGTTAGGATGCGAACCAGAGGCGTTTGTATCAGCGGTGTTCGTAAATGTCCATCAGTCATATGTTTGCCTATTGTTCATCTATAACAATATAACCAATATAACCAACCCATCCGCTTGAATATTAGACTTCTACATGTAGACCTAACCCCTGGGAGGACGGATGTTAGATATCTACATCCGAGGTCTGGCATATAGATATTACATCGCTTGATCTGACCTTACAGGTGTAAAATGTGGATATTAAAACTCTATCTGTTACGTTAAAGATATGAATTCTGGATTTTATACATACACTCTAACATTGTAAACCTAATACCCGGATGTTACATCTCTACAGTAGATATCACGTGACATGACCATCAGAAACCGGGCATCTGGTCTCCCTTTCGCAGACCCGCTAGACGACAAGGGTAATGTCGCAGGTACCCGACTGTTAGGGGAGTACCGAGACATTTCCCAGCCGCCCGCTCGTGCGCACGCGCGCGAGTGTGCGACAAATCACGTGACGATGACGCGGTCTTTGAATCACGCTGGAGCATTAAAAGCGCCCTGGGGGTGTCCCCAAGTCTGGCTCCGGGTAGCGGCTTTTGATGAAGCGGATCACAGGGCCGGCCTGCGTGAGCTGACCCATCGATCCCAGCGCCCCCTGCGCTTCATTTTGCTCTGACTGCCCTCAGATTGGTGCGAGCGAGCGGCGCCAATTTTCAGCGGGGGAAAAAACTGATCGGGGCTTCTGCAGACAGCGAAATCGAAGCTCGCCGCTTCTTATCGGGCAATCAAGTGCCAGGAATAATAACTTAATGAATCTGGGCGCAAGTAATAATAAACGGGTTCTGAGGCAGCGGGGGGAAATTGTACTTGTCTGCGGAGTGTGTGCCGAGAAGGTGGCGAGGGCCAGTCTTATGACCAGCGCTAGCGTGACCTGCACTGCTAAACTGTCTCTGGGAAAGCTAGGAGGTGAGGAGGGGAGTGATGACGAGAATGATGACAGCTGTCACCTCAATCTGTGCTGGATAAACTCTTTAAAAGAACTTGTTGCAGAGCGGGAAACAAATGTTATTTAGCACTGGGAGGATTGGTGGATGGTCTTTTAGATAATTTTTTTTCACCAACAGGCTGTCTTTTATAAGTACTTGTAAAGAAAGTTTATCCTCTGGAATTTATTGTATAGACATGTGATAGTAATGTTCATGCAATGCATCTCGGAGTTACATTGCTAGATGATATGTTCACAGTAAGGCAGGAAAACATTAATCTGCGTGAAATTGATAACTATCGTAACGAACCTACTAAACTTCAAAGATCATACCCGTACAGGTCAATCAACAATAGGGAGAGAAGATGACTTTGATGTCCATGGCTAAGAAAGTGGAGGATTATTACCCATATCCTACTGACTAAAGAACAAGACCTAAATGCGCAGTCTACAGGTCAAATTGACCAAGCAGGTCTCACTGTAGACCTGTGGAGAAGCTGTAAATGAGCGATCACCTATTGTGTCTTCGAGAAATATAACCTCCTCATCGTGGCTTCCTTTGTCCTGCATTTTCTACCGTACACCAGTCTTACTCTCAACCTTGTACTCGGCAGTATCCTTCATTTCTGTATTTGTCCGCAGTCTAAACAAAAAAAAACAAAAAAATAAATAAATAAAATTGACGGCCCGCATCAGCCAGGCGAAGCTTGGCGTGTATGTATGCAATAAAAGCCTTCCTGGGTCCGGTCAAATGGCTTTGATTATTGTGCTTTTCTACAAATCGCTTATTTTAATCTCCGCTGCATTCTGAGAGCCGATCCACCTTTTAGCATTGACAGGCGAGTAGTGAGGTCTGGTGTCCAGTTCTCCACAAAACACTGATGAAAGCATTTTATCTGCATCTCGATTTTTACATTTTTCAGTAGAGGAAAGTTTTTTGTTAATCATAAAATTAAACACTTGGTGAGGTTGGTTATGGCCAAACATGGAAGTCCGACTGTTTCTCTCTCCTCTCATCACTCACATAGTCTACCATAAAAAAAAAATTATTCACAGAAACCTGCAACTTTACAAATCATGCAAACTGACAAGATAAAGTTAGAGATAAACTATTATCGCTCATTATATAAAGAATATTTGTTTATATTATTTTTAGTTTATTACACTTTAATGCCCTCCGTCTGGCTCGTTTACCTCTGACAAAACACATACAAAAGATTGAAAAAGGTTTATTTATTTGCTTTTTTTTTTTGGAAATGTTGGATTATTGTATTTTACAATGTTCTCTTGCTTATTTGAAACATGATTTGTCTGCGTGTCGTTCAATGTTTTGCGCTCTCGTTCCTTCTTCATGTCCGAGACGACATCTCTGCTCGATGTACAGGTCCTCCTCCCTTCACCAGCAGCATCTTTGGTCTCGGCTAGCCTGCGATTTCCGGCTTATTTTTCTGGCGGCCTACTTGCTGCCGTTTCTTTGTGAGTGGATTACTTTAGCCTCTGGCCGGCCGCCCGCATGCAGTCATCTGGCAGAAACAGGGAACATCGCCCTGGTCATTATTGCTGCAAGTCCATCACTGCAGACAAGCTTCCATCCTCCTGATAGTGCACGCGCCTCTTAGACCGACTACAACTACAACAGTCACAACACTTACAAACTGTGTCATCCCGAAAATATATTCTGTTGTCCATGTTTACAGTTCTGTGTGAAATGTGAGCTTGAACTAATCGTTTGTTTTTTTGTTTTTGTTTTTTTTTTTTGTTTTGTTTTGTTTCTTGTCTGTTTGTTTGTTTTGTTTTTTTGTTTGTTGTGTTTCTTTTTGTTTTGTTTTGGGTTTTTTTTTTTTTTTTTTTTTTGTTTGTTTACGATATGGTTTCCCTAAAATATAATTAATAACTTATAAAATAATGTATTGATTAGTTAGTAAGGTTTGAACCATATATGAATGATTTACACTGATCTGTTAATGTAATCCCGATGCAATATTTAATCAAATAATTTAAATTAAATTTCAATTCGAATCTATTGGTTGAAAGCAGGCACCGTTTGACAAAGGCTAAAACATCAAAACTTGTTTTCAAGATCATCTGAAAAAAAATTGCCTCACTGCACACGAAAGACCTTGCGACCTTGCGACCTTTCGAAGAGTTTCAGATGACACAGGGGAGACCCTATCTTCAGTCCAGACAAGGGCTCCATGAACCAGATGATGAGTATGGCTCGGTGCTTGTCTGCAGCAGTGGACTCGCGTTATTAGAAATACCATCATACACAGCGGCCGGGAGTGCTTCCGATGACGGTCAAGCTGAAATGAGAGGGCCTCATCGAAACTATTAGCATCCAATGTCAAGTCGGTTAGCGGACAATCGGTGTCGTCTGCACCCGTCCTCTTGTCATTTGCGTCTTCCGCCCGGGTTACCTCCCTGTCTGTTGAGATTACTGTTCTTGAGCTGACTTGCCGATGCACCACAGCTGAGCGCTTCACAAAGAAATGGACCATAACTTTCCCCCCGAGATAAAAAAAAACCTCACTGGCTGTGCGCTGAGGCTTTGTTGTTACTATGGCAACTATATCCCCAGACTTCTTTTTCCTGTGTAAATTAATTGCAGGTGCTTTTTGATTATAAATTTGTTTTGAATTATTTGACACACTTCGACAAGGACAGAAAGACTTCGGCAAGGACAGAAAGACTTTGGCAAGGACAGAAAGACTTCGGCAACGGCCAAGAAAAACTGGATTCTGAGAGTCGAGTACTTCCTTCCACCCCAAACCCTTTGTTTTTCCATTAGCTGTTGCGATGACAGCCCTTAAAAACGAGGGGCGTTCTCTCATTGTTGTCATACACAACTCTGCCCTGTCCCGTGCCCCCAGACAAAATCATTACCTGTCCTGTACTCGCACCGCTTCAACCCAAATGCCCAGTTTGTATGGCCGAATCCGATCCTTTTGTGACTTATTTTCTTACTTCAAAAGCACACCCCGACCGAGGAAAGCTTGTAATATTTCTTTCACTGCAGTGCTTGGCGGCGTGCGACCTTAGATCGAAACCACTTCAAAGGCGGCGTAGTAATTTTCGAACGAACACAGCAAAGCAATCATTTTGTTCCTGTCTCCAGTACACTTCCCCTCCACTGAGCTCCACGCAAGTCGATTGAAAATAGGAAGGAATCATTTGATGACGGCGACATGGGAGATTCAGTTGTTCCCGGAGAAGCAGCCAAGCCTTTCCCGGTGCATTTCCTTCGCGGCGGGAGGCCGAGTGCATGCAGGCACAAAGCGAGGCAAACAAAAGGGAGCATGAGGGAGGACGGTCTATGCGGGTAAAGATGACGGCACCAATAAAGTAAAGGCTCGTGCATTTATTTTTTATTTTTAAGTTGTTTTTTTTTTTACAGTTTAGCCGATGATACAATCGTTCAATTGTGTGGGAATGTTCATTCATGCGGGAATGTGTGGTTGGGTATCTGCGTGCATGCTACAATACTGTATGGACTGAGGCAGGGAGATGAGTATGTTTAGTATTGATGTAGTTGTTGATGTATATTTTGATCATGAACCCTTTTAAACAACTACAGATGACAGCGGAGGTCGCAAGGATGATAGCGACGACGACGATCCCCATCATCATCATAAGAAGAAGACGGAAACAATAACTTGAAACTAATTAATTAAAGTATTTTTTAAATCTGGTATTGTGGTCAACTTTCTCTTGCGCCAGACAACTCTCTGTGTTCAACATCTGACCTCTGTCGACCGTTGGGGGTCGCTGAGACGAGGGTCAGGGGACATCACACAATAAACCGCTCACCTTCCCCATCCCCACCTCCTCGGATGAGACGGACGGACAGAGCCATTAGACGATACAAAGGGTAAAGAGCAATGTGCACCTCTATCTGCTCGAGATATATCGCCTTCAGAAACGACTGTTGTAAACCATCCGGCTGCCAGCTACCCCCTGCTATGCCACTCCCCAATTTTCCGGTCTGGACCCCGTAAATCGTCGTCTATCTCGTCGGCAAGTGACCAACAGACAGGTTCCACGGAGCACGTGTAGAGGAAACATCGAATTCTGTGAGTTTTAGTCGAGTGTCTAACAGGTAATTACAACCGTAGTCTCCAGTTCGTGAACAATTTAGATGAGGGAAGAGGGTGAATAGGTATTTTCCTGTTCTCGTTAGGAACTGCACGTCCTGGTTGAAGTCGCCATCGCCATGTAGAGATGGAGAGAAGGAAACAACAGTGACGTCAGACTTAGAGAAATAATAGCAGTTAGGTTAGTCTTAAAACCTTCAGGGTGATCCCAGGTCTATTAGGACACACACACACATACCCGTGGCACGACCCATCCACCCGTATTGCCTCAGTGGACGATGTTGTCGTGTGTCTGCCAGGATTTGTGCAACTAGCGTTACGTTCGGCAACCGTGATCCGTGACCCGCAACTTAAATCGATTGCCAGCCCTTGAGGACACCTGATCGATGACTGGCAATAGGAGGACTCTTTGCGTCGGACGATTCGTGAGTTGGAAATTAAAAGGCGAATGACAATGTGAGGCGAGCGAGGGACACGGTTGGGAGAGAAGGTTGCAAACACCCACACTTGATCAAACAGTCCGTTGCGCACCTCAAGCCAGGAACTTTTTATGAAAAAATGTGTTAAAAACCTTGAATCATGCGTAGAATTTAGGAAGACAACTGAAGGAGTCCCAAAAGCCAGCGATAGGGCAATGGTTTTGTATAACCTGAACCGAAAACTTGCTCAAAGTTAGGGTCAGTGAGGTTTATGGTAAGAGCAGCTGTATCAGCAAATAAGGGAGTGGAAAATTTTGATATTCACAACAAAGTACAAAGAAGATGCAAATCTTCCCCACAAAAAAAACTCTCCTTGGTAGCTGCTGGATAAACAGGGGCAGTTGTCTTCAACCACAGGCCCACGTGGGTTTCGAACCAGCGAGCTCCTGCTTCATATATGCAAGCCCTAACCCTGCTTGATGGTCGAGCGGACCAATCACCAGTTTGACACAGCCTCCCCAACTCCGATATCAGATTCAGATCCGTGACGTATAGGCAGGTAAAGGTACGGGTACCCGTGACGTCATCCTCTACACTTAACGCGCTGAGGCCAAGGTTCGAGATCAAGCGAGGGAACCCGCAATCAGGGCAAGTAACTTAATTCGAAAATTTGTCTGAGGTGAGTGGTTTTGATGGGTAGTTTGACAACCGCTCGATCTGTTGTTGATGGCAATGATATCGACGAAGATAACTCACTCTTCAAAAATCTCCAGCATGACGGTAACAGCACGAGGTGAGGGAGGTGAAGCCCTTGTAAAAGTTGTAGGACCCGAACGGTAACGAGGGGGTCAAACTTCTCCCCGTGACGCACCTCGGGAGATTTGGGGAAGTCCAGGACCTGCCAAAGTCCTCCATCAGCAAACACCCGAACTCACGGTCGATGCGGTGAGGGATTGGGTGAGGGTCCGTACGTCTCGAGCAGGCCGTGGGTAGAAATGACACCAGAGGATCAAGCCTCTCGGCAGCCTGCAGCACCTCATCGAGTGTCTCGTCACGGACGCACGGCGCTAAGTGTGGCGATGCATGACACAACATGCAGCGTACGTCACACTGCCTTCCAGTGACGTTTACCTCCTTGCAGCAGGTTGATACACCTCTCGCTGCACTTTTTCGACCAGTAAAAAAACAACCGAGGGTTGTTGTTTCGTAGATCAGAAAGTGATTGCACACACATGACTTGATGCTAGTTTCAGCAGTTTCTAGCGATTCTTCTCCCATCATCGATTAGCAGCCTCAGATCCTAGGAGGCATTTAAAAATAGGGTGGAGGAGAAGGAAAAGAGCACGTTTGAGAAGGGGAAGACAGGGTGTTTTGGAGTGGGGAGGTAGTCGGCGGAGGTTGTTGGGATGTTTTAGTTGTCCGACAAGTCATTGCAGGCGGCGCTGGGCGAAGACGTGGGACAGACGAAGGGAGCGTCATCGCGAGATTGCGCCGCGGAGCCGGGCCGCCTGTGCGCTTGCTGATGGAAAACGATTTGATGAAAGATTGTGGATGGGTGGAGGTGGAGGTGGGGTAAGGGGGATGCCGACCGACAGCGGGTGATCAGACTTCCAGCTTTTCTTGTTTTTTTTTATATTATTATTATTCCTGTCCTTCCCCCTCCTCTATTACTCCTCGAAGCCAGCCTCGTGCAAATTGCTGCAGACCTGCTCGTCGCCACCCATGGCGACAAAAACGAAGGAAGACAAGAAGGAAAAGAAAGGCGGGGAGTAGAGGATGAAGGGGGTGGTGGGTAGAAATTTCTGGCAGGAGGAGGCGAGGGCTGGAGGACCTTCCCGTGGTCTAGGGCACGAGGACAGATGACTCACGACAGATAGCTGTGGACATCGAGGAACACTTTCAGCAACTTCCAAGTCGACAAGACTTGTGACATGCGGAACAAGTCCCAGAATTTCCAAATCGACTGCGATGTGTAGACACGTTCTAGAACTTTCCTTATCAACTCGACTGTGGCAAGTAGAACAAGTCCCAAAACTTCTACATCAACATCATTAATATTACACGTGAACATCCCACAAAAACCACATCGACAAACATGGAACAATTGCCAGAGCTTACATAAAGTCTATAATATGAAAACAGTAAATTAAGGGTAGAGGTTTTACTTACAAAAAAATGTTAAAAATCAACTGTTTATCTCTAAAAGCAATTTAACAAAAGGTTTTTGCTGCTTTGACCTCACGTACTAAGCAAAGAAAACAATATTGAGTTTGAATTTTTTATTTGGTTATTTTTCTTTATATTTTCACATTTTGTGATCTTTCTTTTCTTTAATAGTTTTTTTTTCTTTTTGGTCTGCTCTCAGAGCAGGAGCTTACTTTCATCGAACTAATGGTCTTCTTTAATTTATTTCTTAATACAAATTTGATGGGTCTTTTGATAGCGTATGCCATTCAGAAATCAGAAGCCTCAAAGGACAGTTTTTTTTAAAAGGGCGTTCGCTTTTTGTTACAATGGAGGAATAATTGTCTCGGCATATAAACGCAAAACACACAATGCAACGAAAAATAAAACAGTCGTAAATGTAGCGTGGGACGAACCTTTCAAAGCTCGCCTATCAAGGAACATTTCTCTACTCTGCCATAACTGTCCTCGAGCCTTAATTGCCACGTATTGGGGCTTATCCTCCCTGGATAGCGATTTCAATTAACCTTTTAGAAAGCAGCCCTCGCTGCTGAAGAGGTAAACGAGGAGCTGTGGCATTGTCCTTACAACCGGAACCAAGGAGGACCCCACTCTGGAAGCGGTCAGGACAGGACAGGACGCTTCTGGTGCACCGAGCGAGAAGCATGTGTCGGGACCATGATGGTGAATCAGCTGGAGGAGAACAAAAGTGCGCCCTGGCGACCTCCAGATTGCGGAGAGTAATGGCTTTTTAATGAAGGCGCACCGGACACATGCGTTGCATGGGCCCCGAGTTTCTTCTTCTCTCATCGACTGTTTTCTGCGTCTGCTAATTAGCGATAGTGGGCGCCGATAGAACTAGGAAAGGGAGGGGAAGAAGAAGGCCCGTGAAGAGGTCTTAATTGGTCTCCTAGGAGCGGGCAACTCGTCGGGCGGGCAATTAAAAACGGGACCCGGATGAGCCCCGATAGCTCGGCACCAGCCGACGTGGTCTTTCTCTTCCCCCTCTATCCCAGCGATAAGAAAAGAAGAAGGAAAAAAACTTGGGGAAAAGACCTCTCCACGACATAGGCCATCGCCAGGTCGTTGAAAATGTCAGTTGTGGGCGACCTGCTTTGTTAGTGAAACAATCTGTCTGCTAGGTTGCTCTCTGGGTACGTCTGCATGACACTGGCATACGTATTGCATACCTGTCTTACTGTGGGAGGCATGTCAGTTGAAATGTTTCAGCTAGGTATTTTGAACTATCTTGTCGTCTACCTTAACTTTAACATTTCGCTGAATGGGTAGATAACTTCTGTGAAAGGTGAAATTTTTCTGTTGATTTACTAAAACTCAGGCCGGGTCAGTTCTTCCGCTTCAGTCCATCTGCGTTTGTGGGTCCATCTTTAAGAAGTACTCTGGGATGCTGAGGGAGGAGTGAGCTCTGAGGTGGCCAATGGTTCTGGCCTGTGTCTTATGCTAATAGTCGGGTGGCGCAGCGTTTACGGCGGCCCAGCGCCGAGGCCAGACGGGGTGGCCGACCGTTCGCAGACTGCAATGACCGGCAGATAGCAGACAGATCGGCTTAATTACCTGACTTTATCGAGGTGCGCGAGACCTGTCATGGAGCGTGGAGGAGCGTTTATTGCACCTGAGCTTCGGAAGTCGTCCAGACACAACAACAGCCGCGCATGCGCGCTCCAAGTCGCGGCGACCTTCCGTTCAAGAAATTTGATTCATCGTGTGACCTTTGGATAGATGGGCAGTCTGTACTCGTGACCTTTTACCTTATACTACAAGCACTGTACGCAACATCTTTCCAAGATATGTTAAGAGTAACATGAAAGCTTGAGGGAATTTCACAGCTCTCAGGACTAGACTATCACCCCGGTTGAACGGTTTATAAAATATTTTACAAATTCGAACTATGAAATGAATGAAGGGAGAATATGAAGAGAATATTTGTAAAAAAAAAAAAACTATCTGAAGTACTTTAAGACACCGCGTGCATCAATATTTACAGCAATAAAAAAGACATTTTTACAGAAAGTCCTCCCCATACCCTCACAAGAGTGACAGTGCAGGCGAGTTAAACATTAAAAACGAAACAGCAAATCACGGATGTAAAGGAGACACAAATGGCACTTTGAGTCCCTTGAAATCCCTCTTCCCTTCCATTCTACACACGCACCCCTCCCCTCCCATAGATGGAGAGTCGGGCAGGGGAGGTCAGCCGATAGCGTCTCCGTGGGCAATGGCCTGTGCGAAAACCGATAGACGATAGCTCCCCCTGGTGCCGTGTAAGGAGCAGGGAATGGTGGGAGGGAACATAAATGGCGTTAAATCGTCAGCTACGTCTTTACATTCCACCCACAAACCCTTGCAGCCCCGTGGCCACCACGTGACACGGTAACAGCGAAAGGGAACTGATGGATTTGGGATCTTACCGATGGCGGCTATAAAGAGGGCGAGGGTCTTGCCTTGGGTCCCAAGACCTCCTCATTTCCAAGTCAGCTGTCCCTTCCTGGCGGAACATCGCCGGCTTCTCAGGGGATCATGGGAGGGCACAGTGTAATCACCGTCGGCCTTCTGGGGGTCACATGCTTTGGAATTCGCGCGGAAATGACTTTGAAGCCGCATTAATCTCGATCAAGATTCCTTAAGCGAAACTATACTTTTGCTGAGTCCTACAGGGATAACCAAACATCTGTCTTGTTAACACGACTGCGAGTAACTTTAGCGGCGGGAGAGGCTCGGCAAGGGAAGTAACTCTAAGTCACTAAACTTGCCACTAACTCTCAGACTGGTGGATTCTACTGAATCATAAAAATAAAATAAAAAAAATTCGGGAGGAGAGAATAATGTCAAGAAAAGCGAGTTTAAGAGCATGAATCTCAATGTCGGGGAAATAGAATATAAACTACCCGCAGATTGTTCAGTGATTTCGTAATTTTAACGGCAGGCTCTTCGCGGCAACGAATTTATTCTTGTAATTCGATCCCACGTGGAGCGTATTTTGATTAGTTTCAAGAAGAAATCATTTTATTTTCCGCAACTCATTTCCAGCTCGTTATGATGACGCTTCGCTTAATTTCATTGCATGTTGATGATTTGGCAATGTCCCTGAAGTGACTAAATACATTTCCAGGCTGCGGCCACTCAGTTTAAGGACCGAACAACAGGCAAGCGCCTTCTACTTCATATTCGTGCTGAACTAGCATCCAATTTCATGAGGACAAAAAAACCTCGGTGGATGTCATACCGCCCCAACTATTTACAATACGCCCCAGTGATTGAAAAAAGAAGAAAAAATCCTCGCCCCCCTCAGAATTAAGCTTCGGGAAAGTGTTCTTGTCAAAATTTGATAGTAAAAACAAACCTTCGAAAAAGAAATATACATTTTGCTACTCGGCGCTCAAGGAAATACAAAAAACGGAACAAACTCCTACTTCAACAACAACTAAATAATCCTGGAAAAGAACAAAATTGCGATTTTCTCTTGACAGAAAATTCTCAGCATATGAGAAGCCTAAGGTGGTGACAGCTCTTCAGGAGGTGGCCCGCAGCCACTTGTATTTCGCTCAAGAGCGGCCCTGTGGTGTTTTTACCCCGTGTTAAATTGGCGGAAATCAATCAGGGCGTGCAGGCTCTTAATCGAAGCCAATTTGTCGATAGAGCGCAGGCGGTGCGGAAAGCTTTCAATGGCTTGTGGCGCAAAATGGTGTGTGCTTGAGATGCCTGACACCCACAGTCGAGTGCCTTCCCTTTACCCCTCTACTCCTACCTTCCTCACATGTAGTCCACGGCGACCGTACTTCCCCACTCACAAAAGAAAGAGAGAAGGAGAGAGAGTGGAGTAGGGATGAAGTATCAGAGAGCAGCACAGAGAGGGGCGATGAAAGTATAGTAAGAGAAAAGAAAACCGGAAAAGGTAAACGAAATAGTTGGCAGTAAATAACCTCCCTTTGATTTTTGCCTGGTCTTGATTCCGCGCACATCTTTCGGATAAAATGCTCGATGCTTGAATTAATTCTTCGACCCCGTTTAAGAGAGCAGGCCTAATCGATAAAAACCGTTCGTGCGTGTCTCGATTGGAAAGAAAGCAAGGATCAGGAAACCAGGCAGTGCTTCGCGGAGGCCAGCGTGCGGGCTCTAATTATCTCCCTCTACAGCCGCTGCATGCAGAAGGTGTCGCCACCAGTTTTCTTCTTCTGTCGCTGCAGTCACCCTGGTTATTTCTTCTTCTTTTCTTCCCCTGGTGACTTCGAGCTGTGTTTGAGTGAGAGCTAAGAGTGATTCTCGTTCTATCTGGGACACACACACACATACGCACGTGCACACATACACATATGCAAGCACGCACTCACATAAAGATAAAGAGTCTCATAGACAAAGGCATACAGACGCATAGAATGATGGTGAACAGAAAAAAAAACAGTAAGTAAGAAATGTCAGGGAAAAGCTTTTGAACTCTTGATGAATGTTGCTGCCTTGATTTTTTTTCTCTCTCTCTCTCTCACACACAAAATCAGTCTCACTGTATGCTTGCGTGTGTTTGTATGTGTGTGTGTGTGTTTTAATTGTCCTGAGACATTTAGCCTATCTGCATGTCCAGGAGGTCTTATTCGGCGTAAACATTTAAAATATGCGCATGGTCACGTGGTCGAGGACTATAGATATTAATGATCTTCTAACAGGTCGATATAGACCCCTCGCCCCCTCCACCGAAAGTAGTCCAGCGCAGGAAATGTAATCATGGGCTCTGATTGGCTATTTAACCACCATCATACGCTTTCTGAACTGTTTCAAACAAACCCGGATGTAACCCAACGCTACATTCAGTGCACAGGTGAAACGTGGCTTCGTTTCAAACGTTTATTGGCATCATCGATCTGACAACAAAAATTACCCAGACACATTTTCAAGAGCCTCGCTTAGGAATACAAAACTTTAGCAGAAGAGATGAATGAAAGTAAGGAGGTTACATATGGAGCAAGAGAAAGAAAACGATGCTTTGAGTTAAGTTTGAGTCTTTGACACGACAGACACACATGTCAGCATTGTAATGGCCTGTCCTGGTCATTTGCATTTGTTTTCCTTTTTTGAGTTGTTCTTTGTGGATTGGTCCTTTCTTTCTTACTTTCATTGTTTCTTTTTGCCGTTTGGTGTCTGGTTTGTTCGGTTGGTCTTGCTTTTTAATTGCGTGACTCATTAACATCATTTTCTTTGTATTGGAAGAATGAACATAGTTTGGAATTGAAGTCTTGTGGTGTGTAGAAGCGCGAGGTTTTGGCCAGACTACAATGTTTCATGAATAAGAAAGAAAATAAATGCTGGAAACTTCTTCATTTCAAACCAAAACGTCTTGGCTGGACATTGTTTGTTATCCTGAGCATTGATCGTCTTGCAGTGGATGTTGCCACAAGTACACAACAACATGTGGGAGGTACCATAGTAAGGCTTTCCAATTTACGGTACGGAGCTCGGAAACTGATAAGGCAGCGAACCGAGACAATCATGCCCTCGTCGGTCAGAAGTACCATTGTCTGGAATAATTGTTTTCGACAAACATCTCTTTGTACAGCTTTTATAAGATGCTGAACTTGGGAGCGAGAAAAGTATCCGGCGATGGGTTTCATCTGACGAGTTCCTGGTGACGAACTTTGACCATCTGTGGTCCACCCTGTCGTCTGTTGCCTCCCATTGAAGTCTGGACTTACAAGGTCTCATAACATTGCCCCTCGAAAGCTTATTTTGCTATGATATATTCTCCAGAAAATGTATTTTATCCGAGTTCCTGACTTAAGGGCCTCCTGTAGGGCCGTAGTCTGGTGTGTCGCACCCTGCTCGCCCTAAGGTCCAAGGGAAAACACTCCAAATGAATTGGGCGTCGTCGAGACGAGGGCCCGGTCAACGGCAGACGTTGAAAACAAACAAGGCCACGGCCCAGCCTCCTGTGAGGCTTCTTATCTTGCCAATGCCGTGGCAACAAGAAATCAAACATTTTTCGGGACGGACCGAGGACTGAGGACTGCGAGCGGAGGCATTGGTGGAACCGTTATATTCGCTGTCGGGGGATGAACTGACCAGAAGATAGCGAGGGTCTCTTAAGGAGTGTCTCGTCTTTAGTCCAGACCCCCTTTTGTTTTAACAGATAATCTTGACTGGCAGTCTCGTTACTCGGCCCTGATGATTGCCAGGAAGAGAGGGTGTGCGCGCCATTAAGTCGATAGTACACCATTAAGTCTCCGACACTCCGAGCTCGCTCCCACAATGAAGCGTTTACAGCCATGCACGTGGGTAAACTTATATTTGTTTTACACAGGATACACTTGTCAAGTCTCAGAATCCGTTTTCATTGCCGAGGGCTCATCACATGTTTTTCTTGGTGAAAAAAAAAATATGGATTATGAAATGTTTGTACATGTACGTACGTATATGTCTGTGAGTGCGTGCGCTCACCCGTTGGTGTGGCCATGTGTATGAGAAGATTCGGAGTGTGTGTGTGGTTGATTGGGATGACAGGTTGGGGCTGCTGGACATGTAAATAGGAGCGTGCTGACGCACATGCGAGCGCGTGCGTGGAGGAGATAGCTTTTGACCCCCGGTCTGTCTCGTCATGTGCACGACCTCGTGGAGTGGGTGGGAGCTGGCGGGTGATTAGGGGTGGGCAGTGCAAGCGACCGCACGACGCGTTAAATAGGAGGATCAAAGCAATCCAGGCCCGATCACGGGAGACCCCATCTTCCTCGCCAGCGTCCTGTCTCCTTCCGGTGCTCCATTAGCACACGAGTTCTCTCCCTTTGGTGGCCATCCTGCGACTCCGCGCACCCCGCTATTTTTATCGGGTATTCTGTCGGGTACTTGCAGCTCCAGCAGATTATGTCAGTTAGCCGACACTTGGTTTATCTCACTCTGACGTCGTTGATAGTGGTTGTTAATAATGGCGAACCTTTGATAGCCAGATAGAATATGAGTTGCCTCAAATCAGCGTCCAAACTACATGAAAAATACGATAATTTCTTACCTACACCATCGTAAAAATGTTTGAGAGAGAAAGGAGAGTAGCTGTAGAGAAAAGGGAGATAATAAATATATTAAAAAAAGGAAAGGAGACAAAAGACGAGAGAGAGAGAAGAGAGAAGAGTGAGAAGGACAGACAGATGATACAAAAGGGAGAAAGAAGCGTCAGAGAGTGAGAGAAGATGGAGGAAACACGGACAAGATGGATTCTAGGCTTAAAATAGAAATTAAAAGAGCGGGCAGATAGTGTCCCCTTGTCCTGCTCGCGTGCTGTGCGCAGACCTAGACCTTAAATGAAGTACTTTTTTGTGGGGTCTTTCATGCGAGCCATTATTCTAACTGTTGACGCTAAATGCGAAGCTATCAAGCGTGTTGGCATTGTCCTTAATAGCGAGCGGAGGAGCGAACCAGCCAATAGGCAGATAATTGCTTGATTGTCTGCCCTCACGCACGTAGGCAGGTCGATAATGCTAAAGATCTGTAGCAATTAGGTTCTCTTTTTATAACCTCTCTCCTGCACGCGCGACTATGCCAGTTCGTGTGTGTGTGTGTCTGTTGATGGGAGACTGGGGGGAAGGTTGGTGTGGAGGGTTCGGGGGGAATTTGCGTGCGTGTTTTGTAAATCCTCCGACCAAGAGAGGAGATTAGTTTATGCTTTGACCGGCCATGACACTTGTACTCTTCTCCCTCTTCTGTCCATGTCCCTCCCCCTTCCGGTCTATCTCATAGAAAACATTGTCGCAGTCTGCGCTTCCATCGTGGCCAATGAGCGGCCATTGCATGTGCCGAGGGCCGAGACTCTCGATGTCTTTTTCTACATCAGGTAAAAGATTAGACATCATGGTGGCCGCGGGCCCTAGCTGGCCTGTCTCCCCCTTGATATGGATTTTAGCCTCGGTGTCATTACATCGTCTTTTGTATTCTTGGACAGCTTTTATTAATTCTGTCCTGACGACCTGATTTTTCACATCGGCACTGGTTATAAGCTGCAGCAGCAGCAGCAGCAGATGATGATGATGATGATGATGATGATGATGATGATGATGATGATGATGATGATGGACTTATTATTATTGTTAAAGTTATCCAGAAGAAATAAAGAGAATCTCATCTTAATCAACAATAACACAAAAATAAACAAAAGTCTTCTCTCTCCAATCACCATCACTCTCACCTCCATGTGTGATCTCCCCTGTTGTGACATTTTCCTTCGTGATTTAAGGTGACTCAGCCCCCGACTCTGTCCTGTAGCTTCAGTACATAAAAAAAATCCACAGTGAAGTTAAACCTCACTGCCTGGCAAAACTTGGGCTTAGAATGAGGACTAAACCTCGCTCGCCTGGCAAATCTCAGCATCAAAGCACGGCGAAATCTCGTTACACGGACAATTGGCATTTAGACCTACCAGCGAGCTTTCACAACACACAGCAAACATCAATGTCAAATTAGACCACAGGCCCGCTAAACATTCAGTCGCCGGCTTGCAAAAGTTTGGACATAAAGGGAGCGAAACTTCCTGCTGAGACGTATTGGGAAGTCCAGCGGTCAGCTCAAGTCGACCTGTGACCTTTGACCCGTTATGACAACAGTGGTCAGCACTATAAACTAAAAATTTACTCTTTTATTATCATAGATTTTAGAAGCGATTGGGACAGTTTCTCACTGAGGAAATATTGAATATCGAAGGTTCTCTGATATGAACGCTAAAAAAAAAATTATATGAGAGGAGAAACTCTTCAACGCTTTTTTTAAAAAAAATATTGGAGGAAAAAAAAGTAAAGGGAAATCACTCCAAAAGTGTGCAAACTTTCTGATTGATTTCCTTTAAAGTTCGGAAAGGTGAAAGAATATTGCGAAGAGAGAAAAATAGGTGCATTATGTCCCACGACAGAGGAGGAGGGTTACACGATGAACTGAGGATACGTGAGGAGAAAAATAAGTGTTTGTGTAACACATACACACAAGCGAACGCATCGTATACGCCAGCGGTTCTCAACCTGTGGGGCGCGACCCCCTGGGGGGTCGCGACGTGCCTACAAGGGGGTCGCGAAGGTGGTCATTTTTTTAAAAAGTTTCTTATACTGGTATTAGTGAAATTAGTTTACATTGTGTAACCGAGTGGTGCGGGGGCTCAAACTCCAAATGTTTCTCCCTATTCAAGTACACTGTCTCGGCATGCAGTGACTTCTCACTTCCAAAACTCAAAACACAAAACAATTAAGCCTCAATCTCCCTCCTCTCACTTTTGCCCTCTCTCTTCCTCAATCTCTCATCACTGACTCCCCTCTCCAGTCACACCTCTCTCTTTTTTTAAAAACATCTAAAAGGCACGCATTCAGGAAACGTCCATCATTCACACCCTTTCATTCGCACGTGCTCAGTCCTAGTACTCTATAGGTCCCTGACAGAAGGCCATGACCAGACAAGGGAAGGACACCACCATATTACAAACAATTGACAAGATGAATGCTTTCGTCCGAAAAATTTCGTTGTGGACGCAAAAGATACGCCAAGAAAATATTTTTGATATGTTTCCGTGCTTGTGTAAGTGCAAGGCTGACGTTAACTTGAATCTTGATCAGGTGAAGAATGTAATTATTGCCCATCTAAACGGACGGCAAGAAAGGTTTCAGCATTACTTCGCTGAAATTGATGTGACTAAATACGATTGGATTCGTAATCCATTTCTGGCTGATCCTAGCACAAGCGGGTTGTGCACGCACGAAGAAGAGCAGCTCATCGACCTTTCGAGTGACCAATCCCTGAAAATGGTCTTCCAAACAACACCAGTGCCAACATTCTGGATTAGCATCAACGGTGAATATCCTCTCCTTTCTGAGAAAGCAATGAAAGTTCTTCTGCCATTTTCAACTTCTTATATGTGTGAGCAAGGATTTTCAGCATTGGCAGCACTGAAGTCAAAATACAGAAATCGTGTGGACGCAGAGGCTGAGCTGCGAATAGCAGTGGGTACGAACATCGCACACAGGTTCGCTTCTCTATGCAACAGCAAGCAGGCTCAACCTTCTCATTAATCAAAGTGAATGTCCAATAAAATAATATTTATTAGCACCACAGAATTTGCTTTAGTAAAATTTCATTAACAGTTATACTTCTTGCAGATACGAACTTTGTTCTTCCGTTGTTGATTTCCTCGACGCGGCGTTCGAGGTTAGCTAAGGCTCCCCCCACCCCCCGCTCTTCCACCGACCTAGCTGGCTAACGGGGGTCGCGGACGTACCGGTGTTCGTCAGGGGGGTCGTCACAAGTAAAAGGTTGAGAACCGCTGGTATACGCATAACTGAGCATAATAGAGGCATACTCTTTCCAGGCATTTGATAAAAATACCGGATATTCTATTTCTGTATGAAGGTGATCTACTACTCAGTTCCTATAAACATTAGTTTTAATAAACAGTCGAATAAGGAAGCAGGACAACACTAGGGAAATATTCCTTGTTTTGTCCCTGTTTATTCATATTCTATTTCCTTTTTTTTTCTCCCTTTTTAAGCTTCGTTTGCAACCAACATCAGAGACGGAAAATTCGCCGAGCTTTGTTTTTAAAGGAATACGGTTTTTCCCATAAGGCATAGCCTACAGGAAGCAACTACTAATTGTTATTTTACGCAGAATCCTCCCTCTAAACGCCGCCGCCATCTTGCTCCAGTCAAGCGTGGAGTGTGAGCACGTAGAGGGCCTCTGTTCAAACCCGCCATTAGCAGCTTCATTCTCTTTTAATGGCTCAAGACTTAAGCTGAATTGCTTGGGGGAAAAACTCTTTTAAAAAATTGGCTTTTAATGTTTCCTTTCTACCTCTCCTCCTTCTTCTGGTGCCGTTGTTCCCCAGGGAGGAAAAAAACAAAGGAGCGATAGTGACAGAAAAAAAGGAAAGAGTGATAGTATGCTTTAAAAGTAGCTTAAGTTTGCAGAAAGCTTTTACTGCCACCATTTCTTTTTCTTTTCTTTTCTCAGATGCCTGCGGCTTTTCGTTGGAGTTTTTGTGTGTGGATGGGAGGAGGGATGTAGGATGCTCACGGCGCATTTCAGAAAACAAAAATCTGCAATGCTCTTTGCAAGGATTTCGTAACATCGTTACTGCCGGAACTATGGAGCGAGTATTTTTGAAATCTTCCTAAATGGCGGCTGAGATACTAATGTATTGAGAGCGACAACAAAAATGTTGGTGGAGAAGTTTGCAATAAAAGATAGTCGTTTAAGCTGTGACCTCTGCGAGTAATTCTTCTATTGTTGTAGCTGGTTTTTTTTAAACATGACACATTTTTTGTGTGGGGGCCCACTTCTGGTTACACCGGGTGGGCTGGGGTGGAATAACTGTCGCAGACTTGTGATTCCCCATAGCTCAGAGGTGTGAGGAAATGCGATACTCGTCCGTTTTTATCCAGACAGCGTGCGTTGGATAATTAAAGGCATCCACGCATTCGCACGCTCGCACACGCGCATGGGCACATAACGTCGACATGATGAATGCCCTTTCCGCTTCCGGTACAGCATGGTGTTCGACGTGACGTCACACGGCCAGCGCTAGAAAAACAATCAATTTTGCTGGCACGTGCGCAAAAGATAGCTCTGTGCAACGAGCGTAGCTTGAAGCCCGTCAAGCATTGCTAATGGTAACTGCAACAGCGTCAACGGCGACACCAGCAACAGCAGCAACCTCCAACCGTCGATCAGGAGTTTTTTCCACACACACTCCTCCTTCCCTGCTTGACCAAAGCGCGGGTTAAAGGTCGACCATGTTCTCCAAATAACACTTTTTTCTGCTCACATTCTAGACCCACCGATGTAGACGTGTTGTGGTTGACAGTCTCTAGGTTTGTTTGTTTTTGTTTGTTTTGGGGTTTTTTGTTTGTTTTTGGTTTTTTCTTTCTTTGTTTTTGTTTTTTTGTTGTTGTTTTTTTTTTTGTTTTTTTTTTGCATGCTCCATAATTTTTTTGCAATGTAGTCCGCTTTACCACCTAAGACGATCCCCCTGCAGATTTTTTTCATGTTAGCATGCAGTCAGGACAAGTGGAGGCAAGAACTCACATTCCTCACCCCCATCTGTGAGTGAAGGGGTGAAACCCAGAAAAAAGATGGGGGTAGGTGTGGTGAGATGTTGGGAGGGGCTTGATGCAGGCCTGACGCCGAAATGCTCCTTTGATTGTTCGGGCTCCTTAGTACCCAAAGAAGCTTTTGCTCGGTGGAGACCGAAACGAGGCAAACATCGACGAGAAAAACAATCAGGCACGCGACGTGGGCCGGCGCTGGAGGTCTATCGCGCATGCCATCTCCGCGCGCCGTGCGCAAGTCTGTTGCGGGTAACTGCGTGCGATGGCGGCGCTCTCACCACGAGCGATGCAACAGATTACAGGAGACAAAGGTACGGCCAATGAAGAGTTGTTTGGGTTTGCGTCTCCTCCCGGATAACAGTTTGAACTCTCGATACTCCTCTGGCATCGCAGAGCGATTCGAGTCACCGCTCTTCCCGGCGGCGTCTTATCGCCAGGCATATCTATTTCTCATTATGCTACATTATCTTCTTGTCTGTGTTTCCTGCTTTACTTCTCTTTCTCAAAGCTTTGGTATTACTTCTGATTGTTTTTGTTTAATGTTTGTCTCTTTTGTTATCCTTTCCTCGGAACATTGGTCGTGTTTGTTTTTCATCTAGGTTCCTTCAGTATAGTGTTGGCCTTCACAGATCTTCACACACATTCTATGTCTGATAAATTGTTCCATTTCTATTGTTTTATGTTGTATGACAACAGTGTATATGTGAGAGCAAGACTGTAGAAAATATTCACACCCTGCATGCAGTGAGCCTTGCCTGCAGTAACTGTTGTCTGGCCTGGCGACAAGACCTCCTAGTGTGGAGAACCACACCGTGCTCACATTTCTCAAACACAGAATACGAAGGGTACTTGGGTTCAACAGTAAGCACAACTATAACACTTCGCCAGCGCCATCACTCGGGGTCTCGAAGCAAAATAAAAACTCTCCCGCAATCGCTCGCCGCTCAGGGCACAGGGAGGGTCTGGTTGTTTACCCTCCTCGGGGTTGTAAGTTTCAAGCGTACGACATATGTTTTGAAAACTTCCAGATAGAGATATTTTCAACACGTGTAGGGTGAGGCTCATTAAGGCTGCAACGACAAAATGAAAGGTCGTAAACCGTCCCGCAATGTGACCTCCGTGATAATGAGCGGGTCATAGATAATTTGAATGGCCCGTGGATAATCAGTTCCACGCGTCCGATTGTAAGCGGAGAGTCAATCCAAGGAACAATAAAAAGCTGAGGACAAAAAGGAAGACAAGGGAGAGAAAACGCAGACGTGCAATCTACACAAACGAGATGGAAGGGGGGATGAGGAAGATTACAGCAAGAAGAGAAACTTTAAAAAAGTGAAAAAGTGTGTTTGCACGCGCGGCTGCGTAAGAGAAAAGGAAGAAAGAGCAGAATACAGCAGAATACATATTTTTTTAAAAACTGTTTTCGGACGCATGATGCTGAAGGTGCTAAAAGCAATATGACAGAGAAAGAAATGCTTTTCGTGTTCAAGGTAGACTGTCAGTTCTGTGGAATGTGTGTGAGAGTGCGCATGCGCGTGCGTGAGTGTATTTACATACCTGACATTTGTGTTTGCACGTGAGCCTGCAGCCCCTCATCATGACTGTCACTCACTGGAACAATTTCTTATCTCGACTAAAGCTCGCATACTCGTCATCACATGGAATGTTGATGAATCCACACACACACTTATGGAATTATTTCCCAAACAATGCCATACCCATGATAGACTCATCACCAAAAGAAATGAAAATTCAGTGAGTTAAAGTCAAAATGAGAGTATATATATATATTTTTTTTTTTGGGGGGACACTCTGTACATGCAAATACATGCAATGACTGAGTATCACAACCACCAGCCACCAGCCCTCTACTCACAACACTCGTCTGGACTAACTACACCTACTTCTTTCTGAAAGAGTGGCTCGCCACTCGCTCATCCTCTAAAAGACAGCCACCAGCCGCGGCCTGGCGATTTATTCGCCATTAATCACTTACCGGCCAGATATCGGTTCCGTTCAGGCGAGGATGGAGGAGAGGTCACCCACGCGGAGGACGTCTAACACTCATAATTTGGGAGGAGATACACCAGTCGATAGCCAGTCTGGCCGCTGTCCTTACCCACAAGTGAACCCAACCTCCCCACAAAGAACCATTACCGCCGGGGTGAAGGACCAATGTGCCAATAAACGACGGTTGTGAAGACTTCGGCGAGGATGCAGCTTGTGCCGGAGTCATTGCACAGGACAGAGAGAGAGGTTGAAGGAAACTCACTCACAGCACAGATTTATCAACACGCATGCAAAAGCAGTTTGTTACCAGGGGTTTGGAAAGACATTAATTTTGTTAGATAAATGTTAGACTGTAGAGGTTAGTTATTTCACTGGAAAGAAGTTGGGAAGAATTTTGTTAGAGATGTTTAGAGGAAGGTTTATTGTAAAGAGATGGCAGCAACTGGTCTCTTCATCTTCTCTCTCTCGCTTTGTAATTTTTATACACCTTCAGCATTGATGGATTGATTAAATGATTGATTGGTTAATTAACTGACTGATTTTTTTAGTTTAAATTATCTTAAATTATTTTTGATTTTTGTGCTCTCCGTTATCAGCAGTTTAGACCAGGACGTCTCTGTTCGGTGATCCAAGAGAGAGAAAGTAAACAGGTTGGTGTCGCCAAAGAATGGTGAATATAACTGAATCAGCTTCTTGAAGTGAGAATCAAGATCCCAGCAATATTTACCTATGGACTTTGATCCCTACTTTTCTCTGTAACTCATCGTTACCCCTCCCGCAATGATCGTATATTAAGGTATATTTTAAAAAAACTAGTTATTTAAACGGGGAGCAAAAACAAGTTGCATTAGATAGAACTGTAGCCACCAGCCCAGTCTTCCGGTCAAAAAATTTGTTCGATGCATTTTAGATGATAGAGAAAAACAAGCCTAACAGTCAGTCTCACAGCTTATTTCACCATTTTCATTTCACACATGGTCTCACTCAGGGGAATAGAAAGCCCGTGTCTAGACAGGTGAGAGATTTTGCGCATGAAGTCTCATAACACTCCTGTCCATTCATTCCTACCTCCTCTTCCTCCTCTTCTCTCTCTCTACTCTTAAGCTGATCCTAACGCAATGAACTCGTCTAACGTTCAACGACGAGGACGTCCTCCGAGGCCTGGGAGGAAATGTCGCTGCCCTCGATCATGATCCGCTGATCCTCACAAAATGTCGGAGGATTAACGTGTTTGACGCTGGCACAAGCTGGGTACATCAGGTCTAGCGGCCTGGTGGAGGGTCTAGTGTCAACTTGGAGAGTGCCGCTGTCTGGGGGGTGGCCGGTGTCCGAGCCTGACAGAATCAATGTAAGTAAAATATAACCTATGCTCTTAAAATGCGTCCAGTTCACAAATATAAGACAACGGCTACAAGTGCTTGTAAAGTACTCTAGATATATTTCAAAAGGAACTCGGCAAACTCTCACGTTGCAGAACCAGGTCACAGGTCACGTGTTTACCTGGTGAAGACGTGAAAGATCTTATTGTAGACCAGCAAACTGAGTTCCACAAAGTTATGAATGAAAAGTACAGAGTAAGTTCTAAACTGAAATAGAAAGACACTGAAAGGAGGCTAATATGTGTTTGAAAAATAAAATAAAAAAATTTGTAAGGAAATAGTGTTATTTAAAAACTATATCTACATAAATGAAGAGAAAGAAATATTTTCATGACTAACTCATGGCTCCTTTTCCCACCATATTTTCCTCCATCTACTCCACTCTCGTGGTTCTTTCTTGGTGGGGAGGGTTTGTTTTGTTTTGGGGGGCTAGATTTTTGTGAGAATTTTTGTTGTTTTGATGGGGTGTTTTGGGGTAGGTACTTTGCAAAGTGTACTGTTCTGTTTGCTTTTGGTGTTGCTCTTTTATGCGAGTAAATATTTGTGTTTGTATGTGTGTCCGTGGGGGAGTGGGAAGTGGAAGATGCAAAGCAAAATGTGCATTTCTACAAAGTAAAATCAGGAAAAAAAGAAGATACACAGGAAAAAAGCAAACACGACTTGTTGTCCTCCCTCTCTACTTACCTCACAGTCTCCCACGTGCGACACCCCAGGGCAGGACCACCTTGCAGCACTCCCCGGGCGATTCCTCCCACTGCAAGTCATCATAATTTTAAAGCCGTTTTAACTTCCAATTTTGATTTACTCGCGAGTTTTATTGTGGTGGCGATGGCAAGTGCGAGAGCGGGTTGTTGTGTCTGGCCACGTGCCCCGGCCTGACTCTCTGACACTGTGTATCTCGTGCCGCTACCTCCACCCGGCGATAAGCGGGTGATACGTTTCTCGTGTCAACCACTAAAACTTGACGTACCTCATAAAAGCCCGTATGATGGGCCGGCGGGGCAGCAGAAAATTACTGTTAATTGTCATTTGCGAGTTAGCTGTTGCTGTTCAGTGGAGGGAAAATTGGGGCTATTTCAAGCACATGGGGGCACTAATGTTGGGGTATCTGACAAGTGTAAGTCTGCATCCTCTTACAGTTGACAAGATGCGTGTGTTGGCTGTGTGTGTGTGTCATGGAGGTGAGCTGGTCGAGATGATTATCTCGTTACACTTCTTTAACGAAGGATGGTTTCCTGAGGTGTGAGAATGTGGGGGTGGGTCAAAGAATGCACTGGAACGTAGCTTGTGGCTTGGAACATAACTCAACTACCTCCAGGACTGCCAACACTCGTTAGGACTGCTGATTGCTCCCCTGATTCAAGACCCACTGCAACTACCACCGTGATTCCCCATCCCCCACTATCCACACTGCAGCTATCACGGGGATTGCCAACCCACTCACTCAGTAGTCAGGACCTATTGCAGCTACCTCTGGAGTACCCACCTCCAGCTTTGTTACGACCCACGAGGTGTATCCCCATCCTCCGCACCTCGGACTTATCGCAGCAGCTCGTGAGTAGCACGTGGAGGAGGCGGCTGTGTTGTGATGACCCGCCTGCCGCAACTATTACAGACAAGAGCCTGGCATTGTGCGCAACAGATGCCTTGCAGACTATTTATTCTACCCGGTCAGACGAGGCAAGCGCGGGGTAAATGCATTTCCCATCTTTCCTGTCGTCTAACAGAGCCTCGCACCTCGTCATTTCTCGGCCCTATAAGCGAGCTTTTCATTGGAAAGAACTGGGAGGAAGGAAATGTTAGGCTGTTAACCCTTTGAGTGTCGCACTTCTGTTGACCTCCGAACTAACGATCATCATTTGATTTTTTTATCTTATTTTTTTTTTTTTTTTAGTTTTTTTTTGTTGTTTTTTTGTTGTTTTTTTATTCCACGTGGGCTCATGTGAACCGATACTTTTTAATGAACAAAACTCTCTAATCTTGACATTTACAAGTGATTTTTCCCGACGATTTTTTTCCTTACTGCTAGGTCAAACGTGGACAATACAAACTTATTTTATTAACATTTTGAACACTGGAGTTTGCTTTCTGACTCATTCAAGTTCATCGGAAACCCAATATTGCTGGAGGGAGTACATGGGGGTAGTGCTTCTTAACAGGATGAATATTAACGTTTCTTAGACCAAGTATAGGAAAGGTTGTAAACACTGTCAACATGGTCAAACGGTTGTTTACATATGTCTGTAGAAGGCTTTTACATCCTCGCTTCGAGTTCTTGTATCCTCATGACCTGTCTACCCCTCCTGTGGCCTTTGTTCTAACTCTTGAATGTTTATTTTATCGAGAAGAACAACAATACCATCAAAACAAATTTCAGTCAAAGTATCAACCATACAAACTTTACCTCAATTTAGCAGGTGAGCAGAGTTCACACACCTGTCAGTCGCTTCAGACACCTGAAATCAGAGACGGATCACATTTTGTGTTTCACCAACATCACAACCCAGAAGGAAACTGCCTGGAGGCTCTGTTATAAGTAGGATGTTTCTATAGCCAGCTATTCCCTCCCAATCATCTGCGCTCTTTCAACCTCCTCCTCCTCCGCAGCCTCGATCCTGAAATTTCACACCCGCGCCGTCTGTTGTCGGATGTTGGCTAAAATAATAGATCTGGTGAGGACAGTGTACCCGGCACGATAAGAACCGCACCAAGTGTTTTTCAATACCCCGCTACCCGTGCGGACAGTTCATTAAGAATTATTCTCCGGCGCTGCAAGCTTGAGTGATAGGATGTTGGTAGATGAAGATGGCAGTTGCCTTACTGCGCATGCGCAACCAGCAACAGGCGCTTCCTTCTTTCGTCGACCACCCTCCCTAGTGCCTAAAAGTTTCCATCTTATCCAATCTCCAAATTATTACCTCCTTCTTTAGTTTAGGTTGGTTTTTTTTTTTTTCATTCCTCTTTCCCTTGTTTCTTTTTTTCTTTCGTTTATTCTTTCTTTACTTTTTTAATTTATTCATGTCCTTCCGTCCATTCTTCTTTCTTTTCTTTCATTTTACTTCCCTTCTATTTTCGCCTTAATTTCTTTTTTCTCCCTTTATCCAAACATTTTATTTCATTCGTTTATTTCCTTACTTGTCCTTTTTTTGATGGCTGTTTTATTTTCCGTTTTTTTTTCTCGTCTTTTTTTTCTTTCGCTACAATTTCTCATTAAATAACAGAAGAATTTATTCACATCGTCGTTCACTCATTCATGTTGTATTCATTCATTATTCAACATAACTGTGAGCTGAACGCTTGTTTCTCTGGCATCTCCTGGATGTAACCCCCAGTTTGTTATTACTTGAAAGTGATGTTTTTCAAGCTTACTCTCAGACTTTGTTTTCACAGGTTTTTAATCAGACCAGTTGCCATGTTCTCTGTGCTATTTGCGTCCACGTGTGGAAGGTGGACCATCTGCTGGAGCCCCAGGCCTCCGATGTTCGCCTTTTAATCTGTTTTCAACTCCTGTGGAATGCTGCCTTTCCTTAAATTTATGTACAATAACAAATATCTGCAAAAAGCTGCATCGTCTGCTCCACAGTGGTGGTCTGACAACGATGAAAACAGACGACGAAGGAGGAAACTGAAGGATGAATTACCAACACTCGCTTGGAGCACTTGAGAACAAACACTCGACTCAAAACAAAAATTACAACAGTTGTGACATGGTGAGTGGAGATGGGTGGGCAATTTTCCTCCCTTTATTGGTTCCTTCCTCACTCTCTCACACTTAAGTGAACAAATGAGATGTGCAACATGCTTGTGAAATGAACTCGAGGGAGGTTTTTTTGTGTACAAAGTGCCTTCTGTTTCTTCCTCTACATACTTCGTTAAGCAGTTTTTTCTTTCACATCTTTCATTCCCTACCACGCTTAGGTTTTTTTCTCTCTTCTTTTCAATTCTTTCCCTCCGCGGATCCACTTTCGTGATATTGTCTTTCTTTTCTCCAATTTCACTTTGTTTTCCTAGTTCCTTCTCTTGTCATTTTTTTCTGTCATTTCTTAGTTTGTCTTTTTTTCCCCTCCCATCCGTTTCTTTCTCTCATTTTCCCATCCTCGTCTTCCTCTCTCTCTCTTCCTCCTTCCTATATATACATCTCTCTTCCTTTCTACCCATCTCTCTCTCTATGCCCCTCTCTTTTTTCTTCCTCCCGCCACCGGATTCCTCAGCAGATGTTGATGAAATGTTCATAACAACAAGGACTTTTACATCAACCCGTTTGGTAACACTTCTAGATAAGAAAATAAAAGCATCCCTTTTATACAGTTAAGAAAGATGACACAAACTCCCACAAAGTTACTCATACTCGCTTAACTGCACCCCACTTTGTGTCTGCAGTGAGGAGAGAGAGGAGGAGAGAGAGGAGGAGGACAGGAGGAGGAGAGAGAGAGGAGGAGGAGAGGAGGACGAGGTGTAAGAGAGTTCTGGCGAGTATCGCGCAAGAATGGCTCTGCGTATCGCTAACGGCTATTCCCAAGGTGTAAACAAATAACAAGTGCTGGCCTTATCACAAATTCTTTCTTCTTGTCTGTCGGCTGCCGAGAGCTATACGCCAAGCAGAGAGGTATAAACCACAACAGCTGCGCGCATCTTAAATTTCGTGTAGCACATTATAATCATGTCCGGACTAATCTTAAAATGTTAGAGGCCCCCGCTGTGCACCTTGGTTCACTGTCTTTCACGATTAAAACGCTGGAGACGAGCTTTTGTAGATTATGCAAATGTCACTTGATGTTTATGCCTCAGGCTCTCTCAAGCATGGGTGGCAGGAACATTTCTGTGAACATTGGGGTATTTTGCATCCAAATGACTAGGGATTTGATGGGTGGACGGACAAACAAACAGATGAATGGGTGGACAGACAAACCTAGGGCTTGATGGGTGGACGGACAGACAAACAGATGAATGGGCGGACAAACAAACCTAGGACTTAATGGGTGGACGGACAGATGGATGGGTGGGCGGGATAGATGAGAGGGTGGACGATGAAAGGATGTGTGAGAAGAGACATATAATTCTTACCTCATACTACTTTAAATATGTATAGTGTAATGATGTCTGTTCTACTGTACCACACACTCCCACGCACTCATATGAAATTAGTGTACATTCGAACAACTCTAACTTATGTCTTAATACATGTTATATGCCCAAACTTTATTGAGTACAACAATGGATAAAAGACTATTCAAAATCCTGGATTTAAAGGAATACTTTTGTGATACCCACCGACTAAAACAGTTCAGAAATTCCACGAGTTTGGGCAAAAGGCGAAGCCAGGTGCACAAATAAAAACTATTAAAATATGATCCTCCTAACATTTTTACAAGCTTCTGTAAAAGCATGCCCACCAGGTTCGCAGCTTTTTCACTCTGGAGTGTTTTGACATCTGCTGGAGCACTGGGGAACACCTCCGGGTGTTTAAACACAATATTTAAGTTCTCAGCTGTTCGAAATGGTTGATAAAGTATTTGGGTTTGGGGCATAATCAGACTCCAGCAATTCCAGTGCTTGTATATCTAACATACATCAATGTACCATACAGGGGAGAGCATCCTTTTCACAATATCCACCACAGTTGTCTTTAACACTTCTAACTGACATACATGAATATGTTTCAAGTTCAAAAAAAAATTAAAATGGAGACTGGAATGTAAATGTCTCAAGCTCATAAACAGAAACTTTTATTTATAAAACTTGAAGTTTTCTGCTTATGTAATGGGACTGCACATCTCAAAAGATATTGCTAAATGTGAAGGAACACAGCCTGATATCTGAGGAACTTTTTGAAGTGTTGCTAGAGGACAACTGCACATAAACATGATTTAGGAGAAAGATTAATATTTGTCCTATCAACCAGAGAAGTGAAGGAAGCAATAACGGACTAAAAAAATAAATCCCAGAAGCCAAACCAGACAAACAAACAGGGGGGCCAAAAAAGAAACAGTTGATGGAGATGTTCTTAAAATTCATATTCTTTTATCAACCTTAGTAACAAAGGTAGAATTAATCAGTTTTCGGTAGTAGTATTCAGTGTAGTCCTCGCTCTGTCGATGTAATATTATGGGAGCACTATGGAACACGTGTGAGTGCCTGATATTTCACTCAATTAAGATAACGATTTTAGCATCATCATTAAGTGTAGCGGGTGTGTGCGGCTTCTTTGATATGTGCAATCAACTGAAACTACCCTACCCCTCATTTCAGACACTTGAACTAATCAATCTTTGAAGACTTCTTTCCGAAATCCGTTTTAATTTTCGTAACATCTGGATTATGATAAACACATCTGGTAAGAGAGAAATAGATGTTGCATTACATTATTTTTAATTGACATTTGAGATTAAATAAAACTTTTATGTTTTTTCTTCTAGGATATGTAAGATTCATGTTCATACAGGTTCAAACAGAAAAAAATGGTATTTTGGGGGTGAGGATGACGGCGGGGAGTTTAGAAGGAAAGGGTTCAAAGTTGAGAGCCGAAAGGTACCTCCGGCCACCCTTCATCACACCACACAGCCTGTCCATCCCACCCCCAGTGTAATCTCTAAAACCCTTGCCAGCTCCCCACTGTTGTGTATCAATCATGCTTGACTGAATATTACATCTCCGAGCTTGGTCATGTGGCGTCCCCTTGCATGCTGCTGCTGTAAAGTTGTCAAGATTCTGTGCTCGCGAGGTGCACGTGCCCGCCTGCTCGTGTGGGGCGTCCCATAATTGCCGTGGTCACACAATCTCCAAATGGCAAATATCAAGCTTCCAGTCCTTGTCTCTACGGCCACCAGAAAGCGTTGGCTCTCGATAACGGCAATAACACGGGCAGGGTGTGTGAGAAGGCAGATAATTTTATTCGTCGTACAACACCAGCGGTATTTCCTCAAATTGCCGAGACCAGTCTGGGCTCGAGACTCTAGCAGAGGGCTGTGATAATTGGAACCCAAAGCATAGCATAAAGATAAACCACAAGCTTCTGCTGGCTTTGCCAACCTCACATTCTTGGCCTCGGGGGCGAGAAAGGCGATTATGAGGGGAGGAAGAGATGAAAATATTAAAATATATTTTTCATTTCCATTTTTTCTTTCTTGTCCTTTTTTGTTTTATTTACCCCTGGTGCAAGTCCCAGAGCGGCAAATGTCTCGTTCTAAGCGATTTGTTGTCTTTCACATTACAACTTGAAATGTCTTTTTTAAAAATCAAAGCTTTTGAACAGAAGATGATTTTTTGACAAAGGAGGGTGAGACACTCACAAGCAGAATATAAGTGGGAAACGATGAACTTCTTTAACTGCTGGAATTTTGTATCTGAAATTTAAAGCTTAGAAATAAAGATGTGCAGTATTACAATGTGGGAATATATATCAAAGCATATTAGATCGCAACAAACTGACAAATGGAAGATGGAGAGTGTTGTGAGTGCGTGCGCAAAACTTTGACTTTATTCAGTATAGGCCAAGAAACATTAAAAACATCTGTACATGTTAACTAGTACAGCTAGCATTCCAGTCTTGTAATTGCTTAGGATCATGAATGGTGTCTTTTAAAATCTGTAATGTGTTATCTTTCTAATTTTGTTTTTAACTTCTAACAGACATTTTTATTCCTTCCTTTTCTCTAGATACTCTGTCCTAACTGTGTCAAGATGGGTTCTACGGAAATTTTTTAAACCAACTACGTAAAACTTTTCGGCTTTCTTTACATCCTTGATCAAACCAGGAGTTTTTCTTGTTATTTTTGGAGTATACAGTCTTTTTCAGACAAGAACAGGTCAGTTCTAACCTTTGTTAAATTTGTAGAAGGTCAAAATAATACCATGCGCAAGACAGAAAGAGAGCTTGAAGTTTTCTGTGTTTTTGATTGTGTGTAGCTTCGTTTTTTTTATTTTTGTAGAACTTTATCTTGATAAAAATTAAACTTTTGTTGTTGTCCAAAAATACACAAAGCATTTGTGCGCTTGCGCAAAGGGTTATATGCACAAAGTTCCGTTCTGTCATTTTGTTACAGTTTTTTTGTATGGAGAGGATGAAAGGGTAATTCTTTTACGGCCAGCGAGTAAGCTATTATAAGCTATTATTACTGAACAGTTTTGTCCACAAAGGATCTTAACATGCAGATATTTTTATTTTCACTTTTGTTTTTTTACAAAAGACGCAGCTACTCTCTTTAAAACATTTAAACACAAAAAGCTCCTCACTTTATTTTATATTAGGGACATAGAGAGAGAGATTATAGCAGCCTATGAAATACTTCTCGCCCCTAATCTCTCAGTATCTTGTTATTCGCGTCACCTACCCGGCAAGAAAAACGACCTAAGCCCGATCTTAATACACCTAGTGACGTGTTCTTAAACAGGGGCAGACAATCGGGGGTGTCAGATAACTCTTGAAAAACGCTCGTGCTCTTATTTGCCCGTCGTCTCGTAATCCCAACTTTGCCAAAAAAAAACTACTAGTCTCCCTTCCTGTAAACACTAGAAAAACTGTGGGCTTGTTTGTGCTGGTGTGCAGCCTCCTCCTCCTCCCCCCTCGCTCCTGTTGCGCGCGTTTTCTCCTCGTGACGACTACCCTGGCGGATCAAAATAATTGCATTGGTTTTTTTTCCCCCTCTACAATCGCTTCCAAAGCAGTCTGCCTTCCAGAACATGGTTATATTTTTCCCCGCTAAGTTCTGCATCTGGAATGTTCTACGCATGCGCAACCAACCCAAGGTGGTTCCCGACTATCAGACCACGAACTTGTATTACTGGACTGCTGGCAGAAGATTTTTTTTCCAGTTGACTGCTAAAACGAGGCATTAGACGACAAAGCTTCCGGTTTAGTCACATTCTTTGTTACGGCTCGCCGAGACTAGCAGCGGAGAACTTCGCAAGATGCTAAGCGTTGGTCTTGGCAGACAGACATCAATCCACCTCTACACGTCCATATCAGACATTGACTTCAATCGAGAATTCTCTCTGCTCAATCATTCTTCCGAAACGAAGTCTTTCTTATGTTTGCTTGTCAAGTTAACAATTTAGCACACACACACGTATACAAACTTTTCATAAAAAGAAAAAAGTTAAAAATTAAAGCGTGTATGCCAAAGGAAAGCAAAAAACATTCGGAATCAGATCTGTGACCGTCGAATTCGAAACCCTTTGTTTTACTTTTTCTTTTTTTTACAAGAAATTGCATTTTAGCCATTTAAAAGACATTCTAAAACACAGCCTGTCCATCCGTGGCAGAACTTCCTGAGAAAAATATAGTCATTTCCAGAACAGTGCTAGTCTGAAGAGTTGATTTGTGAACATTGTTGTTGCCTTGTTTACCGCCACTAGGCCAGCAACTGACCAGCAATGTTTGTTTATGGATGGTTCTGATTTTTGCTTTGTGTAATGATGGCTAATGATATGTACATAGCAAAACACTCAGTTCTATCACCTTCTAAGTAATGAATATTATTTATATACGAGACTCGATTAGATTGGTTCTTAACAAATTTAGTGTGGACGAATGACATGGGAATAGGAACTCTCGCCACACCCTCTCGTTTTTACATCATGGACACACACACACAGAGAAGCGCACACACACACAAAAAAACCAAACATATAAACATAGATATATATATATATATCCGCTATGCTGATCCAAGCACGTGTACATTGCCACTAATCGCAGGTCAGTCTTTTCTTTGAACTCTCTAGACCCTGCACTCTGTGACTAGACTTATCTCTTCATTAAGTCTTCTATGACTTCTGCTAACTCGACTCCTTTTGATTCCCTTGATTTGTAGAACGGTTCCCCTCATTACTACCGCACGCGCTGTCCTCTAAACTGCACAATATCCTTAATTGGTTCCCCAGTATCTCTAACCCTCACAATATTCTTAATTGGTCAAACCCTTAATCTGCGAAAGCTAGAGCCCCCCTTATCTTACATCAAGAAGCTTGAAAACTCATCCTCGGGAGTGGATTTCTCGTGATTAGACGAGTTTCCGAAGCACCAGGAGATGCTATACATGTCGCACCCTCAAAAAACTCTCGAGCCGGTGTTTATTACTCGCATCGCCTCGTGAGCATAAAAAGAAAGACCTAAATGGCAATGACTTGCATAATTGGTCTGGGAGCGGGACTTTACAGGGCATCATAGACCAATTAAAGAGTCGTCTTATCGCCAGGATTTAATGTGGAAAATGATTCAACAGCTCCTTCTCTGTGGCGTTGATCCGATAACCCGCTGACAGGGGAGCAGTCTGAATCAGTGTCTAAATGTCGCGGTGGCAGCCTCAAACAGGCGGTGATTAGGCCGAGAGAGTGCGCCACATTCCTCCGCCAACAACTGCTGGCTGTCACTTGGGGGTGCCATTCGGTTTAGGTGCATGACAATAACTCTAGTTGCAGTGAAGTTGGATGTGAAGTGCGAATCAGATGGACGATGGGTTGGGTTCGAATCCCAGATATGTTCTCAACATCACGAAGAATGCATCAGACTTTTTTTCATCAACATTTTACAATCCGGACGTGAAGAGAGATCACGTTCCTCCCTTTTCTCTCCCTCTCTCTCAATCTTGAGAAATTTCCGTTAACATTTCATTAAACTTTGATTGGCTTGGCTACAGGACACTGCAGGGATCCTATTAGAGCTGCTCGTCTTGGACTTGATACAGTCCTGCCTTTTCACATTCATAGAAGTTGTGCCACGTGTTAATTTGTATATAGACTTCTCTGTCGTGAAGGGAAACAAACAAAAAAAAAAAAAAGCGGCAGCAAGGGTTTGAACTGGACGACCTGACAATGGAACCATGGCCATCGTTCTGATGCCACGTAGCACAGGGATGTGTTTGGGAACATCAGTATCCGACACCTACCCAGTGCCACGCGCGTCAGGACCGTCGCGTGCGTGAGTGCGCATGCGCGGTATCATTTCCGTCTTCCCTTACGCACCCGCCGTGCCATTCATCTCCAGCGGTGACAGAAGCCTGGTTCCGCCCAGCAGTCAACGCCTGCTCCTACCTTATGCTCAGTTTATAACCGGCTCCTTCAGGCGCACAAGAGGGCAATAAAGTTGCCCTAATGATTTGCCTGCAGTGCCCCCTATTGGCGCTGACAGAAACAACTGTCAGTTGCCGTTTGCAGGGGTCTACCCGGGGTACAACCTCTCGATTCGCTCATCGCCACGCTCTTCTTGTCTCTTGCGTGTCCCTGACATCACCGTCGTCATCATAAGTTCTTATCTTCGTCGTCATCGTTGTCGTCGACCTCCTCCTCATCATTTTTGTTGAGTTTACTTCCTTTTTATTAGTTTTGCCTCCTACTGCAATGTAGATTTTTTTCGTGTTGGGTAAGAGGTTGTAAAGACGTGGAGAGAAAAGTTGAGAAGGACAACCGCTGTGATGACAAGAGAAACATTTTGTGGAAGTGTGTAAAATCCTACACAACGGGAAAACTTTGGAGTGACTGCTTTAATTTTTTTTCCTCACTTTGTAATGTGTGGAGTTCATTGTCTAGTCAGGGTAGATGCAGACATTCTGATGCAGAGTCGGGTACCTTCAAGCCTTCACTTAACTAATCACTACCCCAGCAATAACAGTTACACGAGGTCTTTAAACAACAGTCCCGCCTTCCACCCACCCTTCCACCCAGAAGAAAATTCTCCTGCGATTTTATCCAGTCTGTTTATCCAGCCTGCTGCACCTGAATGTCGAAAAGTCCCAGGTGTTAACACAACTTTTATCATTACTCCTTTCTTCTGTTACACCTGCTCTTGCCCATTACTCTCCCCCATTTTTCGGGGGCCCGCCGTGATTTGCACGCTCCTTCACCTGCGCGCACTGTTCTTCTCTAATCGGCTTCTTCCATCTGTCCCCCTCCTGCTCCCATTCTTGTCACCTAAAGAGGCTTGTCAAGCAGTTTCTTTGCGCCTTGATTCTTTACTACATTCACTCCTTTACTTCCTTCCTTCTGTCCCTGTCCTTCACTCTCTTCCGTCTTTCCTTTTTTTTCTGCAGTCTGCTCCATCGTTTCATATTCCTTTTCAAAAAAATATTTTTATTCCTTCCTTCATTCCTTCCTCCTGTTCTTTCTTTCTGCAAATCTTTCTTTTGTCTTTCTTTCTTTAGTTGCACTCTTTGGTTCTGTGTGTGTATATGTGTGTCCTTAATTTTCGCTATACTTCTTGGAACTGTCGTATTTTGGTTCTGTTCTAATCTCTCGTCTACTTCTCTTCCTTTCTTTATTTTTGCATTGCTATCTACATTAATAATTACCAAGGTATATCTCCAGAATGCTTGTTGACTTTTTATTAGAAATCACAAATCGTTGAGTATCTTCTCTAATTTATTTCTTTGGGATTTTATTTTATTTTTATTTATTATTTTTTATTATTATTATTATTGTTGTTGTTGTTGTTGTTGTTGTTGTTGTTATTTTCGGAATGATTATAGTTTATATATGTTGTTTCGCTTTGCGAGTATTTTTCAGCAGATATCAGCCACTTCTTATTTCGCATAATTTGTCGAATTTATTTTTAAACTATCTCAAAACCTCCCTTAACTGTGTTTTATATGTTTGGAGGGAAATTTGTCAGCAAAATCTTTTCTTAGTCAAAGCCACCGCAAGGGACCCTCCGTATCTAGATGATCTGGCGTGTTCAAAGTACCCGGACTAACCTCTGTAGGGGTCGGGGTGGGAGCGCTGAACCCACACCCATATGATCTATCGCTCTCCCCTGCACGTGCATCAACCTTCATCAGGGCGGGTAACCGGAGAAGCAGTCGCCCGATAGGTAATTGCCGTTCTTGATGCGGAATTTATTGGCTGGGTGTCGCAACGGGGCCTGGGAAGGCCTTCATTTTCGACAGGTTGAACTAAATTGCCCGTGTCTTCAAACGGACAGTAGTATATGACCACAGAAGTGCCTCTGCTTCCTGATAAAGAGTGTGCGACCGTAGGAGTGAGGGATGCGCGAACAGGAGGGGGACATCATCCACATGAAAGGTCCGCCTACTGTGCAGCTTCTATCAACTGTTCATCATTATCTGCTTTAGAACTCACACCGATTGTTTACGACTGCGATAACCAAACGTTTACGAAAAATACGAAATGTATATGAAGGTTAAAATCCACGGAGAAAAAAAGTTCCTGTCCTTTCTCCCTCGTACCCCTTTCCCTTCACGTTCTATCCACCCTGGAAATGGAAGGAGCAATGAAGTGACTGTTACAGCAGATAAGCAAAGTTATGAACATAAGAGCAAAGGGAGTGTCTTTGGGAGTGCATGTGTGAAGCGACCTCTGGTGGAAGAGAGTGAAAGAGCATTCAAGAGTGTTTGTCTGTCTGCTACTGTTTGGCTAGAAATCTCAGGAGTGACAACCCTTAGCTACACTATTTGCTTTTTACTGGGTATTCCTGCTTTTTTATTTTACCCACCCATCCCTATTCTTTCTCCCTTCGTTCATTTGTCTGTTCTTCTTATTGATACATTAAAATATTTATTTCTTACTTCATGTTTATTTTTTTTCGAATCACTACAACTCCCATTCCTCATCCTTCATCTTCTCTCTATTTTTTTTTTCTTTCTTCTGACTTCTAGAAATTGTCGCACGTGTCCAAGTTAAAACAGACGTTTCCCTATCAACGAACGTTGTGCGAAGTGCTGACTTCCGGTCTGTTTCTCGGGGTGGCACGCCTCATCAAGCGAGCCCGCGAAGGGTGGAAGTGGTTCGTCAGGCCTAAGTGCCTCGCCTTCAAAAGAACGTGAAAGCGATGTAAGATCTATGTATCGTCAGCCTGGAGGTGCAGAGAGCGCGCGCCAAGTCCTCCGCCAGAGGGCGCTTCTGACAAAATCGATGTAAACGATCGAAAACGAGAAGTTGAGCTGAAACAAGGACGAGGAAAATAAAATAATAAATAGGACCTGAGGGTTGTGTACGGCGACTTCTTTCGTGGTCTGTTGTTGAAAGTCTTGCAGACACTGTCGAGGATGTCGCCACAGGTCCGCCACGTGACGATTTGGTGACAAACATCCTGCAGCATCTGGAGCTTCCTTCCCAGCAACAGGCTGAGGATGAGGCTGAGGATGAGGCTGAGGATAAGGCTGATAAAAGAGCTAACGCCACGAAGGATGATCGAGCTCATTACACCAATCAAATCACGGGACATTTCAAGCCAAGATTCATCAATTTTCCCTGGGGCATAAATAATTGCAATGAAGACAAAACTCAGTAAGTTCAAATTTCTGTTCAGTAATATCAAAAACATTCTGTTCATAAACATTCAGTCAGTTCAGGACCATTCGAGAGGCAATTAGCGATAAGTGATGGCGAGGAGAGCGGGAGGAAGTATCCCCTGAACCTAACACCAGAGCAAGGGAGAGGGATGGCTCACTATCATCGTGCCCCTACGGCCAATAGGGACTAAGGAGCTGAAGACGAGGAAGAGGGTCCTCTAACTCCTTTCTGATTGTCAGGCCTGGCTCCCTCCCCGTCTCCTGCCAGCTCTGACTTCCTCCACAGCATGTTGTTCTTCACTGAGACCTGTCCGTGACACCCTTACTTTCCCACACTGGCTTTGAGCGTTTGCGACAGGCAGACTTGTTTATGGGATTTGAACCCGGCTGGGGCTGATGGGCGGTTAAGTGGTTGATGCTTTCCCGCTGAGCCACAGGAAGTCATAATCGTCTCATTGAAGCACACCTGGACAAAGATACCTGTAGTCTTTTTATCGGCAACCATTTCAGTTGAAGCAAAAACAAATTTAACAAATTACTTTGTGCAGGAGAGTAAATACTTGTTTACAAATGTGTGTGTTTGTGTGTATGTGTATATAGTTAAATGATATCCCATTTTCTTTATCTTTTTTCTCTCTTTCTTTCTATCAACTCAATGACAATCCAACCCTGAAAGGAGTGTGTTGTCAGTTCCTGACTAAGGTTTTGCACTTTCTCTTCCTGTCCTGAACTGATCCTCACACTCGTCCACATCGAATTACACAGGAATCATGATGCTCAGTCTCGCCTGGGACAAGCCAAAGAACAATTTTTTTTTAAATATCCACCGCTTCCTCGAACACTGACAAAGACAGCCTCAAGCGCTTCAATTAAGCAACCTCTTGAAGAGGAGGTCAGGAGGAAACACACTATGCCACGTTTGATCTCTGACTTTCCGGTTCCTGCTTCTCTTCACCCGGAGGTGTTGTGCCCGTGTCCGTGAGGCTGGAGAGGAGAGGTGAGGAGTCGCGAGCATCATCCGAGCGCTGTCACACCGCGCGCAGTCTGTCTCCCGCCAACACCAATGGTTTCTTTTTTTTTTTTTTTTGCCTCATTAGCCACAGAAGCCTCCGAGGTCTGGTTACTCCCCGACACTAGCTCCATCACTGGTTGACTTCCAGACTTTCATTGCCAGGGAAAGCGACTTTATTATGATTATTTGTTATTTATTTATTTTTGTCGAGGGATGAGGGAGAAGAATAGATGAAATATGAGCCGTAGTGACTTATGTATGGTTGATAGTTAATATTTACCCAGAATGCAAGTTCTATACCTACAGGGCATTTATAGTTCGATGCGGTTGGAGTTTGATCTCAGGAAGGACAACTTGGCCAAGAATTTTGTTTCGAGTGTGAGCTGTGTTTACCAACAACTTGAGCGCCATTCATGCTTTGGTGAGCATCGTGTGTCAGCGTTATGTTTGCTGTCGTGAAGAATGTGTCAGGGTTATCATGTTGTTCTGAAATGAATTGCCATTGTATGACAGAAGTGTAAAAGTGAGGGCAGATAACTGTACTGATGTACCTAGTGCAGCCCCTTTCCTCCAATCTGTGTTTTACCTCTCCCACACACTCCATTCTCTAGTTGTTCTTTCTTTCTTTTCCCTCGTTTCCCTGTTTCTCACTGTTTCTCAGTTCACTTTAGTTCGTTTTTTTCCTTGTCATCTATTGTTTATCTCTTTATCTCTTTCTTTCTCTTTCCCCTCTTCTCCCATTGTTCCTCTGATATGTCTTTCCGTGTTCTCTGTATGTTTCTTTCTTCTTTACGCTTTCCGTAATTTCTACTTTTCATTTTCATTTTTTTTCCCGACATATTTCCCCATCGCTACCTCACTCATTCTTCCACTCACATTCCCACACGAGCTCACATCAAACGCAGAGAGGGAGCGAGAGAGAAACTCGTTCACTGACGAAGACAAGGCCCGATGGAGCTCACACCACATGAAGAAATAGGCCCCGAGATCCCCAGGCCCTGCTGGTCTTGCAGGGCGTCGGGAGGTGGGTTATCTGTCACAGCTGCTTACACCAGACGGAAATGATGAACAATAAAACGCGTGCAAGCCAGGGAGGTGCGCAGCCTCGCAAGCTAACCAGCCAATCATAATTGTGCCGATAAAACGCAAGTCTGCAAATTACCCACCGATACTCCTCCCACCTCGCCTCACCCCACACCTACCCCTACCTCCCTTCTGACGAGGCGCGCAGGTTGTTCCGAGAGTATACCTCGCGATTTAAAAAGCTGTCTTTATTGATGATGTAAGCAGCCATTGCACGTACATCGGCAGTTGAGCCGCTTGCTGCTGTGATAAGCTCATCGCCGCGCTCGTCACGCCTCGTTTGCGTAATTGCTGCGCCATGCTAGCCGCCATTTCTCTTCCTACCACACACCCACCCACTCACCTCTTTCCTTTTTTTTTCAACCACCAGACAGCGCCTGACATACTTCTGTAACCGAACTATAAAACACAGGCACCAAAGATTGATGGCTTCATTTTGAAAACTAATATCGCCTGGTCCAATGTCTTTAATTAACATTTTCCAGAATTAATTACTGGTGTAGTTGTTTACATTTTAAGACTGTTCTTCTATTTCTTTGCCTTCTCTATCCCTTCCTCTCTTTATTCGTAGGTGGGCTTGAATGAAAATCATGTGTGTTGGGGAGGGTTGGAGGAGGAAAGAATTCAGAATAAAAGGGAATCATTCTCATTTCTTTTTCCAGTAGTCATTAACATCAAGGTGAGTACACAATGAAGACACTTTAAAGCTTTCTCTTTACAAGCTCTTTCAGAATCCTTGCAGCAGGTTGATGTTTGTGACTGCGTCTTCACACTGGCCAGGGGATTTAATTACCAACATGATAGTACGAAAACCCAACAAATCGACTTTCCAAAACCTTGCCCTCCATCAAACTCTCAGTTGTAGATCAGTGAGCGAATCGCTTTCTCTACTTCGCTGTAAGCATGACCATTAACACTTTTATTTGCGCGCTGGGCTACTTGCGAGGAGTGAGGAGGATGTGGGTTGTCCTCCCCTCGAGATGCTGGCGGTAGCAGGTCTCGTGCTATCTGCGGAGTCACGGGTCCGTGAAAGCAGACGTCGCTGGTCTGTCAGAAGCAGCAGGCTGTACAACCAGAACCACACCACGCATGCGTGCACAAGTGCACTTCACCACAAATAAAATGATAGCAGCGCCATCTAGGCCAATTTTCAAGGGCCGAGAGAGCCGACAGGTACACGTGAGGCCCACTCAACCCAACCCCTCCACGAGGAACATCCAGAAGTGAAGTGAGTGAAATCCTGCTGAAATCCTGTAGTATAACGCTCCAATGGAGGAAGACTGGAGACAAAGTAAGAAGACGCGGAATTCTGGATTGTTAAACATTGACTTCCACAATTCTTTATATGACAGATTTTCATAATGAAATGTAGCATCAGGTGTAGTCTGATGACAAGCTCGCCTCCTCCTCCTCCTAGTCCTCCTCCTCCCCCGCCACCACCATCACCACACACACACTCTCAGAGAGAATTAACAAAATATAATAAACCTGCTGCGTCTTCAGTTCAATCCTTTGGCATGACTAAGGGTGGGGTAGCATTAGAAGGAAGAAGCATCTAACAGGATTCTACGTCGTAACAAGGAAGTCAATACTTTCAAAATATTTAAAATACTTTATGTCAGATTCATTTTTTTTTTAAAACTTGTTTCCCCTATCCTCCTTTTTTGCGCGGAAAAATGCTGTGTTCGTATATAAGAGTGTAGAACGCGTTGAATTTTAAAAAATGAAACGTGTGAAAGTTGCTCCATAAAAAAATTAATTATATAAAAACAGGTATGTCATCATGCGAAGGTAAGAAAAACACACAGACAGACAGACAGACAGACAGACAGACAGACCAACGTTTTACCTGCACTGCTCATGGTACACAGAACGCAGCAAAGCTCGTGGCGGTTGTTAATGGCATGATAATGGTCTAGATGATGGGGTCGGTCGTTTTCATTGTTTCTTTAATCGCTAACGTTGCCCTCCGCAGCACCCGACGATGCCACGTAGGGTGTGGAATAACACAAGCTGGCATGCTTAGTACACTTGCCAGCCTCCCTTCTTTCATCGTCAAACTTTCTCCTCATCGTTCTCTCTACCCCTCTCCTACTTCCCCTTCCCAAACATTCCTCCTGTTCTTCGTCGTCCACCACCACATGTACGTCTGTCTGTACCCTCCCCTCCATTCATCCACACCTACTTCCATCCCACCCTCCATCTGGACGCCACCTCCTGGATTGTCTTCCCTTGTTGCGTCTCTCCATCCGTAGCTCCACCACCATCGCCGCCGCCGCCCGCAAAACACGTCGACGTCATCCACCCAACGCAGCGCTCTGTGATTGGATGCTGCGCGTGGAGGATGCCCCGCGAGGGAGGTCCGTGAGGTCTATGGTGTGAAGCGCGATACAGCAGCAAGTGCCCACTCTCTCAGACATCCTCCGCTCCAAACACGTCTCATCTTTATCGCCGAGTGGCTCTGTAACAACCCGGTCTGACCGCCGCAGACTTCACTTCTCTCTCCTGAGACCCAAATGCCAGAAAGATGAATCGGCCGTTGCAGAGGTCTATGAAGGAAGGACAAGTATTCACTTCAAGCCCACGGGCATGAAGAAACAGAGCCAAAGATCGTCCTTCTACACCTGGATTTCACTCAGGATCAATTGTCCGATGAAAATGCCGCTCGAGAAATTTATTGACGTCTTCATCAAGGAGATTATCGAATGAAAATCTCGACAAGTTTCTATCAGTAACTGCCCCTCGTCGAGACGATCACGAAAAATGTTATAAAGGATCTGACCAAGTTTCGAAAAAATTGTCACGCTGTTTGTTAAGATGATTTTAGCAGCTCTTCCAGTAAGCTTCATTTCCCCAAAGTCGGTTTTCTGTAAAACCTGTTCAATGCTGATTGTTTCTATGTAAACATTGTTTACTGTTTCTGTGGGGTTTTTTAAAAAAAATAAAGATTACAGTCAAAAAAGTCTCAGGCTCCCACAAACTATAAACTACAGCTAAAATATCGCTCCCAACTACCCACACAGAGGTACACCACGAAGCAAAATAAATAATATAAAAACAGCCGGGGCTGAAAATCTCACTGAAGAAGTTGGATGAGTATTGCAGGGACAAGTCTCGCTCAGCAGATGACTTCCTCCCAAAGACACAGAATGTTCTATGTTCTTTTATGGAAAGGAAGGCTGGGTGGCCGATAAAGAGATTTTCAGGCAGAAATGAGGTTGCTGGGGACCGCCATGGATTTAAAGATCTTGTGTTTTACAGTAGAACATTCACCAAGTGAGCTTCGTGCCAATTAACCAATCATTGATTATGAGTCATACATTTCCGCCCCTAACATAACAGCATCCAGTCAACTGCCATCACAATTCTGGCTTCAAAAATTACCCCAGTTAATTAAAATGTATTGAAAAAAATTGCAAAGAAAACAGAACACTTTATAAATGTATTCAGACTTCTTCTAACTCACTAACAATTTTCCATTTCGAAGTTACAGTAACAAGAAATATAGGAAATCATGAAATTTTCAGCTCACCTTGGATAGACTGAAAACAAACAAAAAGAAAGGGGAAAAGTAAAGGTTTATAGAAAGTAAAGGTTTCTGGGACAACAAATGTTTGTCATGTCCAATGACCGCGTACAATGAGGTCTCTAGTCTCGCATACTTCCCATGGACTCATGCAACTCCTCCACTCGACTTAACCCCGAGTGTAACTGCGAACTGAGGAATTAATGTGTTGCTCTCTGAGCAACCAGCTCTTGTTTAGTTTAGAATGTTTACAGGTTGCGGTGTTCATGTGTTTTAAATGAACTGTTTCGTAAGGCTTTATCTACACCTAGTCTACCTTCATCACATCAACTGCGAGATTGTGTGTATGCGCGCGCGTGCGTGTTTGTGTTATATAATCTTGTCATTTGCATGTTTGCCCTTTAGTGATATCTAAATTTTAACACAAAAAAGTTGTGCTTATCATATCACCTTCGTAAAGAAAGAACTGGCAGCTCTTATTCTCTCAGTCTCTAGCGCGACTCTTTCAAATTGTCACGTGACTGTATCCCAGCAACATTTATAAAGCATGAAATATGTTGACAAAATGCTCTAATGTTAAAGCCAGTATAATAAGTACTCTTGGTAAAAATGTGTGCAGCATAGATTCTCTTTATATATTATGATATATTCAGTTTCTTTCTCTTCAGTTTTCGTGTCATCACATCGGAAATATCGATGGTGTTTTCTTTCTCCCTCCTTCACGCATTCCACAAGAGATTTTCATATTTACTCTCAAAAAATTGTTATCTCTTGGTTAAACAAGATTAAACTAGTCTAAACAGTGGCTAACAACACAAAATCTGAAGCAACTACTACAAATCAGTTCCTTACACCTCCTCCCACCAACATCCTCTTACTTTTCTCCTGACGAGCTGAAGACATCGCACGTGCGTGTTCCTCCTCACACCACCGCACTACATTTTCTTTACGGCTTGAGTTATAACCACTGGAAAAAAAGGTCCCCCAGCTCGATTTAAGTGAAAACACAGATTGTTTACAAAACTCTATATGAGCAGCACGTGCTGTTTGGAAAACTGTATGGCTTGTGTTTTGACAAAATTGTTTCCATTGTCAACATTCGTGGCGCGGTCAAAAACAGATTTCCATTTATAATCAGGCCTTGTCACCAGAAAATATTTGTATGTGTGTTTGCGCGCTCGTTAGTGCAAATGTTTGTATGTGCGTGTTAGCATGCACTTGAGATTGCAGACATTCGTCCTGCTCAACCTATCATCTATCCCAAACTGGGTTCTGGACCGAACAAAAAGCCTCAAACCCATCTCCCACCAAAAAAACAACCTTCCCACCCCTAGCATCCCCTCCTCCTGCATGCCAACGAGCGCACGCACTCACTACCTTCTCCTCATCTCCGCCTTCTGTGTGCCGTGTATCTGTCTCGCTCAGACCCTTAACCTTTGCCCCTCATCTCATTTCACCTTTCCCACCTCCTGGAGAACCTAAAGAGTCCGAGCACCTCTGGAGGCTAGGGAACATTTGCATTCTTGGTTAATGCACCCGATGAGGCGACGTCTGTACTCTCACTTCTGAACTACAAGGCGGGGCGAGCTGTGGTCCCCGCTATCAGCTTCAAGTGCGGGTGGCTCTTCATCAGCTCGCGTTTCCGGCCTCCACAACCATTTGCAGGAGTTCATCGAGTGCGAGCCCTGGTCTTGTACATTCTCCTTGTGTCCCCCTAGAGATCCTTCGATCTGTTGTCATGGGTGAATACAGGCTATGAATACAGCAAACTTAATTGGGGGAAAAACAAATGTTCCGGTGCATTTTTGATTATTTCTTCACACAGCAGACTTGGAGTCTTTCCTTAAATTACAATTCTTTGACCCTCAGACGTTCGCCTGTCCAACTTCCGATGAAAACAAATGTTATGAGAAAAGATGTCATAAGAAAAGTTGTTTTAAATGTCCTTAGTGAAGATCTTTTAACGGAAAGCTATAGTTATGAAGATAAGGGAAGGTTTATAGCTTTAGGCAGAGTGAACTTTAAGTGAATCCTATTGTCTACAGTACACCACGGATACGTATGATCACTTCTGTGCAGAATTATAAGTTCACCTTTTCCACTGCCGCATACCTGAAGATTTGAGGATTTTATACTAGCCACATAAATATAGAATCTACTCATCATATTTTATCTTATCTGATTTGTTTAATGATGTGCCTCTCCTAAGCTGGATTGCCTGATTTATTGTTGTTTTAAATGTTGTCAGGAGTGTCTGTTCAGTTTGAATGGCAGTATTTTAGGAGTCTGGTTTGCAGATTCTCTTGACTACTTACTGATAATGGCTGTAACTATATTCACTATCATTTATCATGATTTATCATCATGTAGTCATTATCTCTGATTATTGAGTTGTAAGTTGTATTCATCACCTGAACGCTGAAGGACTCGAACAACTTTTTCAGTTGATTTTTCCCCCCACTTTCTCTCTCTCTCTCTCTCTCTGTATGCTTGCACACATTACCACAAGTCATTAGTTGTAAACAAATACAAATGCCAAGATTTTATATAAAATAATTAAATACTGAACAGTTCAAGTTCAATAGCCAGTATGAGATAATAAAAATAGAACTCAAGCACTGTTTTACATTTTGTCAAAGCAGCAAATGTCACACTAACTTTAATCTTTTATTACCTCTACAGTCGTTTTTTAAAAAAAACCTCTTCAGACAGGTCCTGACTTTTCGATCTCTAGGGAATGAAGTATTAATTGGAGATGGCATTTTTCTTTTGTTACTAGGGTGGATCCCAATCTCCCTTTCTGCCTTGCCTTACCCAACCAATCGACACAGTGGGTATGGTGCAACCTCGACTGGCCATTGTGCAGGCCTTTGGATTCAACCCAAAGAAAATTCCCCTAATCACCTGCCTACCTGATTCCCATTGCTTCAGTGGCTTTACAACAGGCAGTTCAAAATTATTTATCAGTTAATGCAGAAGGCAAATGATTACTGCTAATGTTAATGTTCTCAACAGAAAATCTAAGATGCCATTCATTCTGTTATCATTATTTTGATGATAACATGTGTTTACTTACACCTCCAACACTACTTGCACTACTTACCATGTGTGACAAGAATGTGATCTGACTGATTGCTGATGGACGGAAGAAATGACTGATCAATATAGCTTCATAGGAAAACACATCTATTAAGATACACGTCACCACTCTTTAAATGAACACAAATTTTAGACACATAAATAATCAGGAGTCCTGAACAAAAGAGAATGTACGAAAGATAATGGAACAGAGATAACTTATGATTGTCATGTTACAAAATGGTTTGTTAAAACCGTTTCCCATCCCTATGCTCCCAAATCCTCTATGAAAGACTACTCTTTATGGATAGACTCAAAAATTGTTTCCCTTAGGTTTCATACAGATATGTGATGTTAGGAGTAAAAGGCACCATACAGACATAAAAAAATTTAAATTACATCTTGTGTGAACAAAAAAAAAAACAGTTGATTAAGCTATTAATTTTTAAAAGTGGCAAAAAAACCACTTGTATGCACATAGGCACTGACATCCATCCACGTTTGTGTACAAAATTATGGTCATACACTGACGCACACTTGTTAATATAAATTTGAATATTTTTGTATTGAGCTGGGGCTTATGGGGAGGAGGGGGCAGACTCTTCTCTGACACAGCATTCAGAGAAATGATCATTATCTTAAGAGCCTTCAGAAGCACAACAGTTATGTGCTGCTAAGTAGATACAATGTTTCTCAAATAAAAATTAAATAAAAAGTATGCTACATTGACGTTGTTGCAAGGAAACAAAAAAAGCAGAAACAATCACAAATTATACATTTCTTTGCAAGTAGCAAATGCTGAACATGTATTTTCAAAATAACCATGTACATGATAAAAATTGGTGCAAGAATGAAAATGACTATTAAAATTCACACCAAAGAGACAGCAAAAATATATGTGAGATTAACTATATATAACAACAGATCATTTAGAACAGATCTTTATACAAAAGATCAATATTTTACCCACAACCTAGAAAGCCACATTATAATTATGCATAGAAGAGCATCACTCAAGAAAATTACTTTTGATTACAAGAAAAAATATTTCTCACATGAAAAACACAGTATACTTCAATTAAAATGTAAATATGCTGGCCAAATTTCACAAAAATTTCAGAAATTTCTGAAACTAGAAAAACACTAATTTCAATAACTTTCCATTTGATAAGATGCTCATGCCTGAATCAGTTGGTAAAAATAGTATGAAGTGTCCTTACTGAGAAACGATTCATACTTGCAGACAGAAAAATCAATCTCTTTGGAATGAGGTGTTTTATTTTACTTTTCTTTAAAACTGCTTCCAAAATAACTGTTAGAAACATTACAAACTTAATAAGGGGATATGGTTGGGATGGGGCTTGGGGTAGAGATGAGACATGAAGACAGAGCAAGAGATTGAAGGATGGTTGTCATTCTGAAACTATTCATGTTCAAAATAATTTTGCTCCATACGAAAATGAAGTGAATCCCTTTTTAGTTATAACTCCATCAAATAATAATAACAGATTCCTTTTCAACAGTTCAAAGAAAATCACAGGTTTAAGGTAGCAGTCAGCAAAATTATTGGATTACTGCAGGATGCAAGCTCGGGAATTCCTGGGAGCTTCTTTTCCTTTGCTGGGTCCAGTTGTAGAACGGATCGGAGTTGTCTGTACAGGTGCAGCAGAGCGTTTGCAGACTACGGAAGAGGCTGGAAAATGTTTTGCTAGTGTTGCTTCCACATCAGCAATCTATACATAGAATAAAAATGGTTTTTAATTTGGATAGCTTAGAACATGAAAATTGTAAAATATGTTAATTATGGACGACAAAAATGCAATTAAATAAGGAATAAGTTTAAAATTGCTAATAAAAGCAAATCATCAATCAAATGAATATCCACACTGATCCTGGGTCTACATGCAGATAAAAATAATGATTTGTGAAAATGAATACTCACAGATATAGATGTCCCACCACTTGCTTTCATAGAGTCAATCAGCTCATAGATCTTTGTCTGTAGACAGAAAACCACTGATTAAACAGCAGTTCCAGGAAAATCTCCTTTACAGTATATAGATACTAAATATTGGACAATATTTAAATTTATCCCAGTCATATTCGCTCTCTGCTAATTTTTTTTCAACTTTCTGGATCTTCTGCACGTCCACTATCTGTAATGACATTGTTCAGCAAACACTGACCAGCACTTCATCTCCCTTTCCATCTCTCTGTTGGGGTGTCGGGGCAGCAGATGGCTCATTACTGCTAACCTACAGGGCAACAACAATGAAAAGCTGTTATTTAACTTAAACTAAAATAGATCTCATGAAATAAAGTTATAAAAGATGACCTAAGAAAAGTTTTTAAAAAAGAAAATAGATTAGATCCCATGATGATGATGATGATGGCATTAGTGGTGACACCGATGGGGACTACAACGGTGATATGAATTATTATTATAAACTATTATTACCAAAAGCTGAGGTTTTGCTGCCACTTACAGTTTTCCTTTGATAAGAAGGGTGTATGTAATGCATTCATCTCAATGGCATAAAACATAAAGCAACAAAATTCAGGATTAAAACTACCGTTGTAGATGAATCTGTTGCAGTGGCTGCTCCTTGTCCTGACTGTTTCACTGCAGGGACAGCACCAGTAGCTGCTGCAGTGTTTGCATCCAAGGTTTCTCTCTGCCCTGACTGTATACCTCCCTCTTTTGACTGTCCATGAGCTAGCACATTCTTGCTGGGTGATCTGTTCTTATCGCTGCTCCCTGTTATCCCTGACTTGTACCCATCCTCCTTCTGCTGCCCCCATACCTCCACCATCAGGTTATCATCGATCAAGTAATCCAAAAGCTGCAAGGATGTAAGAAGTAACTGTATCCTTCATTCCTCTGGGCATCAGCAAAGTCTGCATCTACTGCATGGGTGAATGCAGTTCATTCTACTTACAAACCAGAATATGCTTCCAATACCCAAATCAATGGGAATAGAACCACAAAGATCCATTTAAATTAATCCAAACGTCTTTAAAGCTGATATCTTTGAAGTCCATTGCACTATGTATTTCTGACTTCTTTTTACATTTACCATCTTTCTTTTACTTTGAATAGACGTTAAAAGAATTTAAAGAACTTGCATTTATCCTCTGTATACTTAAAAAATCTACATCTCTTCTTCTTGATATTCAAATTTCCTAAAATTTCTATAAACCCTATGTAGTCTGCATGCATCAAATATTCTCCTATTTGAAACCCTGTTAGTTTGGTGCAGTTAGACCAACCCTGCTTTACAAAATAGTTGTGACAGGTAAAGAATCCTCGTGAGAATTTAATAATTTTTAATGATAGTACAGAATTATGGGAAATATAAAAGTGTTTCCAGTGAGTTTCCAAGGTGTAACATACCTGCTGTGTAACAGTTTTATAAGTGCACTTCTTTTCAAAGTTGTAATCCGGGTTACTTGAGTCCTGCACCTCCTCTGTCTTTGTTTCGGCATTGTCCAGGTAAAATTTAAACTTGCAGTATGTCTGAAGACAGGAAAAATAAAAAAAAAAAATCATCTTAAGTCTTAGAAATATATACAAGATTAACTTTTATGTTATAAAATCTGTAAATGATTTGGAGTCTATGCTGATTCTTCTTCTTAAACTGATCAGTGTACAATATTAGTGAGAATTATCAACATTTATAACTACAATATGACTTCTACTAACCCTTTAACTGCTCTGCAAACGATATTGTGAATAAACTGAAAACTATAAACAAATGGGATCTGGTTACAAAACTGCCATACAACACTGTCATCATGCACACTGTTTTATGTTATTAACCCTATACAACAAGCCCTTTCCATATTTATAAGTGTATAAATTTTTCGTTTTTTAAAAAAATATCTGAGACCCATTACCACCAACTCATGCACTCTTGTATATTATTTGTCTTCCATCCCAGAACAGTTTTTCCCCAATTAGACTTAAGATAATTTAGAATATTTTAGAAATTTATTGTGATTTTCCTTCACACCTACCACAAGCACACCTGAGAATAGACCTTACAGAATTTTTTTAAATACAGAAATCTTTTAAATTTTATCTCACCTTTTTAAGATTTCGAGGCAGGCCTTTGGCCCCCAAAATCTTGATTATAAAATTCAGAGGTTTCCCAAGCTGCATAAATACCAGAATGCATATATAACTCTAAAGGTAAAAAAAAAAAAATCACTTTTCATTGCTTTAAAGCAGGTCTTCCATACATAAAGTGGATTCAGTGGCAGTACTGACTTCTGCATCTTCTATCTCATAATATGTGGAACAATAAACAAATAGATGAAAAATTTCTGTTTGCAATGAATACAGAACAAGTCATTCTATATTGGTGCTAATGTTGACAGTGCGTCTTTGGTTGTTTTGCAATGCCAACAAGCTTTTGATGGGAACAGATATTATCATTGGTCGAATATAGTGTTGAACTCAATGAAATATTTAACATCCATAAATCACACTTGATCCTTGTGGCACAACTGTCAATGGTCTCTTATGACCAAAACTGTAATTTAACTGATCTAATTTGACAAAATGCTGAAAATGGCACAAAAAGGGGGCTTGCTTTGTCACACTCACAGACCACTTCACAAATTAAACACCAACACCAAACCAAAAGTGACACAAACCATTTGATTGGGACTGTCAATGTATGTCTCCTCAGAAATATTTTTCCAACCATCATCACAGGGAACAATCTCTAAAGTTAAGTGTCCATGGTCATTGCCCTTATAGTCAGTGATGGGAAGGCTTTCTTGAAAATCTATCTGGTATGCAAGGGATTGAAGAAATACATGTGCAAAGCCAATCTTTATGTCAGTTGTTGGTGGTTCCCAAAATGGATCTCTTTCCTGTAAAGTCAAAAGGAAAGTGATAAGATCCCAGAACTGGCCGGTATTGTTCCTTTGTAGAAAATAAAATGGAGGAAAAGTGTTAAATGGCAGACAGAAGTTTTGCCCTTTGTACAGGTACTGTAACTACCCTATAAGGCAAAAAAAATTAGAAAAGAAGCTCCTTAATTAAATCTCGCTCCCAAACTGTAAACTAGCTTAATTTAATTGTAGCACCTGTACCTTAGCTTGAAATGCCATTTTCTTGTCTTTTGTTGACATCTAACTTATTAAAGAATTATGAAACAATATCAATTCTAATATTCTTTCATCACCTGAGGCACATCCCAATCTTTGTCTCCCTCTATGAAATTCTGGTACATCTCCTCTGCCAGGTACCTGCGGTTGACAAAGTTGTTGCGATCCAGCAACCATTCATTTCCATTGTCCAGGTTCAGCATTTTAACCATCACCTGTGAGAAACAAATCTGCTGCTATAAGGAGAAGTCAGAAAGGGACAGCGGGATGCACATATACACAAAACACATACATTCCCTCTCTTCTGCTCTCTCTCACACTTTCTCTCTCTCTCTATCAGTACAACAGCACTCAGTCTCAACTTTTTTTAAAAATTTAGTTCAAGAAGCAAATGATCACAAAAAGCTGCAAAATATTACATAAACTCAGTTGAAAGACCTATAATTCTATCTAAACTCACAATATTTCGTTAGATTTATTAAAATTTATTTGTAATAATTCTTACACACACAAATATATATACACATACATAAACCAACACTGCAAAAATTCCAGCAAGTACTTTTGCTTCAACAATAATAATAATCATAATACACAATGCCTTCCCCTCAAACAAATATGCGCAGAAAAACAAAAGCAACATTTATTAACAGTTATTAGCCTTAAAGGTGGTGCACCGCATGCTCACTTCTGTGCGTCCATCCTTGAGGCCACGTGCCTGAGGCGATATGAGGGCCAATTCAAACTTCACTTTCTTGTTCAACTCTTCTGCCATGGCATTGGCTCCGTTGACCAAGGGCAGTAACTCAACCAGCTCATCATGTAGCAGCAAGTCCTCTGCAAAAATACATCCATGCTTAACACAACAGTTTAAATATTTCTGCAATACTGAATCTAGCATAACTTTGATATAACATCCTGGATCTATGCAGCATAATCCAACTGGCTATTTAATCTGTATTGTGGACCACATCCCCTCCCACTTTCTTCACGCTGATCTTTCTCTGCACGTGGCATCTGTTTACAGGGCTGGCTGCTTGCCGTAATATAGCCTTAGTTGCTGGCACGGTGTAAAACACCAATTCCCCCCCCTCCCACTTTCTTGACAAGAGGCTGTCTATAGCACACCTCTTGTTCTTAATTTTGTTTTATTGGTTGGTTGTGTGGCTAAGGTTTCTTTTCAAAATGGTTGATTATACCTTTCTAGAAAGAAATTTTAGAAACAGAAAAAAGCAAAGGGACAAGGAGAAAAATAAAAAATACCTTTTGAGCTGGTGGCACTCTCCCCCTTTACTAAACCAGACTGCTTTGCAATTTCTTCCTGTGCATCAGTGTATGTTGGCTTTTCTAGCGGTTCTCCTGCCTTCAGCTTCTTTGCTTCATCCTGGGGGTGGTGGAAGACGTAGAGGTGATTGGAGCCAAACAGCACTCTGCCAGGAAAAGACTACATGTACTTATAGTTTCCTGCTCCATCTCAGGACCTTTTTATTCAGTCAAGCCATTAAACCCAATTAAAAAAGAAAGTAGGATGGTAACTCCTTCACTTGTCTATATATACAATGTTTGATTCTTATAGAATAAATAATTACATGCAATCTGTTAGAATCTGACTATAGTTATCAACTGTGGATTCACTTTTACCCTGCACTTTTGCTTATGTATGAATAGTAGTGCTTATCACAATTTTTCAGTAAACACCAAACATGATGAAAATAAAACTGTATTGTGTTTTTTGTAACAGTAATTGGCTTATTTTAAGCGAGGCAACTCACCACTTGCTCAGTAAACAGACTTTGAAAATAAAACAACAGAGAATTAAAGAATCTGATTTTTTTTAAATTTAAACTAGCTTAAATTATGTCCTTTAAAATATAATATTTTATGTACAATTTTCAAATGCAATCCAAATCAAAGAGAAATATCTGATAACAATTTCTGAAATGTTAAAAAAAATTACCGGTCATTGTGATGAAGTGTTATTTCAGAGGTAAGAGGCTGTCCATTGACAAGAACTTTGGCAGATCCACAAGGCTTAAGTGTGATCGTTCCTTTCTTGTTGCTAACCACAGCATGTTCAGGCTGAATACTGATAGTGAAAAATGATGTTGATGATAAATATTTTCTTCTTTTTCCTCTTTACATTTACAAACTGGTAAAAAAAATATAGACCTAAGCTTTACAAGTTGTCTCCCTATTTAATTAGTGATGCTATAAAAAAAATCTGTATAGTAAATGCTGTTTTCAAATTTGTCAGTTAGCAATATCATTTTGGTAAAAAGGCATAATGAAAGTTAGAGTGGTGTGTAAGGCAAGTCAGAAAAAGAAAGAAAAAATTTTTTTTCTTGATCTGAAAAACCCTTGTAACTAAATGAGCTTCTACATAGTGCTCTATACATTTTTAAATCTTAAGATAAACTCTAATGCATCACTCTTAACATAACAAAACTTTTGCCATGTAGATCGAAGTTAAAAGAGTAATGCTTTCATTTTTCTGAACTTGTTCTAGAAATCATGTTTATTGAATATCTTTATAAATTATTAAATTTATTTTAACTTACCTTAGACCATTTAACAGAATATCTGGTGCCGGAGATGCCTTGTGATTTCCCACCTTGGAAGTCCCTTCAGGAAACATACATTCTTTCAAAACTTAATAAGTTAATTATTAATAATGACCAATAATTAATTAACAGCTTTTTTATAGCATGTTTTTGAATGAAAAGCTTTATGACTCCAATCTTCAAAACTGATGTGCCCAATAAACATGCATGCACACATGCATCTTATCCACACACACACACCCATCTCCTGTAGACCAGATAAATGTACGCGCGCACACACACACACAAAACCTTTACCTTCTCGGCAAAAATGTATGACCATAGCTGTTAATGATGGATCTTCATTTAAATTCCAAAAATGAGGAATCACTTTCCGCTCTTCTTGCTTCTTGCGTTCTGCCTCAACCTGAATCTGTATGATATGGTAAATGGTTTCATAGACTATATAATGATGATTACATGGTTTTATTTTTTTAACACTTTATGATTTTAAAGAAGTTTTTGACCAGAATGATATACTAGCATGTTTACTGGGAATGTCACAAGATAGAGGGCTGAGTACAATTCAAAATGTGCCCACAATCTTTGATGTCATAGAGTGCTTAGTTTTTAATGTGAGTGGCATGCATTGGTTAATATAAATACACCTATAGTCATTTATTTTGTAAAAGGTGACGAAAAGTACCTGTCTCTAAATGTAATTGCATAGGGAATGAAGGCACACATACAAGCTTTGTTCATGTGGATGCTATGCATTTTTGTTAAGTGAACATATGTGAAACTTGTAGTAACCCTGGTTACCTACAGCAGTTTCCTTTTCAGTCTCTCTAGCTCGTTCCTCAAATGTCTTCTTCATCTCTTCCAGTTCCTCTTGGTTTTTTCTCATTTGTTCCGCCAAAGCCTTTTTAAGTTCATCCACCTCTAAAGACAAGCCAAGAAAAAAAGTAGGATCATTATTTTTAAAATTAATTTGAAATGCACCTAAAGGAAGTAAGTCCTTCTGAGGATATGTATATGGAATCAGCTGAAAATATCTAAGCTTAAATCTCATCTTACACACAAAAGTGAAGGTGGACTATAAAATTCTCTGGACAACATGAACAGCGGTTAAATCAGTATGTTTGCAAGACAAGCATCTTCACCTTTCTGAAAGCAACAGCAAACATCTCAGCTATTAAGATTACCTCATTCTCCCAAATCTTTGTCCTACATGCCGAACACTGTAATCTAAAACAAACAGTAAGTATACCTTACCAAAATTTACTTGTAATGCACTGTGGAAGGATTCTTTGAGCAAGCACTTAACTCACCTTCATGATGCATTGAGTCCCCTAACAAAGCTGCTGCATCCCCACTTATACCTCCTTTCTTCAACAGCTCCTGCAGCCTTGCATTCTCCTCTCGCAACTCTCGAATCAGCTTGTCAGTTGGGCTCTCGTTGACCACTGCCTGTGTCTTTATTGCCTTTGCTCGATCAGCTGAATCAATGCACAGCTCTCATTTACTGCCACTATAGCAATATCTTGAATGCACCAAACCCCTCCACCCTCTCTCTTTCTCCGTCCCCTCCCATTTTTCTCCTTCTATTCAACATCCTATCTGTAAAGTAATAGGTTTTACCTGAAAGAAATACTTAATCCCACTTCCTGTCAATCAGGAGCTATTATTGAAGGTCCTAGAAAGGATAAACACTATTAAGGAAGTATGAATACACAAAAGCTCACCATATCTTAGTGTTGACAATGTTTCCTCATAGTTGATATCAGCTGGACTGAGCGCAGCAATCTATAACAGAATGAAAACTCATATGCAGTGGAATAAAGCTCACATATATTAACATTAAAAAAACTATATTTCCATTTTTGATCATTCAGATAAAAGTGATATTATTTTTTTTCATATCAGCAAAATCAAGGAGAAAAGGAACTCTTTTATAAAAATTTGTTATTATTTTTATTACTTATTTAGATATTTAGGTGATTTTCTTCCTTCTCACTGTAATTATCAAGGTCTGTTTAAAATAATGTATTATGAATATTGCAAAGCTGCTATAGTATTCACAAAATTATGCTGCATCAAAAGAGAATGCACTTAGCTGGTATATGATAAATCTGAGGCAATGTCAGCTGACTTGCAAGAAAAATTTTGAATCACACTTTTTTTAAAATTTCAGTCTCAGTTTAGTTTGTGTGTATATTTTTTTTTTTTTCGAAAGCATAGCAAAAACTCTGACTCTTTCATGCTTTTATCTTTTTTTTCATATACCTGCACCAACTCTTCCAAGATAAAACATTTATTTTCTCAAGTCTTATATAGCAGAACAATAATCAAAGATGAGATCCAATATTGTTTTTCTTAAAATGATCAATTTGTTAACATCTTGGAATTATGACCTAAAAGTAGAACCAACCATTACTGTCTTGCTGTTTCCTCCCAATGCATTATGCAGAAGTTTAGTCAGTGTTGAATCTCGAAAAGGAACTGCAATTTCACACGGCATGCATAAAGCACTGCATCTGATCATGCAGGACAAGAACAGAAGGCAGAATACAATTGTGCTCCAAACCTTTTGTTCATAATTTTTTTATGAACACTAAAACTATTGCCTTTAAAACTTGAACTCATAAAAGATTTAGCCAAGTATCATATCATGCAAAAGTTCATCATTTCTGCGTTGGCACTTGATGTGATGATCAAGACGTTATTAGCTGTAACTATAAATGAAAGAAAATTCAAATGATGACACGTCAATAAAATCTACTAAAATTAATAATAACAAAAAGACTGGTCAAATTAATGAGTCATATGAATCGAGCAAGCAGGATGTGGTCCATATATATTTGAATCCACGTTTACTTGAAAACAGCCCCAAACTTTCATAAAACCAAGACCAATAAATGAGATTAATATAAAAAAATTCAACGCAGAAATTAACAAACCAAGCTCATCAACACATGCTTCGTGGGCACTTTTTTAAAGACTTTAGAAAAGAAAACTGAATGAACCTTGCACTTTCTTTCTGCCTGTGGAGTTTGCGGCCAGTGCAGCAATGCAGTTTCCAAGAGTGCTTAAGGACTGGTTAATTTTTTTGGACTCTTCCAGACGATCTCCAGTTGCCCCAGTGCTGGCTGCTCTCTCACTAGAAAGTAAATTGAGTTGAAAGTAATCTCCAGCATATCAAGCAGCATCGACTGTAAAATCTGGCTGATGTAGGTCGTCTTTGCAAAATAGATACTGTCAGTATTAGCATTGAAAACATAAAATCTTTTTGTTGCTGCTGTTGTTCTGGTTGCTGCTTTTGTTGGTAGTACTAGAATAATTTAACAGTAACAGCAGAGTGAGTCATACCATCATCTCTGTGTTAAATGGCAACCTGATTTGTTCGCAAAGTTAATGGCCATATTTGAAAAACACTAAAACCACCATATCAAGCCAAAATGTTTGTTTGCCCTCTACAGCAAAAGACTATATTTGTTTACCTGCCAGCAAGGTCCACAAGGTTGATGACTGATGTTTTGGTCATGCTTTGGCCAGCATCATTCAATGTCTTCTGGACGAATGTAAGAGCCACAATTGTATGAGCCCGACTAAAGCAATAGAAAAAGAATTACATGCTGAAGCAATTTAACATTTTTATTTTTAAAATTTTGCAGGAAACTGCTTACATTCACTATAAAATTTACTACATTTTAAATTTGTAAACAAAGCTGATCTTTCTATTAGATATAGGGTGAGAACAAAACAGATACATACCCACAAAAAAAATGAAACTGGTGGACAGACATTAATGGGCCTGTCCTGCTAATTAGTTCACAAAGTGATGCTCCCAAACCCAGAACACCCGAACAGTGTTTATTATTAAAGAGTGGTACTTCAAGTGAACATTTTTGGTTTGTCTTAATTTGGTCTTTTCTGGTTTCATTTTGCTTAAGGAGTTTTTTTAACAGTCTTGAATATTTTGAAAGCAAATGCTATGACGTATGATGAAAAAGAACTCTCTAGAACAACATAGACTGAAGGAAGTCATCAGTTTTCATCAGCCATCAGTAGCTTAGTATACCTGCTAGTTGCATTCATGTTGGTTGAAGCGACCGTCCTGTTACGTGTGCCCTCCTTGATTTTTCTATCTATTTCAGAATAATTATTCACTGCTGCTGTGATCAATGATTCCACTGCAACAAAATCAAAGTGGTGAGTGTTACAGTCACTTACTAAAAAGTTTTATACACTGAGACTTGGTTCAAAGGAATTTTTTTTATAACATATATCTATATAGTGCATCATCAAAAGGTTCTTTAATCCACCAAACACTTGGGATGTACCGATGAACTGAGCAGTCGGACTGCTTTCTCACTCAATGCTTGTAGCATGATCCATTCCAAATAACTGTTCAATAAAAGATAGTTACAGTGACCTATATTTTACTATGTTAATAATTTTTTACCTTTTGTTATTTATGAAACAAAATTATTGTCTACTTAATTTTCCTGTTTTCATTCTTCTCTCATCCTTATATGGAGTCTAACTCACTCATTTATTCTGGCTAAACAAAGTTATTTTCTATTACAAAAGTAAATAGTTGTGAACAAGTAAATAAGTTATGTATCTATCAGCAATTTAAACACTCCTACCATAAAACCCCTTCTGAGGATGTTGACGCACTTTCAAACCTTTCTGTGCTGATTTGCCACTAAGTAGATCTCGCACATTCTCATTGTAGATCTCAAGCATACTCAAGTGTACCTTAAAAATTAAAACCACTTTAAAACAAAAATAATATAAAGCAACCAAGAGAGCAAGAAAATTTTAAAAGTTTTGAAAAATACTCTGATACTTTCCAATTTCTTCTGCAGTGTGAAAAATATGTAGTACTGAAGCTATATCAAGTTTAAGTTTCTTAACATTTGGAAATAACTATAATGAAACAAAATATAAAATAAGTTGTAGAAAAAAATGTAAAACATCCAAGTTGCAAGTGAGGTAGATATGTCTTGTAAAACAGTGATGTGCCACTGAACAAAGAAAGACAACTGCTCTCTCTCTCTCTGATATTTACATGTATTTGTCATCAATCTAAAACTACAAGAGAGACCCAGCACACAAGCTGTACATAACTTGCTGAAGCCACCAATCAAACACTTTACCACTCCTTATGTCATATAGTGGAAAGTGGAAAGCTGTGTGATAACTATGTGGCAAAGCAAACTTCCCATAGTAAAGCCAGCTGTTGGAACAGGTACCTGACTCCATAGAGGTAACAGATTACATAGATCTAAAATTCAAATCAATAAAAGTACCTGAAAATCTTCACCCTTCCCAGCCTTCTGTCGCTTAGCTTCAATGCCTTTAAAGAGTTCTGCGCATGCCATGGGCACAATGCCTTTGTTGGCATCATATCCCACCATAGAGTAGGACTTGCCACTGCCTGTTTGCCCATAAGCAAACAATGAGCAATTATAGCCTTTCCATGCATTTTCCAGAATTCCTTTTCCAAGATCATTAAACACGCGTTGCTAGAAGGAAAAAAAGCTTCAGTAAGCAAAGAAAGATTTCTATTATAGCTGAAATATTTTGGAAGCTTCTGGCACAGCACAGAAAATATTCCATATATCATTATTTTACATTATTTTATTATAGACTAGACCAGGGATGCCCAACCTTCGGCCCGCGGGCCATATCCGGCCAGCGAAACTTCTGCCCACAGTGCCAGAAATCGGCATGTTTGTTATTAAAAAAAAAACAAAAAAAAATAAAACGAAAAAATGGAAGAAGTATTTATCCTACGTAGGGGCGTCTCTCAATCTTTCTTTTTTCGATAGACGAACATTTCGATTCAGTGCTCCGACTTTGTGTCTCTACGATGCAGCCAGACATTCAGAAGTTGGTTTCGGGTAAACAACTTCAAATATCCCACTATTTACTACATAATTAATGGCAAGTACAACTTGTTTCTAATAAAAATGGTATCTGCTCTATTTTTTTTTTCTTTTTTGTATTTTTGCGGTGAAGCGGCCTGCATGTCGGAAATGTATATGGCACCCAGGCCGAAAAAGGTTGGGCATCACTGGACTAGACAATGGAACACATATAGTAAAATTACTGGATTCTTTTTACTGTTGGAAGAAACATTTCTTAACAAGGGCTCAACTTTAGCTGCAGCTGCAAGTACTAAATGACAGTTACGTCAGTGAACAAGAAGGTACCTGGTCAGCAAATTTTGGATCCTGAGGTTCAAGATACCCATCTGCTCTTTCTTGGTAACCATCATGGGACCAGTAAGAAAAATCAAAAGCAAACTTCTTTGGTTCAGCATCCATGTTTTCTGGATTTTTAATGGTTGTCTGATTGCCATCCATGCCAATGATGAGAGCTGCATTGCGAGTTATTTCCCTGGTATTGTGGGATAGGTTATGGAAAGAAATCATGTTGAAGGAAACTTTGCTGTTACAACTGAGCAGATATGTTGTCTGCTTTCCTACCACACATACACACTCTCTTTCTCACACATACAAACATATATACATAGTTATATAAACAGACATACATATGGAAACATTACTTCCAGTGTGGACACTATAAAGTATACAGTCTTCAAAACTGAACAGTCTTAACTGAACCTCTTGTTCTTGTTCATAAGCCCTACGAGCTTGCTCCTTCAGAGTGTGAGTATATGAGCTGCATAAATTTTCTGTTTATTATAAAAGAGTGTTACTTTACTATTCTAAACACGCAAACCAGGGTAGCTTATGCATTGCTAATCTGTTGATACAATCCAATAGATGTACTTTTGTTTAATCCATACCATAGTCATGATGATCATTCCAATTACCCATCTAGCTACTGCTTCCTCTCAAAACAAAGATTTCACAACAACTTAACTTCTGACTTTTTATTGCTCTCTGCATGATCCTTATTTCCTGCATGTCTAATGCATATCTGACACATAATCTCCACAGCAAGGCCTGCTTTTTGTATCTGTGTATATACAAATACAAATACAAATATTATTAGTCATTGCTTTCTCCTTTTCTCTGTGCTAAAAGCAAGTTGATTAGGGCGCTTGTTACGCTGTATTAGTTGATAGAGAATGTATGATGAAGCTGAGAGTGTCATCTAGTTCTCCACATAACCTATAGCCAGCTACTGTCCAACCAACAAAATTTATAACATTTACAACACTACGTTACTAAAAACAGAAACAAAGTTCTAATGACGATAAAAACTCAAAAAGGATATGAATGGTCGAACCCTCACTGCAACTCTAATGTTTTCTTCACTCATTTTTGAGATTTCGTTAATTCCTCGTCGTCTAGATTATTCAATATTTAATCAAATGGATGAAGCTTTCAGCAGCGGTTTTCCCCGATGAATGTTATCAAGAATGGATTACAGGTTCTTGGGAGACCACTGGTGTTTGTTAGAACCACTGTCAGACAAGAACTTGTTCTAGAGTAAGCGAAGGGAAGACACAAAATGAGAATCAGAGCCTGTTAAAAAGTACCATCACGAGTTATAATGTCGATCATCTCTGAGCAAATGAAAATACACTAAGGTAGCAATACCACTTTCTTCTTTACACAAAAACATCACGTCAGACGATTATGCACTTTTCCCTTTAAACCATAATCTCAAACTTCTACTGATCAATCCCGACTTTTTCAAAACAAAAACCCCGAAGATCGGACTGAGGTGCATCATAACAACTGACACAACATCCGTAAATAAACGGGAGACAACTCTCCGCTAACTTCCGGTCTGTCTGACAACATCCTTCACCTCAGCACTGACCTTGTGAAATGGCGAGTCTAGCGATGCTGAGAACCTGCAGCCGAGGTTAAGTCCAGCTTCCTTTTTTTTCCTTCCTTGACCTTAAGGCTATACAGAATCATAGATAGAAACATAATAGAAATACCATTAAATTTTTTAAGATTTTCCTGCTAAAATATTTTGGTACGATTATGTGCATTCTCGAGTCGACCTCAGTAACCGTGCCTCACGTAACACTTTTATTGTTCCCGTGCTTTTCGAACGTAAACAAAATTGTGAGACCGCTTTTCCAGTTTGTTGTTTTCTTGATTTATTATTTTAATTCTTTTGAGACTGCATGTCATCCTGCAAGTCGTTTTTCTTCCGCCCTTGTCAGTGCGCATTTAGTTTTGACCTCGGAGGTGTATTGTTTATTTGCGAAAGCTGCATTTCAGAATTTATTCGATGCCTTTTTATGTGACGTGCATAACAGATTTCTTAAACATGTTTCATTTGGTGTAAATAAAACCATAAAAATGGAGGGTAGTAAGAATTTTTTTAAGGCAACCGTTGCCCGGAAAAAAATGTTCAAAAAATGGTATGTGCATTAGTTCATGAAAGGCGCCTTTTATGGTGTGTAAAATTAATTTTTATTTATGAGTTTTAGACAGTTGCCTAATTACCTGAGATAAACGATTTGTAAATATTTCTTTTAGAATATTTGTTTTGTGAGGCGAAATCATTGTCATTTATTAATATCCAGGCACAAGGTGGTTGTTTTTGCACATTGGGAACAAGGATGTTACCCTCAGCTCTGTGTCAGCAAATAAGATCTTTACCACAAGCTCCTCTCTTAATACCTTGGATTACTTTCGGGCACGACGTGGTCCTTTTACACCAGGTAACTGTAGTTTTAGGGGTTTTTTTTAATTATTATTTATGTCAAATTGAAAGCACATAAAACAAGATTGGGGGTGTAAGATAAGTTTAATACTTTAGAGTTTAGACCTTGGGTCATTAAAGTGCTCGAGTGTTACATTATATACAAATGGCATTTGTCATATTTTGGCATGCTAGTAAAATCTGGGACTGCTTGTGAAGGCAGACATTTTTTTAAATACCAGAATTGAACTGTTGGTGAGATACCAATCATATTTTATCATCCTCAGTATGGTCATTTATCATCCATACTGTGGAAAATGACCATGTATCTTTTTTATTTCTAATTCTATATATGTTGCTTGAATTAGAGAAAAGGTATTAAAAGAGTGAATTGTCTTGCAGAAGAAAAACGGGGGAAAGGTCATCTCATGATGGCCTCTACTCACTGGAAAGTTGAAAGAATTGTGGCTGTGTCAATGCTGGGCATCATGCCAGCAGCTCTGTTTGTACAGGGACCCCTTATGGACCATTTGTTTACAACATTTGTATACCTCCATGGGCACTGGTAAGATGTTATTTCTTATAACTTTGCAATCAAGCTGTGAATATTCTTATTAAAATAGTAGAAACTCTCTTTAGTTTCAGTAATTTTCTTCAAAGCATTTTTATTACATGTACAGGGGGATGCGTGGTGTGCTGACAGATTACCTGGTGAAATTTGTCCCATGGATTCAGTATTTGTGGTATGTCATCAGCATTGTTGGCTTTGCTGGACTTATCAACTTCAATGTCAATGACGTGGGCTTCACCAAAGCCGTTCAGATGATTTGGTCACTTTAAAAGAGAGGGACTGGTGCCTTTAGGCTTTTACCAGTTTAACTGTTATTTGGCATCTATGAAAGCTTGCTCAATAGTTTCTGGACTGTTGAGAAAGTTTTAGTCCAACTTGTACAGTCTTTGCATAGCTTAGGATGTGTTCCTAATGATAAGCATTAATATTAAAAGTAGATTTCAACATTGGATTTTGTAGGGGCCTAGTGGATATTTGCCAGACGGAGATGGTCATAGCTACTAAAATCTCTTTGGTATATCCGTAAAACATCTTATCCTTTTTGTGGTGTAGGGGAAGAAGTAAACAGACTAATATAAACAGCTATTTTAATAAACTGACAGTCAATACTGATGGGTTTATTTTTTTTGGCAATATTTTGTGATGATTTCTGTACATCTTCAGTCTCCACAATTGCAGGTTGAAAAAATCTGACAGTAAATCCCCAAAAATATTAACCAGGACTGCTATAGGCACTCTTGTTTATTTGGGGAGATGTTTCGGACTAATTTTATAACTATCTCAACTGGTGACACCTGTTGAGTTTGATTAACATTTTGAATAGTTTTTATTGTAACTGTATGAATGTGTGTTCTGCACTTCAGAATTGCATAAAATGCTCGCGGGGTTGGGGAAGTGTGTTGACTTATTTTCTGCAAATTAGCTTTCAGTTGCTATTGCTGGTAAATGTTTCCTGTCATAACAAATAAATATTTGATAGATGAAAATTTCAGTTGTTGATTTTTCTCTGAGAAAGTTCTAATTATATTTATTATGTTATTACATGTTTTAACATAGGTTGTAGGCATCGCACACTGATCAATATATAAAAAACCTGTTGAATGTGGTATCATTGGTTTGCAAAATAAGAGAGGATAGCCACAGCACTATGAGCCATGTTCAATTTCATAACTAGAGCTAGATTTAACAAAAAAAATTCAGGGTGTATTTTTTTTAACTTTTTTACCGTGAAGAGTCAAGTTTTAAGGCTATGTAGACTGGTTATTGTTTGTATTTGTCCTAAAACAATTATCTTCTCAAAATTCTGTCAGCTCTAGCATATTGCATCAAATATTTGGGATTAGTTTGTACTTTCTGTGTCATTTTTACAGCTAGTAGTAAAGTCTTCTCTTGGACAGAGAGATGCTGACTGCATCCTTCTCGCTTCTCTCTCATATGCAGATCATATACAAATGTCACTGTAATGTTACTACCCCTTTTTCTCTTAGACATTTCATACGAGTGAGTTAATGTTTAATGTGTCAGGCATTCTCAATTATTGAAAACTTGTTTAACTGCTACCTAGGTGTTCCTCTACAGATGATAAAGATCCATAAACTATCTTACAATGACATAGTCTAGAAATGCATGCCAGCTGTACATGAAAGGATACTTCCTCTTTTTTGCTTTTAACTCAGTCAAGGCAGGTCGCCACTGTGAAGAGGAATGTTAACAACATATGCAACCCATGGTCCTGAAAGCTAAAAAGAAAGAGGCCAGGGAAATGCCAAGTTGGACTTAGCAAATGTTCTGAATCATTTTCCCTAAAAAGTTTAGATTGCAACTAAATCCTCTCTCCAGTTTTAAAAGAACACCATGATGAGATTCTGTTTCAAATTGAAAAAAAAGAAAATTTTGCAGACATTTCTTGAACTGTGTTGGAAGCAACTGGTTGCCAAGAAGTGCTTTTGCCAAGGCCATTATACCAATTGCAATATCACTCTTGAAACAGAATTAACAAATGCACCTTGTATGTGTGGGCCTGTAATAATTATTGCTAGGAGTTGTGAGAGGTTTAAGAGTGTAGGTCATAATAATAACTGCCAGCAAAACATACAATTTTTATCACTAAAAACAGAAAATTTCTGTTCAGTGTGTGAAAATGATTGGAATGATAAATTTGGTGAGGTGCAGTTTGTTAACAACATGCTTTAAAATATTTATTGCAAGTGGGTGATAATACAGAACACATTGTTGGTATGTGTGTGAGAAAGAGAGCAGTAAAAAAATAAATGCATACACTAATGAAAGGGGAGCACAAATGAAACGATGTTATTTTTAACACTTCAACCCCAATACATCTGTGATCTTTGTTACACACATACGCAGAATGCACAGTGCCAACAACCAGTTTCACTTGTTCTTTTAATATCAAAAAGCGGTACCAAAGAAAGCACAGATCAGTAATAAACAAGGTAGCACACATGAACAATTTTTAACACATGCACAATGCATCCCCGATATTTTTCTCTCCATTTGTCCGCCACATCACATAAAGGTGGGTGAAACCAACATCAGATTTTAGTTATCCATCAGGGATTCATTGTCACTGTAGACATGACTCTCGCTAAACAAGTCACACCTGCGTGTCAGTCTGCCTATAAAGATCAGCGCCATCCATCATACTCTGTCGACACGCGTTACCAAAATGGATTCCTGGGGAAGTTTCTTAAAAAAGAGTTCAAAACACATGCTCACACTGGCCTGGAGATCTGCTGTTTTTTTGTGTGCCACCCTGTACAACATAAAATCCTAGCTTAACAAGTTCACAACAAAATTGACTGACAAGGCTCTGAGCACTCATAACGCAAGTGACCTTTGGCACCACAGTTTGTGCATATGACTTCCCCAGGAATCCATTTTGTCAAACTAGGAACTTCCTCACAAGGCTTTGATGAAAGATGTAGTGGACGAAACTTGGTCTTCTTCTTTTTTGGCTGAGTTTTCCCATCAGAAGAATATTTTGCTAGGTCATTCTTTTTATATAATGGTTGAATCAAAACATCCAACTCACAAGATGAAGTTTCCACTGCTGCTCTGTCATCAACCTCGGAAGATGCACTCCTTTTTCTCTCATGTGTCTGATGTGGCTGGCATTCTCCTGGATAAGGCTCAGCAGCTGATGGGAGCAGGTCTGTGCCACAAGATGGTGACAGCACAGAAGTGCTATCAGTCTGTTTACAACTGAAATCCATTTCCATCTCTTTTGACTCTTCTGGCACTGTTGCAAAAGTTTTTCCAGCCTCCCCCAAAACATCATCTCTGAGGTCATCACTGTCACTGTCTCTAACATCTGTGTCATCACAACCATAAGCCATAATCATAAGCCAGGCATCACCTACACCTTTCTGAAGTGAACCTTGTGTTGCTTGCTTGTCAGCCATTCCCATGTCACCTGTCCCTCCAAGCAAGTACTCCGGTGGTGTTAGGTGATACTTATTTTCTCCAACGCTGTCCTGTGCATTTAACTCTTTGCATCCAGCAACTGGCTCCATGGTCTCATTTGGAGAAACAATCCATGTAGTAGGTTGTTTGTTCACGCTAGCCACAGACTGTGAGTCATTTTGATAAGCATCAACAGTTCTGATGTTTTCGGATGACACTGAAAAAGGCATATCAACCACTGAAATATCTTTCTCACCCATGGTGCTGCTTTTTGCTGGTGTTACAGCACTATCGGACTGTTGCTGCATTTCAGACGCAGCCTTTCCAAAAATATCAGACACAATTGACTTAAACGAATTTTTCTTCTGACTTGGAGACTCGGATCTCAAAAACTCCTTAAGAGGATGTGCTGTATCTGCATGGTGAAGTGGGAAATCGTCATCTGCAAATCCAAGGTGACTGGATGTGCTAGTAAATGCACTTTTTGACTGGCAACTGCTGTTAGCAACCACATTTGGAGAAGCTTGTGCAGAAGGCTGCTGTAATACAGTGCTGCATTTCTTGTTTGAGGGTGAAAGCATCAGAATTTGTTCATGGGGGAGATCCTTTTTGTCAACCTGCAAATTTGTGTTTTCCACCAAAACTGGCAACATATCATGAAGCTGACCATCACAAAAGTCAAACATTTTTCTCTCCACAGATGATACAAGCATGTCCTGAGTCACCATCTCTTCTGTTTTCTGCCTGATGCTCATCAGCACAGGTGAAGGCTCATTGTTTTCATGAAAAGATGCTCCCAGGCAAGTAGAGGTAGAGGGTGCCAGGTATGGATTGTTGCTGAGACTTGTAGTGCTCTGTTTACCTTGCAGGTGTTCCATAAGAACTTGACATCTCTGAACCCTTCCATGGGCTGAAACAAATAATAAAAAAAACATTTCTTCTGTACAAATGTCATTAGACCAATGATAAACAGGCATTTTTCCCTGCCTTAAAAACATGAGAGGAATACTTTTTTCCCTCACACATGGACAAACTGGCTCTTGGATAATAGCCATGCAGAATTATTATTAGTATGAAAATTAGTCTAAAACAAATAATAATCAAGCCTTTTTTTTATACTGCTCAACATAATTGAAAATCATTAATACACATCCTCCCAACAAAACAAATATGCATAAACACAACAATCACACATACAGTGAGAATGTGACACATAGGTGCATTTCTGCAAGAACAGTGTCTGAACTACATTTCAGCTTATGAAAATGCATAGTAAATTCAGTCTTTTGTTTTCACCATAGAAGTATTTATAAACCTTCTACTCTTGCTACAGCAATTCATGGTGCACACCTAAAAGAACTCAAGCACACATGCACATCAATACCTACACCCACACACACTCTCTTCTTGTTCCTATTCCCTCCCAGTGGAGCACAGGACCCCAACTACACCACGCCATAGGATCTAATTCTGGGCATCCCTTTCTAATTGGGACCATGTCATGCCAGCTGCCTCTGCCTTGCTCTGGACTGATCTCCTCCATGTCTGTCTGGGTCTCCCAACCCTGCGCCTCCCCTGTAGGCTCCAACCCAGAGCTTGTCTTGTTAAATTGTCGGCTGGCTTTCGCAAGGTGTGACCGATCCAGCCCCACTTCCGCTTCTTGATGACTTGGCTGGCAGGAATTTTAGTTGGTTCTCTCCCATAGCTCGGTATTGGACATCTTCTTAGGCCATATGACATTGAGGATGTGGCGCAGACATCTGTTGACGAATTTCTGAATTTTGTTGGTGATGGTGTTAGTCACACGCCATGTCTCAGATCCATATAGTACTGACTTTATGTTTGTGACACACACAATGACAGTACTATGACAGGCAAAAATATATTAAGATGTCAGAGACATTTTGAACAACAAACATCACTCATTAGATTTTGCTTAAAGGAGAAATGTAAATGTGTTGTACACAATAAACCTTACATGTCAAAGTCTTCTTCCTTTTGCCACCAGTGGCCAGTTCACTGTGTGACCTTAAATCCTTAGCTCTGCCACTGTTGCTGTCTGTTTCCTCACTAGCCATGGAATCATTGTGGTCATTGACACTGCTGCAACTGCTCACAGGCGATACCACAAAACTGTCCAACCAAAAGTCATGGGAGACCACTGGTGCAACTCCAGTTTGTGATGCTTGTTCCTGCATTAATGATGAAGCTGAGGAGGAGCATGAAGTAGAGACAGACATTTCAGTCTGTGTTGCCTTCTCTAGCATTTCGGGTACAGCTGTCTCCTGTATCACAGCGGGGACAGGGGCTTGATTACTATGACCCTCTGATGAAGCTGGGGACCAAGGACAACTTCCAGCCACCTGAAGCAGCAGCTCCAGCAGACGTGACCGTACAACACTGCAATCAGTTTTACAGTATTGAATGAAAACAATTATCAGCAATAAAAAATGTAAAATTCATATTTCTTTTGAAATGAAAACCATTATCAGCAATAAAAATGTGAAATTCATATTTCTTTTTACTTCCAAGAGAAAAAACACAAACATACTCACTAGTTAACTTCACATTTCAGCACCTTGCCACGCATTTCATGTAATATAAAATTCATATATTCTTCATCCTCCTGCAGTTTATAAAATGTCTGAGGCAGGAAAGACTCTGCACATGCCACGTACATGGCCTCCAGTTGCTTGGGTATTGCACCTGTCTGAGTACCCTGTCAAAATAAAGTGAAAAGTTTATATATAACTGCATTAAATTTGGTCAGACAGCAATATGTCCTTTAATGCTCTCTCTTTAACAACTTGTCCAGACCATCAAACAAACTTAAGAATTTAAATGATATAGTGCTGCTGATGACAGCCTTCACAATGGACTGACACCCTCTGTACGATGAGTTTGTTGACACTTTGCATTTTTCAGTCGTTTATACTAAAAAGTGGGTCAAATCTGACCCACAAGAAATGTGTTTCTTCATACTTTACCTTTCCGTTAAAAATGATCCATTTCTCAAGGCACTGTTTAGCAAAGTCCAACACCTCATTTCTCAGCCTAAATGAAACAGTAAGCTTTTTCATAACATGAACACTGAGAGTACATCATCTCATGCAACTGACATACACCATCGGATTAAATTTCGCAATACTTTTAGCACGGTCTAAAAATAACTCTGATAATAAAATATATATATACAGTGATACCTCGGTTCTCGAACATAATTCGTTCCGGGAGGACGGTCGAGAACCAAATTGTTCGAGAACCGAAGCAATGAAACCCATAGGAAATAATGGAAACTGGATTAATTCGTTCCAAGCCCCAGAAAATGCCTATTTACTGGCCTAATTTGTATATAATATGTAGAAAAACATGAGTCTCAACAAGAAATAAGAAATAAAAGTGTATTTATTAAAACAAAAAAATAAAATGTACAGTACAGTACAGTAAATTGTGTTTCATTTACTGTACCTGTACCAAACTTTATGGCAGGAGGGAATGAATGTGGAGGGAGGAGGGAAGGGGGATGGTTATTGTCACTGATGACGCAAGCAAGGCGCACTGGGCCGAATGAACGCCATTCGGCTCAACTCGGCTCATCTCGTACGTTCGGATGTTCGAGTTCCAAATATTTGTTCGGATTCCAAGACAAAATTTTCTCGAATTTCCTAGTCGAATACCGATTTGGTCGAAAGTCAAGGCGTTCGAGAACCGAGGTATCACTGTAATTTCAACATCCGAAGATCATATGTTTGTGATAAGCATACACTGTTTTATCCAAAATCATTAGTTTATTTTCAAAAATAAACACTTACGAGGATGGCCAGCAGCAAGAAGCTGTGACTATCTTAGCAAGAAGACTGGCAAACTGGACATGGTACTCCACGCTCTTTGTTAATTGTAACTGCAATAATTATTCACACCCATTACTCAACATTTCAATCTTGTAATAAACTGGATAAATAATTTCTTTATAGAATGTCCAAATATATCCCTCCAACTGGCTGTTCCAGTTATGGAAGGGAGAATAGGGATAACTAATATTTACAATATCAAGAAGGGTGACAACACATTTATTTTTAAAAATGTAACTTTCTATACCAAAACTTTTTAAAACTATATCGTCTGGGGAAAGTACAAATGAGCATAATCATATTAATTTTTAATAATAGAAGCACTGCCATGTAAGTCACCAAAAAACTTTTTAAATGTAATAGCTAGAAGCCTGAACTATTAGGACTAAAAGTGCTTATCTTTGTAAGAAAAGTGACAAGCTTTAATCTGCATTGCAACACAGGATGCCAGGTTTTCCTATTCATGCATAAACATACCAGTCACCACACAGCTATACAAAACCCTCCCAAAGCTCAGCAGATTTCACAGTACTAACCAACAACCTGAGTGAGACTGTGAAAGTTTCATTAAGTAAATTGTGATATAAAAAAACTACCTAAAAGGTCTAAGCTAAACAAAATATAGAAAAATAATAATAGAAAAGAACATTCATGTTAAAGTATCAGCTAAATAAAGCATTTCTGTAACTGCAAAGATAAAATTATGTGATATTAATATACGATGAATCTACATAGATAAAAGAGGTCACAGAAAATATCTGACCTTCACATATTTCTCTGCACTGTGTCTGAGGATTTTAAGTAGATTGGGTCCATTAAGAACATCTGAAAGTTAATGTTTGGGTTAACAGCAAACTTGAAGCAAAATTTATCAATTGCTACTACTTTGCTTTTGCAATGGTTTAGCATTAGCCACCGTTTTCCTAGCATGCTAATACTATTTCTGCCATTTGTGTGGTTAGTCCAATGTTACATTTAGACATTACAGTAATTTTTACATTAATGTAGTTGTAGTTGTCTCTCAGCATGTAACAGAGAACATGATGAAATTCTTTGCTAGAATTTGTTGAGCTACATTCAGCAGTTATGACTCCTCCCAAAATTTAGCTCCACTAAACTACTTACTGGTATAACTCGTCAGAATTTCCACGGCGATGTCCGTGAGTTCCCTATTCTTCACAGCTTCCTCCACCAGCACTTCCACAAGAGCACATACATGATCATTATCTGGTTCACCTTCTGCACTCATCCAACAGAAAAAGTCTTTTAAGAGTAACAACTGCAATCATGCACATGCATGTGTCACAGGCACACACACACCTGGTGCTATATACAACAAAGAAATGGGAAAAAATACCAATTCCACCATGTTGATTTGACCTCAACCCTTAATTGATTCATCGACAACCCAAAGACAGTTCAACAGCAGACCTGCAATGATTCAACCACTGGCATCAGTTGATTCAGCCATTATGTACAGAAGGTACAATTCTGTGTCACAACTTATTTGTTGCTCACTGTATTTTAAAATAACAAAACAGTTTTTTTCTATACAAATTAGTCACATGACATACAATATTAGTGTAAGAGAGTTACTCCTGACACTCACTTCCAGCTAACATTTAAATATGCACCAAATTTAAGCAGCTTCAAAAACTCTCAAAGTAGCTTTCCAAAATGTATTGATCTCTTTCAGTTTTGATGCATAATAAAGCATGTATATTTAGGTGGGGTGCAGCCTTCCTCTCTGGTCACTCTGGCTAGTTGATGATTGGTTGAAAGATACTGTTTGTGTTTGCCCTATAGCAATCTTGGTTTGTATGGGATGTGAATATAGGAAGTTTAAAGTCAGAAACAACAAAAATATATATATAGCAAAGAGCTGTGGTTAGATTGACTCAAAAGCTGTGGTTGTGGTTAAACCTACCAGACTTTGGTGAATCTTACCTATGGGCACTAGACTGTACAATTTGGCACGTACAACTTCAAAATCCTCTCCATGCTTGATCTCGTGCAGAATCTGCAAATTGACAAGAAATTTGACTGATTAAACATCATAGTGCTTTCTGGGAGGGTCTAAACTATGGTTAGCCCATCATACTTGCCATTCGATACTCCTTTTGCAGCTGGTACTCCTCTTCTTCAGAAAGAATGTACTTCTCCCCTGCCACATCCAGTTTCTGAATCTGTGGCAATGGAGAGCTGAAAATGATGACATGTAACAGTCACAATCACAATATATAGCGTTTTTATTCCATTCGCAAAACAAGCTAACATTTTTCAGCAACATTCAAAAGAACAAACTAACTGGGTACTACAAAATTTTATTCCTAATTTTCAATGAAGTCTCTGGTCATACAAATCAAAACCTAAAGAATCAGTAATGTTTGCAAATGAAATATACTTGTACTCATTCCAGTAGTTGTAGTAGTGACCAGATGAGAGATCTTGAGAAACAATGACCTCACTGTGAGGTCATCAAGTATGGTGGTATATATATGACCATGTCCAAACTATGCTGATTTTTGTTAAGTTGGCTATGTTATGAACTGGATGAAATGAAAGTTGTATGGCAACTCTGTTATTCTGGTATCAGTATGATGTTTGATGAGATGATCACTGGTGCACCATGATCATGTTCCTGGTATTGCAGATGGCCTCCATGGCCATGAATAATTACAACAGATGTGCATCTCCCAACAACACACTGCAGACTGGTAATAAATGATCAAGGAAATCTGGCTGGAGCAATAATATGCACCTTCCATAGCCGATTTTCCTCAAAGGAGATGGTGCTGTGCTCATAACCTCATTGTGCCTAATGCGCAGGGACCATCCAAAAAACAGAAAGAGCACCAGTCACCATCACTACAATATTGAAAAGGTAGAAGATAGTCAGGCAAAGAAAATGTCGTAGAAGTCCTTTATCCATGGCCAAAATTCAAAAGAACATTCTATAGAAAAGACAAAAGTGCAAGACACTAAAGGACACAAGCCTCAGTTGTTCACCAAGAACAAGAAGGTAACTCTGCTACTCTAGGTACACAAACAACACAATTTCTCAACAACAACAAAATGTTCTGCTACATTTTACAGACGTAGGTGTGTGGCTGCTAGTGTTTTATACCAAGTCTGCAACTACTAAACTCACACTTATCCCATCCAATAAGCAGTAATCCTCACAGAGCTTCCACAGAGGCAAGAACTCAGTAAACGATCCATCAGACACACATCAACAGACAAGACAAACTTACAAGATTCAGAGACATTAACAGCCATCACCCCAATACTAAAACAAGTTCCTCAGACAGATGCTCACTCTGGTTTACATTCCTCTGCTTTATTAATGCTCTTGTCCTTGCAGACATCATCCTCTGATGCTATGTCTTGTAAAACTCCCTTTTCTTCATGGTCACCTACAAAAGAATTGTCATAAAATGACTTTCTACTAACTGGAGATATTTTTTCAGCTTTTGTTGTAAGTTTTGATTAGCATTCAAAGCCCATATTTCTAGTTATAATAGAAAAAAACAGAATTTCAAGGAAACACTTTCAATGGCATCTCACATCAAACTAAAGGGGAACTGTATGCCTCCAATGATCTTAACTTGGTGACATTATATAACCTTTGCTCACAGCCATGTAATATCTCACAGTCTGTTTCACGCCTTACCTTAAGAGCAAATCTTAACTAATAATTCTATCTTCAGAATGAAAGATACTTTTGGGTTGATTAAAAGCAAAGTAAAATAGACATTTTCTGTGTCCAGTAAATTCACAAACCCTCAGTTTGCTGGTCCTCGTATACTGGAGCACATACATTGCTAATGGTAGCACTTGAGTTATGAACAGAATGAATCTCTTGTGATATTCTGTCATATATATCAGTGCTGCTGAGGCTTTCTTTCTGCATGTGTGAAGACACATCTGGAAAAATTGTACAGAAACTTATAATTAGCATTTAAATTTTAATTATTTGGAATTTTGTTTGAAAATCATCCATCCAACCTCTTGTAGAAAATGTATTTTCTACTTTTCACAATGTTTTTTTTTTTTTTTTAGGCCCTTTCACCCCTCCTGGGGCATAGGCCATCGACTACAGTCTTAACTGTTGTCGATGTTTCGGTAGCAAGGATTTGTTTTTACGGGGTGGGGGTGCTGGCCCCACGCCCAACCCTCCTCCTTTTTCAGCCGGGCTTGGGACCGTCCTTGGCGGAGGGCGGCCAGCCCTGTAAACAGATGCCACGTGCAGAGAAAGAACAGCATGCCCGAGACGAGAAATGAACTCAGGGCAACCAGCCTTCACTGTATTGGTGACAGGCGCTAACAGCGCTAACCGTTGCGCCACCGGGCCGCCCCTTCACAATGTTTTGATTGAAGTTAATTCTAGTAGGGACAATCAACCGTGAACTGGTCAATCTGGCACCACATAGGCCTTCAACTGTTGCAACCCCCATCTAGCTACTTCATTCAGCACCAGTGTCCAGTTGGTGGCAATGAAAACATACACCACCCCTTATATGGTCAGCCGCAACTCCCAGGTTCACTTATTGCCATGGGAGATAAACATTTATAACCCTTTCTGGTCCAGCTCAAAGCTGGGTATTGCCCCAGGGCAACCACTGCCCCTCTTTAGTAATGTCTTTAGTACCAGCTTCGGCCCTGTTTACATGTCCAAGGTCAAAGGGTGACCAGATACACCCCACAGGAAGGAAGAGACAACCAGTCTCGTACAGCGAAAGAAACTTCACTTTTCCGGGTGGCAAACTAGTGATTGGAAGGTCCGTCTTGAGGAGACGTAGGAAAGTGTCCGCAGGACTTACCGAATTTATAGTGTACTAAAAGTCTACACCAGCACGAGTTAGACTTGGATTATTGGTGAACGAGAAGAAGTGACTTGTTAACACTGGATTGTTAATGGGGAACTGTGATTATTGTATAACCATTGTGAACATGGGATTACGACCTGTGTGAACATTAATGAGGAAAGACAGCAAGAGAGCTAAGGTTTTAAGATCACGTTTCAACATACTTGTGAACTATTCCTGTATATATATATATGTACTCTTGTGTTATTACATTCTTTAATTCATTTTGAGGTCTTATTGAGTGTTTGTGTTGTAATGAGGTGTGGGAGAATGCTAATGTGTGAAAGTATCCATTGCGCGACAGGCCCACTTTCAGACCTTTACACCTCTTAAAGACAAAAATAGTGTCCATACACTCATGCATGCTCTCTCATGCTTATTCTCTCTCTCACTCACCTACAAGAGTAAAATGAAATATGAAAGAATGCAAAAGCAAAGTGAATGAACAGTGTCCTTGCAGCAATATCATTCATCACGCTTATAATGTCAGCAGCTTTAGCCTGTTTTACTTTGTTCCAACTACTTTATGGCAGTAACCAGAGTGACATAGCATGAAATTCATATGATCATTTAACCGCTGGATGATACAGAACAGCAAACTTACCAACAACACAAGCACTCTCCTCTTCAAGGTGAGAGTGACAAGCATCAAGGTCACGCTGCAGTTGGGCTTTCCGCCAAGCCATGTCTGCAGCATCTTGCTTTTCCTGCATCTCTTCTACTGACATTGCCCCTTGTTTCAAAGCAGACAGGTTGAAACTTGGCACTATGACATCTTCAGGGGATACAGGAGAATCTGCTAAACATGCACTGTTTCCAGTGTTCTCCAGTTGTGCAGATACTAAACTGTATTCACTTTGTTCTGTGAATGCTGGACTCTCTACGCTATCCGGTTTGCTACAGCATGTCACTCTGCCCTTAACACTGTCAAAGTCTTCTCCTATGTCTGCCTCAAAATGAAGTACATCATTATCTTTATCCTTCACTTCCTTGCTCAAATCTGCCTCAAAAACACTATTTTTAACCACACCAGCAGGGTGTTGAAGAACATTCTCATAAGCTGGTATGGTCAACTCTCCTAGCTGACTTGTGTTATGTGGGGAAAGACTAACAGTTTCACTCTCATAATTCTGAGCATGATATATTTCTGTCAGTTGCAAATTATGATCGATATGACAGCCCAACATGTTCGCGGCAAATGACTCTGCATGGGAATGCGAATCCACAAGCAGCATGCCAGGTGCTGAAAGTGTTTCAAAACCCACGGTGGTCTGGTTACCTGTGTAAATACATTAAAATAACTGCTATAATAAATACAATTATATACTTTAAACTACTGGACACTATACAAAGAACTATCACACAATTATATCAGAAACTATGCCAAAACTTAATTGTCATTAGAAGCAATCCTGGTTTGTATCACCATTAGTAAAAAGCAAATTAATCTTGGTGCTCGTTACCAAATGAAAATATGAAAACTCCTTCAATTCACACAACTTATTCAACTGCTGAACAGTTTAGCACTATTGTTAATTTCTCACCTGCTCCCGTGTCCCTGGTAAAATAATCTGAGGGTATATCATTAAGGTGAGCTTTCACATCTTCCCCAGTTGGCTGTAAGAACAAATGGAAAACTAAGGGTAGCAGGAAAAAAAATCATTGCTGTAAAACTGAGGCTGTTAATTCTAAAAATCCAGCATTTTTTATGCAAGACATAATTTTAAGCCTATAAATCTCTTCATACAACAGATTCTGTTATATCAGGGGTGGAGAAGGTCCAGCGAAATCAATCAGTCTGGCCTTGCCAAGGCAACTGCATGTGGGACTAGAAATTAAATAAATCTATGACCCTCTTTGCTAGTAACATATATTATCAAAATTATAGTAAAAATTTTGAGAGACAAGGAAGGAACATCCATTATGGGATAGTCAGTACACATACAAGCACATGATGAGACAGACAAATATGCTTCTTGTTAGCTGCCTGCATCCCATCTGCCTGAACTGCTGCGTTAACACATTGGCAAAACTACAGCTTGGCCATGTTGTTTTGTTATGTTATACATGTCCTTACAAAACACAAGACCAAATATATCTAGACAACATGGCCCTACATTAGGTGCCATTGGTTTTATTACCAATGCAGCCAGCAGCACATCACAAACCTTATTTTTGTAAATGATAATGCAACAGACCGAATACAGCAGGCTAACTTTTAAGCTGATTATTTAGTATGGCCTGCAAACCAGGTCATAAGGCTGGGAACATGGAGCTCATGTGTAGTGTGCCCTTGGCAGAATAAAAATGGTTCGCCACCCCTGCTAGATTATAAGTTTAATAGTTTTTAGACATTCTTTCAATGTTTCAGAGTCTTCTGGTGAATGGTGGAAAGCATTCAAGACTTTTGATGGATACTCAGTTTTGATGCAAAATGCTACCATTCATGCTTTATTGGAGGAAGAAACTTTCTTAGAAACAAAAATGTTTACTCTTACCTTTCCAACCTCTGCTTCCAACAGCTCATGAACTATTGATCGCTGGTTATTTCTAGAAGCAAAAAATACAGTGACTGTAATTTTTTGTAAAAACTATGTATCATAGTTTTAAGAGAAAAACATCTCTGAATCACTTCAATCTAATTCTTACAAAATTATTCATGCATGAGGTGATTACATTAAACAAACAGAATCCTCTTCTGAAAACTCCAACTCCCTATTTTGATATCCTAAATATGTAGCTCAGCCCTGCTTGTCATTAGTGATAATGGATCTCTACAATGTGCTGAAAATATTTTAAATGTGTGAGAAGGGCCTAACCATAATGACCATGTATTAAACTAATTAATCAGTTTTTTCTGTACTATAGCTCATTGAAACAATATGCCAGTCCTGTCAATTAAAAGTTGAAAATCTAAATTTACTCAGTGGTTAAGAAAGAAACTCTAAACTGTACAAAGTTAAACTCAAGTTTTCATAACATTTGTGCTACATACTCTCTCATTTTCTCTCTCACACACAATCTCTCTCCTCCTCTTATAAATATATACATCCATACACTTTTCTTTCATCTAAAAATTTAAAACCTTTGCAGTGTTTAATATTCTACCCCTATAAAGGGACAAAGGTCACACAAAGCAGAAATACAGCACACAGTATACATTACAATGTACGACATTCATAAGCGCCAATAATCTGGCTCCCTCATTCACACACACACACACATTTAAGGTTATGATCTCAATTTCTTACCTGTAATACATGGCCACCGTCCGATGCATCCTATCTTGATTGTAAGGAAGAATAATCACTTTAAACTTTTTTCCTTTCACCAGTTGTTCAAAAATCTTTGTACCTCTGAAAGTCCAGGAATCTGCAAGCTAAGAACGAGATGCCAGTAGATTAGCAGTCATGCTTTCAGCTTCTGCTAGAATGGGGACAAGAAACTGTGGGTAATCATCCCACTATTTACATACAAAATTTTCCATGGAAAAAAGGTGTTTCATAAATAATGAAGTCTGTAATTGCTGCTAACTAACAAGATAACTAAATGGCCAATCTTGTTCCAGTTCATAGGACTGTATGAGATCCACAGTCATTAATCTGGGATAAAAGCAATTCAAGATATAACTGGAATTAGTTCTTGTCTGTGGAGTAAATCATCATAGATAAGTGATCATGTAGCAAATGCGAAGTCTGTAGCGGTAGATAATATTAGCACTTCTATAGAGCATTTCCCTGCTGGCAACAAGCTCAATGCGCTCTGACATAAGTGACTGGTTATCAGTATATATGTAGATTGTCAGCCTCCACATCACAATATCACCATAGGCAAATCCAATTTGTAATACAGAAACTAAACAAGTAAAACAACGGCATTACAAAGAGCAACATTTCAGCTAATTCAGGTCTCCCACAGTCAAGAGGAGATACAAGCACAAAATATCTTTCTTTAATCATTTGCAGGAAATTACTATTTATCTGCCATCTTACTATCACCAGCAGATCACGTTGCGACTGAGCAGAGTGCCGAGGTGGGGTGGGGGTGTGATGGTAATTGGTGCAACTGAAGCTATATTACGGCAAGCAGCCAGCCCTGTAAACAGATGCCACGTGCAGAGAAAGAACAGCATGCCCGAGACGAGAAATAAACTCTGGGCAGCCAGCCTTCACTGTATTGGTGACAGGCGTTAAGCGTTGTGCCACCGGACCGCTAAAGAGCACAGTGCCGAAAAAATCCGTGAAATAATTCATTCAGAGAAAACAAAGTCATGACTCTGGGAAAAAAACGCCACTAAAAAATTTATAACCACGACGATCATAACAATTTATGGTCACCATAAAAGGAAATAAATATACCAATACGTCATATAACGGTTTGTTAGGCATGTGAGTACCTCTCAGAATCCAAGATGCCAACGAAGCCAGTGTTTATCAGAGGAAGGCAATGATAATGTTGGCGCAGACAGATCTCAAGCGGAGAATCATAGAAGCATTCAGATAAAGAGTGAAGAAAGATTCATCCGAATACTTCAAGTTCTGGGGCAACACAGTTAAGTATCCAGCTTGAGCATGATGGGCCACGATCGCTGCTTTGCCGGGGAAGCACGGGGAAGGCGATTTTCATTACTTTTATTGCAAAGTTTAAACTTTCTCCTTTCCAAACTTGTATGTGCTTCTTGGTCTAATGTTTACCTGGGAGCAGCAATAATGATATAAAAAAAAACTTCGCTCACCGTTGTCTTCACGCATAAAGAAGTTTCAGCGAAGTAGTCTTAAGTACTACAAATGACGCATAAATCTAAACTATGACGTAATGACGTTACGGTTGAATAATTTGCTCTACACTGTTGAGACCAGTCGCAGACACAGAAACAATCCAGAAACATAGGTCAAGATGTCACAGCTTCACTGATCACTAGTACACACAAAACTTGACGCAGACAAACGGGCAAAGACGAAATGTAAACAGATGTCACCCGCTAGACAGGCGAAGGGACATCGCGACGAGCAAGAGAAACCCAAATCAAATCAAAATCAAAATCAAAACAGTCTTTATTGTCTGTCCAGGAGACCCAGGACAGAAATTTGTCTTCGCTCACAAGGGCAGGCATACATATACAGACATTTAACACACAGGAGTAAAACACACAGTTAGGAGAAACAGTTAAACCAGGATAGTTGTCGTCTACAACAAAGTCAGTCATAATTAAAATAACTGCACGCAAACAAAATACTTCAATGACAGGTTAATGTGATTTCCGTACGTACGGAGGCTGAAGCTAAAAAGGTAATGTCTGACACTGGAAACGCTCCGAAGAATTGTTGAAGAATTGAAAAAAAAGTCTGCCTGTTTCGTACGGTTGATCACAAAAATACAGCAAAAACTAAAGTTTAGTCAATGATGAGCATACAGCACAAACTGCATATCAACTGTCAGGCCCGTTCTTAGCCCGCGCGGGGCTCGAGGCATAAGGGTATGGTGATGCCTTGTCTGCTAGCCCCTGAAACACGGTCCAGCGTATGGTACTCGATTGCTCTTCTTTTGTCGGCTGATCATTCGGATGCCACCGTTGCTGAAAATAAACCTCGTGATAGTCCGAAAAACGTAACCCTCTGACAGCTATAGTTACTTAAACTATGTATAACAAGAAATAATCGTAGAGCACGAGAGCTGTCACGCCAGTTAAGCGCAGCCTCATTCTGACATCATTGTTTTGTTGTACCTCCTTTCATCACGAACTTGTACTACTTGTCCGTGCCTAAAATCCCTAAATGCGTAGCTTTGGCGGGAAAAACTTCAAGACCAAAGCGAGGGTTGGTGTGGGCGCTGTATATTGGTTTGAGCCCCTGCGAGACGTTGTTGCAAACCCACTAAACTGAAGTCCCTCCGTTGAAGTCAGCGAGCAGTGACGGGAGTGCCAAAACGGTGAGAGAACGTTTGAGCTAGTGCTGCTGGTTCATACAGCAGGTGTAGTGGACACGCAAGACGGTGGGAGACCTTTGAGCCGGTGCTATTCGTTGTCACAACTGGCAGTAACATACACACAAGACAGCGACCGGTGCTGTTGTTGGACAAGCGAGTGCCCAACTGAATTAGCACAAGCCGTGTGGCTAGGCCTGGAGCTGCGGGTGCGCAAAACTAAACGCAGGCCCTCATGTGATCAGAGGGATGCTCGTGTTTGGGACCAGAAGAGGGTCTCCTTGTCTGTCGCACGGACAGACGGAAGGTCAGTACGGGAATGCCACGGGACAGCTGGTGGTGACCGCGACACTAATCCATTCAAGATTTGGACAATGCAAATGTAAATGCATACAAGTTTTTCAAAAGTAACCTATTCTATGCTTGCATATGACAGAAAGCTATTTTTGACACTTCTTGAAAATCTTCACATTTCAAATTTGTCATTTTATGACTGAACAATGGTCAGATTTCTTTGGCAAGCCTTTGAACTAGAAGATAAAAAGAAAAAAAAACCAAAGAAAAAATATTTACTTGTCACTTACAGGCTTAATACCAGCTAGGCTACATGGCACACAGATACATGGAAAATGAAGTATGTTCAGTGGTAATGCTGAGATGATATTCCTAGCAGCCACATTTTCTGAATTTCCGTAATCCACATAATAGACATCATACTTGTTGTTGTCCCTGTGGAAAAACAGCATAGTCAATAAATAACAGCTGAAACCCAAGAATATGAAAAGTCAAGATCAACAAAATACTTCTCAGCACCACAGAAAGGTGCAAGGAAAGCTAAATAAACAATTCCTCTACAATTGTGCTCATAACTTCTGGGTTGCACTTAAAAAGTCCACAAGGTTTAAAAAAAAAACAAAAAACAACTCGTACAACTTTTAAAACCAAGTTCTAATGACATTATATTATGAACTCACATCATATTTACTGCCACCACTTCTTTACACTACATCTCTACTTTAATCGATAATCTGTTCTCAGCTTGCACAGTAGTGAGTTTTTCAGCGTGCAAGCAGGCATGAATACTAAAGAGAATACTATAATTGTTATTTCTCTTCTCAGCATGCAATACTAAGTAGTAGTGTCCATTCAGAGAACACCAGAAAGAAGCATAGAAATGAACATAAAGAAAGTCAGATAGATGTAAGCCAGTCCATATTTTTAAAAATCCGAACAGAAGCAAAAAGTGCAGCAATTAGTAGTAAAGCAAGCATTGAAAGATGATATGAAGTATTAAAAGCACCCCATGCTCTATCTCATAAACTAGCAAAGTGGATCTCTTAAGCACCACAACAAAGAACAGACAGGCTTGCAAAGTGAAAATGTTAACTGCAACTCATCCTGTCCTTCATACCTGTCAACTCGAAGTACTGTTGCTCTCCTCCACTGGTTTTCACCTCTGCGAGTTTTTTTACATGATTTTGCAATAACACTACCTCCCACATCTATATTTTCTGCCTGTCCTACAGGTGCATGCTGACAATAACTGATGAGGTCTTTTTCAAACTCATTAAAGCTTTTCAAATGTTCATCTGTAAAACAAATGACAATGAACTGGATATAATGAGAGTATCATACATATTTTCCCTAATCCATATATCATGTAAACAGTTGATAAACTTTCATCATATGATGTTTCTGCCTTTCTCATTCTTACGTAAGTCACAGACACACCTACTCATATCCTCATTTTTATATGTATGCATATAATCCTTCTCTCTCACACACATCAATTCTTCTAGGTCACTGTCCTCAGTAATAACTTTACAAATCAAAATAATCTAGTGAGGGTCTTTTTATTTCTTGAAGTTAATAATGAATGGAACTTAAAAGCACTAGAATTGTAAGGTGATAAGTTATTTTTACAATGATCAACATATTTTTTACAATTAAAGAGATAGTGAAACTTCATTCCCAACATCATTAATGTTACAGAGTCTACAAAACCTTTCCTTTCTACAGATCTCAGTTCGACTTCGTTGAAGTAGTATTCAATAGCCTAATTTTATTAAAGGGAGATGACCATAGGGAGGAATTTTTAAATAAAGTTCTAGCTTAAAAAAAAAGTATAATTTGAGTCTAGTTCTCACAGTAAACTCTGGATATACTGGTCCAGAAGGGACCTATCTATTGTCATCTTAAACCAATCACCTGATATATTTATGCTTTTCTGGTTGTCTGGACAGTATATAACTACACTAACTATATTTTTTTTTCATGTCAATTTAGAAGCATCTTATGTACAACATTTAATAGCTTATCACAGTTATTTGCATTAGCATTTTAAACCAAAACTGAGCATTCTACTTTTAATAAGAAGATTAAAGGGAAGCGGACAGACTTTCCAAGCACTTTACAACTACCTGCAATTTGTGTCAACCTGGTCTCTATTGAGATAAGAATTGTTTCCACCATCACCATTCAAAACAATTCTCATTTAGCAGTGTATTGTAATGCTTGATATTAAGCAAAAGTACCTTGCCCAAGGCGCAGAAAAAAGTTACTTGGATCAACAATATGAGTCACCCGTCCATCCAGTAGATGTGGGCCATTTACTGCCATGGTTTTGTCTGCAAATAAGTAAGAAACAAAAATAAAGAAAAACGGGCATATGCTGAACAAGTTAAATTACTTAAGCTACATGTTTACTTTCTAACATCCACACTAGAGTTTGGAAGTATGCTGTGTAAAATATTTGTTAAAGCATTTAGATTTAAATGAAAGCATGAAATAGCACTTTTCAGGTTTAATAATCTCGAATTTTTAGCACAACTAAAAAAAAATAATAATAAACAAAAAGTACCACTTTAAAAAAAAAAAATCTGGTTTCAATTTTTAACAGTAGCAACGTCCATCACTCTGCAACGTTTATACCCACTGGAAGTCAACTTCATACGAGGAAAGATTATCTCTTACTACGTTTTAAATATACGAGACTTAACTACACGTAGAGACAAAATCAACAAGCAAAAATAGATCTGACAGTGTTATCGTAAGGTCGTTTAATCCAGAAACGGACTGTACCATATATTGCAAAGTGAAACTGAAAGTACATCCTAATACAAAATATCAACAAATCAAAGCCATAACTTAATGAAGACACAATTATAATTATCTAACGAAACTGTAATTCAAACAGATTCTGGTTATCTGCAACTGTTTTACGAACCTAGAATTAATGCCACAAAAGCAATATCATTTAAATGAAGGTCCGTGAACAATAACACTGCAACGAACGAACTAGGGAGTTACCCTTACAGCGTCTAGGTTTTATGATTTAAAAGTGTGTGGTTCGTTTAGTTTTTATTTTTTGGGAGCTTTTTTAGTCTTTTCGTGAAAGAAATAAAACTCTGTCACTACTTTACCTTGCACCACCTAGAATATGTAAATTATTATGGTACTTAATACTCGTGAAAACGTATGAAAGAGAATGCGTAATCCTTTCGTCTCTGTTTCTGGAGGGATCCCGGGAAAAAAGATTTTTGGTTACTTCCCTTGCACTGCTATAAGTAATATTGTAGAATCGTTTATAAACGAAAACGTGACATGAAATATTTTATTAGGTTATCTTCTAGTGCCTTTCACTTATTTCCCAGATGTATACAAAGTTTTCCCACGAATCTCAACAGCACTTTATTTAAGGAAAATATTTGAAATGTTAAGGTGTGGGTGTCCCATGCAAGACTATCCAACAAGTTTTTTTTGGGGGGTGGGGGGAGAGGGGCTTCAGATTCTAGCGTTTGCGAAAAATAGTATAAATTATATGAATGCATGTAGAGTTCGTAAATTAATTGACTTTTTTTTTTCTTTCGTGAAGCACTTTTTTTTTCAGGGGAATGCACCCACACCCAAAATCCTACAGGTAAAGCCAACAAGGGTGACTATCCGACATTGTTCTAACATATTATTCGTAATCTACACTATTTGAATAATTATTAATGGTTAGGGTGAGGAGGGACCAACTGTTCGGCATTATTCTAATAACTGTTCATTGTCAGCACTATTCGAATAACCACTGATGTTCTTAACTTATTAAAAACACGGAACTGTCATGCATAAGTTGCGGAATTCATATAGTGAGATCATGAACGTATATCCACGTTCATGGTGAGATGGATTTAATAAAATGTTTTTTAATCATTTATAGGCATTCTGACGTTGAATGTATTCTGTCACTTGTATTATGTAGATAATTTTTTAAAGTTTTTATGCATAATATGACAATGGCATGTGTCACATGAGCCACTCTGATATCGTACGGATTTTGTTTGCTGTCAGCACTTTTAAGTGTTCTTGCAAACACTCCTATTTCATTTTTTTAAAAGTAAACGATTTTATTAGATTTTTTCTGATAATGTGGCGCATGGATACATGTGCATGACTGAGTGAGAAATAATGCATTACGTGCCCAAGGCGGTTTGTAAAACTACATAGAATATGCACACACACAAAAACTTGTGACATTTGGGGGGTTTGGGTAGGGGATGGGGCTTATATATAACTTCTTGTGCAGACATGCGAACTAAAATACCTAAACGATAATTAGAGATGGTACTGGACCACACTCAGACCGATGAATGGTTCACACCACGAACTTGTATTATGCACGGCACTGTAGACGAGAGCGTGCAACTTGTATATCACCACGGGCATGTATACAATTTAAGTTCGAGGTGTCACGATTGTTCTGAAATGGAAATAGACACTGCATACTACATGGACAACCGAAATTACATTTTTAATCTACAAAATGTCAGAATTGCAGAAAACTGTGATTTATATTAATATGGAGCCACGATAAAAGAGGTTTCACTCAAACTAGATGTGTTATATTATCACAAAAACATTCTTTTGAAGTCGGGCTCACACAAAGCCCTTTACTGACCGCAGGAGAGAGAGCAAGGTGTGCAACCAACCATGCAGTGTACGTGACACGCATGAAAAAAAAATTCTTTTGAATTCTGGGTCAGTTTTTCCATCTACTTTTCGGTTTGATTAAGAAGGGCATGCTTAGTCACTGAACAACTCATATGTATTCACGAGGAAGAGGCAAACGATAATTTTTTTTAAAGTGTAATTTTAAAGTGTCAACAATTAATTATAAGCGAAAAATATAGAGAACTGTCGATTATATATATATATGGCCAACACACACACATATGCACGTTGAAAGAGAAGCAAAGACTTACCCAGGTCAATCAACCACGATAAAAGAGACAACTTCAAAATTCATTTATTTTGTGTCCACATCATCTCGATGTTGATGTGGTCAAATTGACCATTCACCGAGCCAACAGAGTTGTAGCAAGCAAGAATACTGTCCAGTAGCTTGCGAGAACGTGTTTCGTGACTCGCTAAGTGGGATGGGCCTCCGATGAACTGGTAGATAATGAAACAAGGGCTAGGTATCCTGATTGACAGAAGCAAGAGCTGATTCTAATTGTTCCCGACAAGGGCTTTGGATTACTTCTGGCCCAAGGACGTACGTGGCTTCTAAGTTTTAAGCATTGAGGTATGTTAGTATTTTGCGGTGTCACCATATGTGTATGCTATATCAATCTGCAAACTAATGCAGCGTATTGATGAATAATGCCGATCGGTATCTCAAGATTATGCTTGGACTGCTATTTCTTTTTTGTATTTGGCGCGTGTCATGAATGCGATCAATCAATGACGATACGTCACAGAAATCATAGTTAATGTAGGTGATCATGCCTGTGAACCTAAATACCACGAAAATATTCAGAAGAAATTAGCAGTGTTCATTTGAGTACAGCTTCATGAACAGCTCACTCTGAACGGTCCATGCATTCGAGGACTGCATAATTATAATCTGACTGCATTCGATCATTTACTATATAATATCAATCATATGTCATCGTGATTACTGTTAATATTCAACTGCTGAGTGTACCCAGATCAGAGTGATTGACGCTGTACCGTTCATAAGTTTAAGTCGTGAAAATGCATCACATAATTCTTTGCAACTGCATTTTGAAAAGAAGCATAAACCTCATTTTCACTATGTCATATGATTCATTTTTATGGCGATGCCTTAATTTTAGTATGCAAAGAAAGCTTTGGATTGCCTGCTTTCAATGACATTAGAAAAAACACATTTTTGTGAATAACTAAAACATCGATCTTGTTAACCTGCCAGCAACTTAGAAGTTAATGTTTTGGTTAGCCCTAATTAAATAGTCTGAGTTATAACAGCAAAAAAAAAAAAATTAGGCAAGTTACATTTCAGTTTGGCTTAGCACATTAATATTCTTTGCAACTGCTTTTAGAAGATGAGTGATAAAGATAAGCATTCCAGTTTCCTTAACTTTTTGAATATGGATCATAAGTAATTTTAATTGCTTAATTAATTTGAGAACCTCTTTTTTTTCCTGTCTTGCATTTAGTGTGATTTTCAGAAAACGTCACCAAATTACAGTTAAAATTTTTATCTAAACATTTTGCACACAGTGAGAAGTAAATGTGAATGTAAACTTTTGCATGGTCTGCATTATGCTCCTGATCTTATGAGTTTTATACAGTTTCTAATCCAGAAAAATGTGGTCTTAAGCCTTGTATGCTTGCTGGTATACACCAATGGTTATTGTTATGGTATATAAATGTTATCATTGTCTATGTTTGTGTCATGAGCAGTCCGCTGATAACATGGCAGCACCAACACAGAAGCCCAAGAGTGATGTCAAAAAAGAGAAGAATGCCACTTCAGCAGAGGAAAAGATGATGAACAGGACTTTCTACATCATTTTTATTTCTCTTGTCATTGATCTTTTGGCTTTCACAGTCATTTTGCCTCTGCTCCCATCGCTGTTGGACCATTATGGCAGCAGTGACACAGTAAGTTAATTATTAGTGTTATAAGCAAGATGGACCTAAACTGTTTTATTTATACATAGACGCATGCATTTGTATATATGCCTACACATTCTCTTTCACAAACACACTACTTTTAGCATGACACTTCCTGCAACATTCTTTTATAGTGTTCATCACTTTGCTAACAGAAGAACACTAGCAGGAGAAAGGGAAAAAGAATTTTATATATCTATTGAAAATCAACTGTGTACTGTCACTTGCACTGATCACAGATTCTGGTGATGATTTTGTTTTGTTTTGCAGCAAGGTCTCTATACATTCATGAAAAGTTTCATTGGCAGCTTCAGAGAATTTGTTGGAGCACCTGATACGCCCAAATGGAATTCTGTTCTTTTTGGTGGTAAGAATGTATATCATTGTTCTTCTATTATAAGGGCTTGTTATTTAATATTTAAACTTTGAAAGAATTGGTCATTGACAAGTATTGTTTGCTTCTCATTCCTCTTGGTGAAGGCAGTAATAGGCTGGTAATTATGTATTTTAGATAGCTTCAGGATGCATTACATTTATTTTAACCCATACATATACATGCACATAGATGTACATTTGTGCATGCACATATGCACACATATGCCAAGACAAAAGTGAGCACTCATGCATTATATGTTGCTTGTTTATATCCTGTCTGGCTGGTGTATTCTTGTAGCAGTTGTTTTAAAAATGCCTGGAAGTTTTAATCAGTATAAAAAAGTTGTTATAAGTGTTGACCTAATGATATGTAATTTATTTCCTAGGTATTATTGGCTCTTTATTTTCCTTTCTGCAATTCCTGTCCACTCCTATTATTGGTGCAGCTTCAGATGTCTATGGGAGGCGTCCTGTTATGCTACTTTGCATGGTAGGTATGACATCTTTAGAATGAAAAAAGAAATCTGCAAACAAGAGACTTTCTCTCGTCCATCATTCTGTCCTTTGATCTTTCTTTATTTGTGGACTGCTATGAGTACTTACAATCAATGGACTCTTGAGAAAGACAACAGACATATTCCATGCTGTGCACTTTTGTTATATTTAATTTTATTATGTTTTATAGCAAGCTAAAGGTGGAATGATGAGATCTTGTTGCATTAAATTTTGTTTTGATGTTTATCAATTTTTTTTTATAGGTTGGAATTGCATTGTCATACGTTGTGTGGATGCTGTCAAGCAATTTCACTCTGTTTGTCCTTGCTCGTGTTATTGGAGGCATCAGCAAAGGAAACATCAGTCTCAGCACTGCCATAGTAACAGATGTTTCCACACCAGAAAAGCGAGGCAGGGGAATGGTACAAGATATTTTGTGCTATAAAATACTTATTCAAAAAAATTATAAAGTATATTTGCAAAAAGAACTTTTCCTTTCATTTCTTCACTTTTTAGGGAATTTGTAGATGTATGCATGCATTTTTGTATGAATACTTGGGTATGCATGCACTGTGTAGATAAGTCTGTTGGTTTTGGGGTTTTTTGGGGGTTTTGTTTTTGTATTTGTATTTTTGAGGGTGGGTTTTTTTTAACATATGTATTTGATAGTGCAGTGGGATGTAGGTGTTTTCAAAAATGAAAGTTTTTGGTGTGATTAAATTTAGCATTACAAGATATTAGATGTTTTCTTTTTCACATTATTTTTCTTTTTTTTTCAGGCACTGGTTGGCATTGCATTTTCCATTGGTTTTGTTTTTGGACCTACAATTGGAGCGATATTTTCATTTATTGACAAAGAAAGTGATCAGTTTTATGTTCTTCCTGCCATCTTTTGCATTGTGCTTGCGGTTGCAGATATTTTATTTCTCTTTATGTTCCTGCAAGAAACACTGCCAGAGAGCAAACGAGTAAGTATCCACTCAAAATGGGAATTATACATATTAACTATACATATAATTAAGCATACATATCTTTAAAAAGGTTTTATCATTATTTTATAAATTTAAATTGAAACACATATCATTTGGCAACAGGACAGCAAAACTAAGAAATCAAAGAAATTAATACACACAAAAAATAAAGGATACATATATACTTTATTAACAAGAAAAGATTGATGATTGTTTTTGCATAAAAATTAACCTTTGGTTTTAATCTTTAAATGTTGTTCCTTGTGTTTCAGTCAAAAACATCAGTTCTTGCCAGCTCTTTTGAACTTATCAATCCAATATCTTTATTCCAATTTGCAAGTGTGAAGAACATTCCTAATTCTGGTAAGCATTGATTTTGGGACTACTATATACCTGTCAGGTACATCCAATCTCAAATTTACTCCAGCCTGCTTTTGTCTCTCTGGGTCTCTTTTTGTTTGCTTTTGCTGTTTTGGTTTTAGGCTTTTTTTTTGAGGGGAGAAGAGAGATTTTGAGTTATAAAGAGCATTTTATTACTAAGATTGCTTTTTTATTTTGCAGACAAACAAATGGTACAAGGCTTAGGAGGTGTCTACTTTTTGTATCTCTTTATATACTCAGGAATGGAATTTACATTGCCATTCTTGATGCACAACAGATTCAATTATAACAGGTAATTTACAGACAAAGAAAAATGAAGTGTTTGTATCCCTGTATGTACATATACAAGCAATCTAGCATGCTATCTGGTGTATGCATATGTATTTTGCTAGTATGAGTACTATCTGAAATTGCCCTTGTGGCTAAATAAAGTTCTGTTTTATTGCACGTTGATCTCATTGACTTCACCAGAGCTAGAACATACTGAGAAAGACTGCCGTAGAGATTGAATATAGAAGTGATGTAGTAAACTGACTAGAGGAAAAAGTTGGGTCTAGTCTAGGTTTTTCTTTTTTTCCCTGCATAAATAGAGCTAATACAGCAATGAAGGCTATCAAGGAGATCACTGTATAGCATACTAAACCAGCAGAGCTACTTTGTATTAATGCAGTAGCAATTTAAAGAATTAGTATATTTAGTACACTACAGTTTTGGAGAAGGTATTAGCATTTGATGTGATAGAACATTTCTATTTCTCCTGTAACTCTCTGTAGCCCTATTACTGTACTTTCTGGTCATTTAAAAAAACTATATGTATATCTGTTCCCACCTACCCAGGGACAGTCCGGTGGTACAACAGTTAGTGCCTGTCACCAATACAGTGAGGGTTGGCTGTCCTGTGTTCAGCTCTTGTCCTGGGCTCAGTGTTCTTTCTCTGCATGTGGCATGGCTGGCTGCCTTGCTGTGATATAGCCTTAGTTGCTGGCTCCATATAAAACACCAATTTCCCCTCCACCTTTCGTTTTCATGCATCATCAAATTAGCCCATGTAATTTGGCTGTCTTTAATATGCAGACCATTACATCACAAATCTACAAGTCTAAACCAGGAAAAATTGTATATGTTGGATATGTGCAACCATCTATGATGTTAACTACTATAGGCTTGTATGAGGATGAACTTCTGGACTTCACATTATCATAGCTTGAAGCCCTCAAATAGATGGGTTTCACTGAAAATTGGCTTTATATTATGTTTTCAAACATTATTTATTCTAATTGATTTCAAACAGTGATTTTTGTTGGCCTTTTTCTGGGTTTTTTATTTGTTCTCATATTATGTTACAGCATGCAACAAGGAAAGATGTTTTCTTTATTGGAACTCTAATGGCTTTAATACAGGGTAAGAGACACTATGACTTTTTAATAAACTATAATACTTTTTTGTTTAAGTTCAGAAAATTGGATGACTTATTGAAGTTGTAGATTTGAAAATTATGACTTAAGGATAAGGTTTATTTTCCTTGCTCACAGTTCTGCGATAAATCGGATTACAAATGAATAGAGGACAAAAAAAATCTAATAACAGAGAGCTCACAGTTCTAAGGATTTGGTTTAATGTCTTGTCTGATTTTTTTTTTTTAATTTACTTTTTTCCAGCAATATTTAAGAAATGTTATTATGATATTTTTTGCTTTTATTAACACTTTGTTGCTTATCATTACCTGGTTCTGAAAAGAAATCATGAAGATGAAAGTGTGTCCTACCCTATTTCAGGAGGTTATGTTCGGCGTGTGAAACAAGGGAAAGAGACCAGAGTTGTTGCTCAGGTATAGCTGTGTGCTAAATCATTTTTATTTACCCGTCTGGTACATCTATTCCAATTCATTGCAGTCTCCCTCTTTTGGTTCCTATATCACCTATCTTCTGCTTAATATTTGTGAGATGTGTCTGTATGGATACCTTACTAAAACAGGAAGATAAACTTGGTTAAAATTAACCATTTAAAGATAAAATGCATCTCTAAGAGAGCATGTTAGTGTAGACTCCAGGGTAACCACAGAGTGTCCACAGTTCACTGAGACACTTTTTGTTGTGTTCTGAAATGAGTCCCTCCCCTTTTAAAATCTTTCCAAGACATTTTCGCGTATTCATGTATATCTTGATACAATATGTGTCTTTCTGGAAATTTGTATTATAGCAATGTGCCTGAATTTGTGCAGTATTTAGCATATTGTTTTTCATTCTTTTTGCAGGGAATTTTTGTATTGATTCCTTCCTTTGTGATAATGGCATTCACCAACAATATCATCTTGATGTACATCGCTTTAGCACTTTTCTCATTAGGTAAGTTTACCAGCAGTTTTCCGAAAACTTTTACTTTACCAGTCATGTACAAATTTAAATGGAAGCCTATGGCAATGTTGGTGTTTCAACATCTTGACTATCATGAGACAGTGCTATTAAGCTAAAATATTTTTAATGTTCTGTTAATCTCCATAACACTGTGCCATTTGTAATACTCTCTAGCTTCAGCAACAGTGGTTCCTTGCCTGACAACTCTGATATCAGTGTATGGAGGTGCTGACCAGAAAGGAAAAGTCATGGGAATTTTTCGGTCTTTAGGGTCATTGGCCCGTGCTACAAGTCCTGTCTTTGCTTCCACAGGTATGCTTTCACTCAATGATCATTTAAAGTGTTAGTAAATAAGTCACCAACTTTATTTATGCCAATGGGCAGTTATAACTTGGGAAGTGTTCTTACAAAATCCTAGAAAAACAGAACAAGTTTAATTTCAAGATAGGATAAGGCAAGAGATACATCATAGAAAAACACAAAACCAGGCAATGTTACTTATAAAACCATTCTCTAGGCCAGACCTGGGCAAACGCCGGCCCACGGGCCGGATCCGGCCCGCCTCCTGTCTCTGACCGGCCCGCCCGCTGGCCGCCCACCAGTAAATATACTATATATACAGTATTGGGTAAAACTGAGTTAACTATATTAGTCCGGCCCTCTAGAACCATCCCAGTTTCTCATCCGGCCCTCTAGAACCATTCCAGTTTCTCATCCGGCCCCTTGGGAAAATTAATTGCCCACCCCTGCTCTAGGCACACCTACAACATCACACACCCACGTAACACACACTACTGATGATTGAGGTGTTTAAAAACTATTTCCAACTGAACAGCACAGAAATTCAAGACATCCCGTTATCCCATCTGGCCCCTGCACCTTATTAATCTTAACCTGCTTCAACAGTTCAATCATACAAATGAGAAATTGTATCAAAATAATTTTGCCTAGTATCACAGAATTAACTCAAGGTAATGTAAGAAGAAACAACATGTCAATTAATCCAGAAATTATGAAAAACATATAATTTTAATGCAAGATCAGCAATGTTCTCTCTTTGCAGTGGTACACACAATGTGCTGGTGTAAAAAGTAAATGTTCATTTCATTCTAGACAAAACAGCATTGATCAGATAAAATCTGCCAAGCAGTGTTCTAGAAATTCACATTTTGACACCAGTCCCTTATTTGCCTAATTCTGTACTGAAGACGAAATAAATAATAATGAAAACAAATTTCATAAACAAAATATTTTATCATATTTCTTGATATTGTTTCAGTATATTGGTGCTTTGGAGCAGAGGCATGCTACCTTTCAGGCAGTCTTCTAATGGTGATACCATTACTACTTGCTGCTCAGCAAAGGAAACAAAAAGCTTGAGAAGTCTGTTCACATTAAAATCAGTAAGATTGGGATGCAAATGTTCCAATGCCAAAGTCTGTCTTTGTTCTATGGGTATTTATGGAATTGATAAAAAGAAGTATTTGGTAGACAGATGATTTGGTTGGTTTTTTTTTTTCTAAAACATAGACTGTAAGCAACCAACTTACCGGGCTGTTTGGAAGGTAGTCTTTTACCTGCTTACTTCTGTTTCCATATGGAGAATTTTTTATGGGCTGTTTTTTGGTGTTTTTTTTTAATTTACAGCTATTCATATTAAGTATCAAATGGCTTTTGTACATATATCAGATATTTGAAATATTTTTGGATGGAAAATATTTTATAACCACCATACAAATATGGATTTTTTAATCTCAAAAATTATTTTACAACATAAAACAGTGTTTTGCTGCTGTAAACTACCTTCAGTGCTTACAGAATTTTTTCTTTTGTATCTATCATGTGGGTGATGGGAATTCAGGAGTTGGTTGGTTAGGTAATTGAGTTTTACACCATGTTAGCCACTAAGGCTATAACACGATGAGAGAAGGTAATGTTAATGTTACATTCAAAGGTTGCAAAATAATAAAACCCAGGGTAATGTATAACAGTGTTTATAATAACAATGAACACAGCATAAAAGCATAATGTAAAAACATAGCCAGCAAGAAGAAATCAGTAACTATTTATAAGGGAGGGTGTTTTTTTTTTAAATGGGAGGGGAGGTGTTGCAGCCACCGAATAGGCCACGAATAAAAGCTGTGGATCAGATTAAAAGTCCTTAAATCTTATAATAAAGTTTTATTGTCTTCAAAAATATTTTGTAAAAATGGCTGCTGCTGGAGTACTCTTGAGTATAGTGAGCTATGAAAAATAAAAACTGCTGGCGTACTCAAGGAAGTCTGGACAGGTAACTAAAATATGTAACACAGTAAAATGTTTAAGACACTATGGGCAGACTGGAGGGGGTTTGCCCTGTAAAAGGTAGGAATGTGCAGCATGGTCTGTCCAACCTTAAGTCTGGCCAATACCACCTCTTCCTGCCATGCAGAATGGCCAGGAGGGAAATTGAGTGGGGTAATTTTCCATTTTTATTATCATTAAATATACATTAAACATGCAGTATATGTCTAATTCATTTTGCTTAAACTAGTCAATAAATGAGTGAGTAATTATCCACAATACAGCTATACTTTATTTCAATAAAGATGGAAAACATAATTTTATATTAGTTCTCTGTCTTTCAACACACCTTTTCTATAATTGAGCAAGCTTCTTTATGCCATCAGAAAAAGAATGTTTAGCAGCAAGTCATATGTAATATGTCACATGTAATATGTCATGCATATGCAAGGTAAGTGTATGTTGGATATATTACACCTCACACAAGTTTATGGAGGGTTTCAACAGTATGAGCAATACATTCATAATTTACAATATATTAATGGCAATAGCATAATACTGGCATTATATCTCACTGGTGAGAGATTTTATTAATAGTCTTTACCTGAGCTTATCATCTGACAGCCATGTTTGCTTTAAGTCACTGCTTTCTTACCTTTGATGTCAGTGGGTGATTATAACAGGAAAAGGAAATTTTTTTAAATAGACAAACTAGACATTGCAGATATTTAGATAACTGGCTACCACATGGAGTCGAAATGATAAAAGTTTACTGTTCACTCAAGCAATTGTGGAATTCAATATGCAATACAAAAATCACTTTCAGGGCTTAGTAAGTAATGCAACATTATGAGTAACATGAAAACATTGTATGAAATAGACCTTGGGTTAGGGAGAAAGTGTTTTGGGTTTTGGAGTACTTAACAATTATTTGTCAGCTCAGACTGACGTACCTTCAAGATGTCTCATGATTTTGATTTTAACCTTATTCTGTTTACTTAAAAATGTTCACTTGTTAACTTGATTTTTTTTATGACATGTATAATGTATACGATGTTTGATTTTTGAAAGTGTACATGTCTAAAATGTTATACTTTTACCAGAAAGAGGAGCATTTTGTACTTGGTACCACAGTAAAACCTCCCTATTACGACATGGATTTTAATCCAAAAAATGGGTCCTGTCTCAGAGGGATCATAGTAGGGAAGTTAACCAGTCTGCTTTCATTCTGCTAACCATGACTTCAAACACTTATAAGTTCAAGTTTATTTAAATGTTGAAATAATGCTCTTAACAACCATATCATCATACATTTTTTGTCCTTTTTGCTTTCACTTGGTCATGCTTATTCTGCCATTGTTAGGCTGTATTGAAGATTAACCAAATGTCTACAGATACATTTAATACAAACCTCCAAACTAAAGAATAATGATGACAAAAGCTTTTTTTTTTTTAATTTAAAATTTTGTTATGTGCCATTGTGTGATTTGTTTTTTAAATGTGTATTGGACTGGGGTTGGGTTTTTTTTAGTATGATGGTAGCTAAGCTCGTGCGAACACTGCATAGCTCTCTTGATAATATTTGACGTTAATATAGCTACTCCTGTCATTGAAGATCAATTAATCTTTTGAATCTGAATGGATTTGACTTTCAGAGTTGAGACAATATGTTAGCTATGACTGGAGTGATATGGTTTAGGTTGAAATTACAGATTACTCATAGAACAAGCAGTCTCTTCCAAAATTTACTTATTTTACCTAACTTCTGCAGAAAATCGTAATCTAGGGTAAGCGGCCTACCAGAAGCAGTCTTTTAAAATGTACTTAATTTTTTCATCATATGTTTGCGAAAAGGTCGTAAGCACAACCTGTCAGTTGTAAGTTGTGGGGGGGTTTATGATGTTTATGTAGCAAAATACATCTGCGAAAAAAATGTGTGGGTCATGAGAGAGGGTTGTAATCTAGAAGGTCTTAAGAAAGAGGTTTTACTGTATTAGTTTATATGGATATTTTACATTATTTGTACAAGTTTTATTCCTCTTATATAGATGGTATTGATAAAAATATTAACTGACCTGATCATTGCTGAAGCTGTAAATGATATAAGTATTTGTGTGCATGTTGATGTAACAATTAACAGCTTCCTTATGTTTACTTTTGGTTGATTTCAAACCAAACAAGCATTGTGGCAAGCATTACTCATGTCAGTCCTTGCATATAACACTGTTTTATGGCACAAGTTTTATGCAATTCCCATAGCGTGTACTACACATCTGGTCATGTTTGTTTTTTATTTTTTTTAATTCCTGGAGAATATGCTCAGATTGTTTGCAAATGACATGGCAATGACACACCTTATTAGTGCAAAGAGGTGAAAATATATTTTGATGATTGTGATATTGCAGCCATCGTGGTGTACTTCAAAATGCCTGCTGTTAAAAATCAAAAGTTATTTTAATTTAGAAATGTTTTATCGCTATAATAATGAGCAACACTTAATGAATTTACCACACTTAATGTACACTATTAACCACACATGCCACATAAGTGATATCTAATGAGCAATGAGGTTACTCAGACTCACTTTTTCCACAAGTTTTTGATGCCGATGTGTTTCACAGAGAAGGACTAAGATATAATTTGATGCAAGCAGAAGCATCCACAGATTATTTATCTGTAGTTCAGAGACATAAAAAAATAACTTTTGATCTCAGAACTCCAATGTTATGTTTTAAACCATTTGTCTTCCAGTATTTTTGTAAAAAAAATGCCTCTGTATACAATGACACCTGCCATTATCAATGCAATACCCTCATAAATAAGGTGAACAGCCTTAAGAAAAACAATAGCAACAATGTGTGACTTATGATGAATGAAATTCTGTTCCTTCCATTCTGCACTGAATGCACTGTGTAGCTGTATCAAGATTATAGGCTCAGCTGGGTGGAAAATATTCTAAAATAAAATGACAGCAAAATTGATTTGTGAATTAAGTTAATATACCTTAGATGGTTCCTCAGAAAAGGGGCAGATTTTTCTTACTTGTGCATGGATTTAAATCTTGGTGCTTGGATTGTCCCAATCTGTGTCCTTCTTTGTTTTCTTATCCTTCTTGCACAATCTTTATTACCTACTACAGTAGTGGCACATGAGGAAACAGAGTGCTTAATCTGAACAAAACTCGAAAAATCAATGTCTTCATTCTGAATCTGAAAGCCTTATCAGTATCAAAACAATATTAAAAAGATGAGGTATCTATTTTTCAAGGTACCAGGTCACAACAGGTTACAAACTAGTGGTAATAACATATCCCAATCAAAATTATGTGTAGCCTACAGAGTTTGATTAAACAAAAACATGATTCACAGCTTGTGTACTCTACTGTGATGTGCATACACAGATAACCACCAGTGGCATAGGAAGATGCTCAGTTTTGTGGGGGCAAACTCCATGTTGGCAGTGAACAATGCTCACATTCTTGCTTCCTCAGTAACTTTTTTTAGGTGGCCTCTGGTTCCTACACCACTGCCTATTGTATCAATTTGTGAACAGTGGCTGAAGCTCACTCCATTAGGTGCTGCATTAAATGGAAAGAACTGATATTTTCTTCTTGATTATATAATATTTTAACTACTGAGACACTGTGATTTTAGTTTGTTAAAAACAGTTGCACAAAGGTAAACAAAAAGAAAAAAGTACAAATTATAAAAAATATAAATTGACTGGTTTAAGGTTTATATTTTCTCATCATTTATCTATATAAAATTTGTTATGAAGTATGTTTTTGAGAACTGGTAAATAAATATTTACTTATGCACTTCAATTTGATTCATTCATTTACTCTGTGCATGACCTGCATGCTTTTTCAACTCTGATTTCCTATTTTCCTTTGTGTACAAACAGCACTTACCAGTTGAACAGAAAAATTAGAAGTTTATCAGATAAGAGGAATAGGACTTAGTCAAAGTTACATTTGTTTACTACTCTGTATTAGGTCAAAGGTAAGTATTTGGGTGCATGGTCTTCCTAATACTCCATTATAATGAAATAATCACCATGTTCACCTTTTTTTTTTACCTTATGTCACTTCCTCAACATTATGCTTTTTGATTCTGCACCACTATAGTCACCTGCCACCTAGTTTACATACATCCATACTGCCACCTATAGGCAGGTCTCTGAAATTTATACATCGTTTTTTAATTAAAACTCAGTTTTCTCCTAGCTTTTCAAAAACTGGGCATTGATCTTGCCTTCACACTGGTATCACTTATCAGTCTGCTTATGTATATTTGGATATTAAGTAAAAAATATATATATACTAATACAAAAAAGGGTAAAATATTTGTTCCTTAGGTCTTGGGATTTTCTTGAATGCATATAACTTAAAATTTAAGTGAGGGCCACTTTTGCAAATAGTTTATAATTAACTTTCTTTATCAATGAATAGATAATTTTGAAATTTAAATATGATAATTATATTTCTAATAGTTTGAGAGATAAATAAAAAAATTAAAAAGACTTGTTTTGCCACCATGCAACCACTTATTTATTTTACTGTTATACATTTCCCTTCCTCTCAAGTTCTCAATTTCTGTTTACTTGTCTGCCAGCAGTCCAGTAATACAAGATCGTGGGCAATATTCAGATTTTACTGTTATAGAATAACGGTCGAAGAAGCGCCTAGTTGTGTTTTGTATTTAAATTGCTTTTTAGACACTATTCAAAGCTCAAAGACAAATACTGGACGTTAAAAAGACAACCAGTCTGCACCATCTGAGACTATATACCTATTTACGCTGTTGGCCTACCTATTCCAATAAACACCTTGACCGAGACACTAAGTTGAAATTACTCCGCGAACAGGTGTCAATGCAATTTGATGGTTTCTCATAAGTGATTAAAGGTAAAAAAAAAGTAATGTTTATAGCAAGTAATAAATTAGTAAAATTTGGTTTGTAAATACTTCTGAGTGATAACTTCGAAGAGATTCTTTTTCTAGCGCGATTGATAATTACAGGTGTGGAGAGTGAAAGTACCGGATGGCGGAAGTGTGACAGGAAAAAAAGCTTGAACTACGCTACTCAAAATGGGTTTCCAACGTACGCTGGTACTTATAGTAATCGCTGTAGGCACAGTCATTGCAAGAGGTAAGCAGTTAGCACCTGTTAATGATCTGAATTGTGATTAAGTTTCTTTTTGTTATTGTAAACACCTAAAGCTCTTGATGTACGAGGTACAACGCCGTCCACAACAATAGGGGGTTGACGTCTGGAGTAGTTGAATAGGAAACAAGCTTTGCTGTTATACAGTACCAAGTTTGTTAAAGACTTTTATTTATGCAAAACACATTAATTATCAGTTTGTAAACCGTTAAGTCCATTCACTTCAAATGTTTCCTATTTTGATTAGAAGGGTATCTCATGGCCACCATTAATAACATTTAAGGTATGCTTCCGGTACTAAAAACACGAGTAACTTTGCTACTTTTTAGAGGTGAGATAATGTAGTCGTCCATCTGTTGTGTTACCAGTGGGAGCAATTTTGTGTATTTTAAGACTGCTTTTCAGTAAACCATACCAAGAACTAACAGCAGGAGTATAAAATTTCCTGAAACATTAGAAACCACACAGCAATTCCCACCCATAAAATGGAAGGGGTTTTTATACCCCCAGTTAAAATTGATGAGTTCTTTTAATATCCCAGATCAGAATACTGGGAGTTTTTTAAATCTCCTTGTAGAAAGCAGGGAACCAGAGGTTTCAGGTCATGCATGCCAAGAGATTTGTGGGGTAGACAGTCTATTCCAGGTCTTTGTGCATGTTGGTGCATCTCCACAAAACCAGTCTTACATTATTACTTTCTTGCCCACAGACACAAGATGGTGCGTAGTGAACAGAGCAGAAGAAGCAAAATGTCAGAAGATGAAGAGTGTGATTCAGAAAATGAAGAGGAGTAATGTTACTGGTCATACCCCATTGCCATCTGATTTTATGTGTGTCAGAAGAAATGACGTGTAAGTAGTGTTTTTCATATTTCCATCAAAATAATAGTTTCTCATTGCCTTTGTGTGGAAGAAGGACACAGTTTAATACTATAAATATATTTTTATATAAATTGTGTATGGTCTATGGGTTAAAGGTTATAGAGTTGGTCAGTCTACATATGACCATTTGCTCTCTCTCACCACACACAGTATTTAATTATATAAGAATTACAGTGTGGTAATTTGAAAAGCGCATTTTTATGGACATACAGATTTGAATGCATGGAGGCAATAGAGTTGGATGATGCTGACCTCATGACACTGGACTCGGGTCAAGGTTATTTCGCAGGCAGACAGCACAACATGATGCCTATCATGGCAGAAAATTATGAAAATGGTAAGCAGAATAATATTATTATCAGTTTCTTTAGGTTATCTTGCTGGATTTGTTTTAGATGTCACATTTATGTCTTTAGTTACATATTTAGCTTGAGTAATTTGGTTCTTTTGGATATCATTTCGGAAATGTTTTCTACGCGAAGGCAGTAGCCTCTCTGAACTCTACTGTGGCATTTACTTCTGAGTCCTCTTCATATCAAGGTGGGGTATAAGGCATCCACTAGAGACCTCCATTTTTGTCTGTCGGCTGCTTTGGCATGAGTCAAAATTGAATGTTGAATGTATCTCCTTGACTCTGTACAGCATGTGTAGCAAATTTGTGCATGTAGATGTGTACATGTACATGCTCACATATGTATTAGGGTATTTTTATACATGCAATGAGTAGTAGAACTGAAAGGCAGGTGGTGTATTTTGTATGGTGGTGGAAGTGAACTGCAGGTGGTGTATTGTGTATGCAAGTTTGTGTGTGAGAGTTAAGAGCAAGATTTCCTTTTTGAACATAATATATAGTAGTGCATGTACATAGGTGCAGGTAGTGCTGATTGCAAGTATATACTTGTCAAGAAACTTGTGACCATAATTAAGATGTATTCCTTATGCATCATCACTTGGCAAGTAAATTCTATCTGCTTCAGGGACTTAACATGATTTATATGATTTTTTGCCGTATATCTCAGTGACATAGATTGACAGATTAGTTATAATCTAAATAAGAGAATGTTCGGGCTTTACAGTATGTTGATGGACTTTTCTTTTCCAGTTACAAATAGCAAACCTACATACTACGCTGTGGCAATGTTTAGAACAAACAAACCTGTTTCTTTGGACAATTTGAATGAGCAGAGGGTCTGTTTTCCTGGTATGTAATGGCATTTACCATAAACCAAGAATACATCATTTTAAAAAAAAATTTCAAGTTAGATGATATGTTTTGCAAGGAAAAGTCAGTATATTTAATGTAAGAGCGAAGCACATATATTTATATGCAACATAAATTTAAACATTTTATAGCATAAATAACTGGCAAATGCTTTTACTATGCACAGCCTTGTCTGCTGAGGAACTGGAAACTGGCAGAACTTTCATAAATGGGTCATGTTGCATCCATTTCTTTTTTAATATGATGCGAGGTGTGCAAGCAAAAAATTACTTCATGATAACTATCAGCTCATTTTTATCCAAAGTCGGTGTATTAAAGACAAATTACTTCTTTAAGAATTTTGTTTCTCTTGATTTTGCAGCCATAGGAACAAGTGCTGGATGGCTTTACCCTATATCACGTCTTATCCGTGATCAGTTCATTGTGGTGGAGGAGTGTAATGCCATTGTCAAAGCAGCTTCTACCTTCTTCAAACAGATGTGCCTTCCTGGAGCTTTGACTTCCTTTTACAATCCCTTTGGTAAAACATGTAGAGAAGTAATGTATAAATAGCAGCAAGACCTTGGTGACATTGGTCAAGATGTATAAACTACGCATTTGTGTCCTCAATGTATTTGATAAAATACGTGGATGCTTTTTGGTAATTATTTCTTATTAAAAGTTGTCTGCAACTTGCAAATTTAAACATTAACTTTTGAACACTGATGAAATTTCTGCATGACCATTATGTTAGATTGAGAACTGTTGTTGGGAAGCAGAACTGAGTGAGCGAACAGATTGTGCAGGTCCTTGAAAATCACATGCTTTTTGTTGGCCTCTTCAGGAAACAATCCAACCTCTGTATGTGAGCTGTGCTCGGGACAAAATGAGGAGTTTTGCACCACAAGTGATACCAGTGGAGGATTTGATGGGGCATTTCGTTGTTTGGCAGAGGGTCGAGGTGACCTGACATTTCTACGCCATGACACCATTCAGCTCATGACTGACCCAGCATATAATATTGCCCAGAATGTCACCTACACACCTGATGTTAGTACATGAATGACATTACGCTTTGGTGATCTTTATGTTATTGAAGTTTGCATGGACCATATTACATCAGAAGTTTTTTAACAGTAATACATGATGCTTTAATGTAGCGTATGTCAGTGTGATGTGCTTTCTATGTTCACTTCCAAGATAATTGTGAAATCACAGTTAAATATGATTCCAAGCTTGTAATCAGGCTTATGAACTTTTTCAAGACATTTTTTTTAAGTGATCAAAGATAACTCATATAATCTTCCTACAAAAGTCTGCTTTTGCAGATTTAGAAACAAGTTAATGAGAAAAGCTCTGTAAACAATCGCTACCTTCACATGATAAGGGAGAATGCTTCAGTGATTTAAAGGACATTGATGGGGAGTCAACATGTCCAAGAATAGGGACTAGGCAATCAGCCTCAATCCTCCAGGCTAGTAGGGTTTGGTTCATGGCTAACAACCTGGATGTGTTTGAAAAAAAACAAACTAGAATAACTACAGCAGGTAATTCATTAATGTGTGTATAGGCCAGCCTGAATGTTCATAGAGAATTGTATGACTGCAAGCAGCAAATTTCAAAAGGAAGGTGCTTCCACAAAGAAGCTTCAGCATCACCAGAACCAAAACAGGAACGGACTTTTGTACAATGTACGAAACAGGCAAGCTTGTACAGCTCATAGAAATGAATAGATACAGACTACATGTATTTGTAAGCGAGAGCAGATGGACTAAATCAGGCAAATTAAGGACTTCATCAATAGTGATTGTACTAAACTTTGGAAGAAAAATGATTTACATTGTTAAGGCGTTGCAGTCATCCTGAAAAAGAATAGAAAAGTCTTTCTAAGAATAGAAGTCAGTAAACAGCAAGCTTCTCACTTCCAGGCTGAAAGGCAAGCATAGTAAACAAAACATTGATTTAGTGCTTTCTGCAAACCGCTGACACCAAAGAAGAGGTTAACGAAATCTATAAACAACTTTAAGCAAAGATTGAGAAGCCATCATATCGTGATACCATCATTGTTATCGGGGATTTCAATGCCAAAGTAGGAAAGTATGACAGCAACTTTAAAAGAATCATGGGAAAACATGGATGTGAAGACATGAATGATACTAAGAGAGGCTAGCTGACCTCTGCAACACCAACCACCTCATCATTTTAGGTACATTCCCACAAGCACAAACTTGATATTTGCCCAGTGGGAAAGATAAAAACCAGACTGACCAAGAATAATCTGATAAACACCAAGTCAGAAAGACTGAAGGAAAGACATACAGTGTAGCACATAGGTAGAAAGACTGGTTCAAGCATACGTATCAGAGCAGAGGAGGCAGCAAAGAATAGCTAACCAATCTATACAAAATCGTCAGTTGTGTGGAAGAAAAAAATCCCAACACAACAGTGCCTGTCAAAGATAAAGAAGATAATAACAAAGAATACGAAGCTAAAGGTACAGAGGAATTTTAAGAAATTCTCAGCAGACCACTCCCAGAAGAACAGCAGAAACAGGATAAGCAGCAAAAAATATAGGCATCAACACAGTACCACCCATGAAAGGAAGAAATCATAGCAGCAATTCCGTCATTAAAAAGGCAGCAGGATATGACAATCTCAAGGAAGAACTCTTCAAAGCAGACCCATCTATCACAGCAGAAATTCTTGCACTCTTTGTCAGATGGAGGGAAGTACAAGTACCCAAAAGCTGGACTAAATGAATAGTCATTAAAATCCCTGGAAAGGCACTTCAGTAACTGTAAGAACTAAATGAACATCATACTCTTGCCCATTACGTGTAAAATAATGGCCAAAATTATCCTAAAATGAAATTCTCAAGCAAGAAACAATAAAAATGCAGCATAGTTTTATAAGAAGAAGCTATACAGACCAGATATTTACCATCCATTATCAAACAATGTATCATGTAGCAGAGATAACTTTACACTTTCTCAACTTTAAGAATGCTTTTGATTACATTCTTGGAAACTGTAGTCAGTGCATGTTCATGATGTATAATAAACTTCAGCACATGGTAGAAATCCTTAAAAGTTTTTTATGCCAAATTTATCTGTAGCATAGGGCATAAATCATTGTTTTCACAAGTAAAATCTGGGATGTTTCATATGACAAATAATAGGCTGATCACTACAGTAGGTGTCAGGTATGTTCTGACATCAACACTGGAAGACACTGCAGATGCCTAGAGCTAACATACTAATTAGCATTAATGGAGATGCACCCCTTGATCTGTTTAACAATATTGCTTTCTAATTTATGTTTTTGACAGCAATTTCGTCTCGTGTGCCCAGACCGCACCACACGTTCTGTCGATGAGTATCTCACTTGTAACTGGGGACAGATATCTTCAAATATAATTATGACCTCAGCAGTGCGAAGTGCTGATGTTATCCAGGGCTATAAAGCTTTCCTTACCAGGGCTTTTGAATGGTTTGGTCCATATGGAAAGTACAAGTCGGAGTTTGAAATTTTTCGCTCGAATACTACCTATGACACAGATGAGTTTGCCCTAACCTTCAGTCGTAAGAACCAGATGTTTTCTGACCAAACCAAACGCTTGGAGGATGTTGTTGGTAGTACGACATACTTTGAGTGGGTTGGTATGTATCATGGCTTCTGATTTTGCTATTCTGTACTATACCAGTGAATAATTTGTACAGATCTTATTATCTTTGTTACACAACATTCTATGTACTGGATCAAAATCAGCTCTGTGGATGCATGCTAACAAACAGCTAAGGGAAATAAAGAGTAAAGATTCCAACTTGCATTTTACAAGAGAGCTTAAATATTTTAGACATTTTCACTTTTTTTTTTTTTTTAATTACAGCAAGACCTTTAGTTACAGTTGTGCATACTCATTTTTAGGGTGTGTGAATGACCTGCTGATCAGGAATTAATTTCTTTTTCTGCACCAGGAAATGACTTTGATAACATTCTGGATTACATGAATGCTTGCCCATCAAATGCCATTCGGTGGTGTGTGATCTCGGAGGCAGAGAAGCAGAAATGTGAATCTATGATGCTGGCATTGAAAGCCAAGGACCTGAGGCCTGAACTGGACTGCTTGTATGGTAAAAACACCACAACCTGCATGGAGATGATATACCAAGGTGATGCTGACCTTATCAATCTGGATGCTGGGGATGTCTACCTTGCTGGCAGGTTTGTTGGGCTGCTGATCAAGTGCAGAGATTAAAACAGATAATCGTTTTTCCTTTCCCCCCCCCCCCTTAATCAGCTTATTTGCTTTTTATGGAAAGTGCACTCTTTTAAAGCAGCCTGCCTATATATATATATGTAATCACCACTTATATTTCAAATTCCTGTTTGGAAACAAATCCTTACCAGTTTTAATGAGCTTTTTCAGTGAGTTCTAATGTATTTGTCTATTTTTTGCTCACTAAAACTTTAATGAGGACTGTAATAATAAATATACTGATTTGATTTATAGAGTAAAATGATTACGTACATACATGAAAGTTTAAACATTTGGATGGCTACTCATTGATGCTATTTTAAAAGAGTGCATTTCAAAGATTCCAGTTTTTGTCTGCATAGGAGATATGGTTTGGTGCCAATAGCATCTGAGGATTATGGAGACATGAGCATGAAATTTAAAGTTGTTGCTGTAGCAAGGAAGACAGACAAGCATACTACACTTTTCAATATGAAAGGTAACAATTATAAGGCTCATTACTTTAAATAGATCATTTGTGTTCAGTGCCAGAAACATTGTTTTAAGTTGTTGAAGAGTGAAGTAAGATCATTCCTGTGTTTGGTGACAGTGTGGTTCTTTTTATAAAAGAGATATTATTTGCTTGAACATTTCTATACTTATCCAAACAAACAAACAAAATTGGACAATTTGAGTCTGGGGAATATTGATGAAACTTATGATGATGATGATGATGATGATGATGATGATGATGATGATGATGTCGATTTGTAATGCGCAGGTATCCATTCTGAAGAATGCTCATTGCGCAGAAAAAAAAGAACAAATGAAGAACAAAAAAGTGAACAAATATATAAAACACCAGGAAAAGTAAAAAAAAATGGACAGAAGTGTTTCTTGGTAGTTTAAGACTGGCTTGAAAGAAACAGATGGGTTTTCAGTTTTTGCGGAACGTGGTTGGTGAGGTGATGGTGGAGAGTGACGATGGCAGAGCATTCCACAGCTTAGGTGCCGCATTTTTGAAGGCCCTGGCTCCAGTGCGCTTCTTGTTGGTGTCTTCCACTGCAGGGAGACAGAAGCGTGACTGGGAGCCTGAGCGCAGGCTACGTGACAGCTGGTACGGAGGAACTATCTCCTGCAAATAGTCAGGAGCAGTTTTAGACATGCAGGACTGGGCAATGGAAAGTACTTTGTGGTCAATACGCTTGTTCATTGGGAGCCAATGAAGGCTCTGTAGGATCGGGGTGATGTGCTCAGTGGACGACTTTGCACGGGTGACTTACACTTTTATTCCCTTTCAGACAAAAGATCCTGTCAGCCAGGAATTGGTCGTGGAGATGGTTGGATTGTGCCTCTGAACATCTACATTGAAACAGAGCAGTTTTTGCCTACAGATTGCAGTATCTTCAATAATATAGGTAATGTAGCTCCCTATCAAGTTGTATCTCTTCAAAACCTAGATCAACATTCTGATGATTCTCACATTAATTATTTTAAATCAAAAATGTTTAATAGCATTTTATTTCATAAGTTCACATACATATGCAGGCTTCTGCAAGAGTGTGCACTTTCCATAAAAATCATGCTGATTAAGAAGAAAAATGTAAAATACTAATCTGTTTAAATCAAACCTCACTCCCATCCCCATCTTTTAGTACAGTTACATTTTCTTGCATTTTTATACAAGAAAGAACGTAAACAGGTTTGGAAAAGCCTGACAAACAGCTGAACCTATAATTGCACATTGATTTAAATAATAAGATGAAAGTATCAAATTTAATTTGAATTAGATATTGTCTTCTATGCTTGTAGTGTAACTCTCTAATAAAATCTGTAGCCAGAACAGCATCCTACACAAATCTACACAACGGGAAGCTTGCACTTGATTTTCCAAACCTAAAATAAGCTGTTGCAATGCTGTGGGTTGTTACTAGAACTATTAAGTCATTTGCTAGCTTTATCTTTTAGAATTAACAGTATTCATGCACCACCATTCTGACAGTCAGAATGAGGCTTAATGGAGCTGCATCATTGTTCAGTATATTGTAGAGCCTCTTGCCAGTTAGCAAAAAGAGGTTTAGAAGTAAATGTGTATGTGTGCTTGTCAATATGGGCAAACTTTGAAGTACACTTACTGGTTGCCCAAGAAGATATAAATGATGTTTTATCCTAACTCATGTATCACTCCTGTTTAGAAAACATAAATACAGCAAAGAGGATGAAAAGGGAAACAGGCATACCTGTTTATTATAAATTTAATACCTTGATTTAGCATATTATTGGCATTATTTATCAGCACTGTCTCTATACTCTTAGTAAATATTTTTGCTTAGTTAATTTCTTTCAGCCTTCACATATAATGTTGTTCATTCATTTCAATGTTTTAATAAGCAGCACGCTTTCCCTTCCCTTTTGTCTGTAGGACAACTCTTTGTAAGAAGCTGCATCCCAGGGGCACTGGATAAAGAGTATAACCCCAACCAAACTCCCATCAGCCTTTGTGAAGGGTGTGCAGCTGGAGGCTACCGCAAATGTCTGCGCAACAGTGATGAGCAGTACTTTGGTTCTAGTGGAGCTTTTCGGTGCCTTGTAGAAAGTAAGTGTTGCAGGAAATGATTTGTTCTACAGACTTTCTGAGCAGAGAGGTTATGCATGTTTCATTAGAAGCACTTATGTTTTACTCGAAGCAAAAATTGTGAGAAAAAAAAGAAAAAAATTCATTTGCAGATTTGAGGGTACTACCATGCTGTAAAATACCAGAGCCTCTGATAGCACTGAATGTAAATGTTTGCTATATTTGTAATCTCTGATTAGCTGATATTTGCATTTATTTGTGTTTTTTGTTTGCAGAGGGTGGTGATGTTGCTTTTGTGCGACATTTGACAGTGCGGGATAATACAGATGGACGAAACCATGCCATCTGGGCACGTAACCGTCGTTCAGATGACTATGAACTGATGTGTAAAGATGGGCGCAGACTGAATATTGACTTTTTCAATCAGTGTCATCTTGGAGAAGTTCCTGCCAATGCTATTGTAACATCAGGTATATTTAACAGTTTGCCTATTTGTGCTCTAGCTTTTTAATTGCTGTGTTTGCATCCTTTTTTTTTTTTTTTTTTCTTATATGTTAATACCAGTTGAGCATAAGTAAAGCCTTTGTTAAGATTGTAAACTACCAAAATGTTTGGCTGTCGTGTGTCAGTGTCATCATCATAAATAGCTTTATTTAATACTTTAAAGTTTCACAAATATTTGCTTTATAAGTATTTTCTCTGTGTAGGTCGTAAAACAACAAAACAAAGGGAAATCATGTGGAACCTCATTAATTATGGCCAGCAGTTCTTTTCTTCAGATATGTAAGTTCCAAAAGCATTGTTGCTCCTCATAAATTCTTGTTTCATCCTTGTAACTCTACACCTCTCCGTTTATACTGATATCATGGAAACCCACATGCCTGACTAATGCTTACAAAGACAAAATACAGTGATACCTCGGTTCTCGAACGCCTTGACTTTCGACCAAATCGGTATTCGACCAGGAAATTCGAGAAAATTTTGTCTTGGAATTCGAACAAATATTTGGAACTCGAACATCCGAACGTCCTAGATGAGCTGAGTTGAGCCGAATGGCGTTCATTCTGCCCAGCGCGCCTTGCTTGCGTCATCAGTGACAATAACCATCCCCCTTCCCTCCTCCCTCCACATTCATTCCCTCCTGCCATAAAGTTTGGTACAGGTACAGTAAATGAAACACAATTTACTGTACTGTACAGTACTTTTTTTTTTTTTAATAAATACACTTTTATTTCTTATTTCTTGTTGAGACTCATGTTTTTCTACATATTATATACAAATTAGGCCAGTAAATAGGCATTTTCTGGGGCTTGGAACGAATTAATCCAGTTTCCATTATTTCCTTTGGGTTTCATTGCTTCGGTTCTCGAACAATTTGGTTCTCGACCGTCCTCCCGGAACGAATTATGTTCGAGAACCGAGGTATCACTGTATATATCTAAATACAATAAAAGCTTGCAAACACAAAGATCTAAAATACAAGAGGAAGAGGAATGGAAAGAGTAGTGGCCACCAGCTATTGCAGGTTTTTAAGGAAGAGGCAGGAAGTGAAAACAGGGGCAAGGCATTTCAGTTGTCATAGTGTTTGCAAGCTTTTATTGTATTTAGATATATATTTTGTCAAAGTTATTATCTGCCTTTTTGGCCATTTATTAATCACGATTAAAGTATTTTAAACATGTTATCTTCAAATATGACTCGTATTACATTTGTATGATAGTCTTTGTAACTTTTTTTCCTTTTTTGGTACTTGTTCTAGTGATGGAGACTTTCACATGTTTCATTCGGGTAACTGGTACTCCGATTTGCTCTTCACTGATGCTGCCGTGCGGCTGATGAAGATTCCAGAAGATCGACAAAACTACAAAACTTGGCTTGGAGAAAATTTCATTGCTCAGATTGAAAACTTGCAAAAGTACACATGTGTCAACCCAGACAGTGCCTCCCAGTTTGTCCCAAGTCTGATGCTAATTATACTGATTTCAGTTGTGGCACACTTTCTGTCTTGAAAGGAGAAAACAGTTTTAAGATTGTTTTCATTGTAATTTCTGAAATTTGATATACCAATCCAGGTGTGTTGCAAATAGGCAAGTGTGTGTGCATTTGTGTGAGTGAGAAGAAGTTGGTGCAAGAGTAAGTCACTAGAATGAGAGAATTTTCAGAAACCATTGTCATTCCATGTAATTTCTCACATTCATTCCATTTTTGAACATCATTCCAGACTTTTGTAAATAAAATTCATCATACTAAACATTTACTAGATTGGAGTGCCAGAAAAGTTACATATCATTTTCCCAAGAATTTGAACTTTTGGATTATCATTTGCTGGGTCTAATCTGTTATTAACATTTGCTTTTTTAAATTCATATTTTAATGTCATATACTTTTCCTCCTGTATTTTGTTGTCAAATGAGAAGAGCTAAAATTTGCATATCTAGCCTTGAAATAGTTAAAGAAATCAGAAGAATGGGGAGGGTATTTTAAAATAGAAAAATAGTCTTAATATAGATCTGAATATAGCACACTATTATTCATTGTCTTATATTTATAAATCTTATGAAAAGATTGCTTAAGAAATATTTTTGTGAAAATAAGAGTCCAAGAATATATACTCTTGAGTAATTTGTGCATGTAGCCAAGATAAAATTCTGAGCTTTTTTATTTTACCCAGTTTATTTCTGACTTCAAGAGTTCAAACTGTTTTATTGATTTATTAATCCATTATGCGATACTTCTTATTTCATGGTATATAAAAATTCATAGTTAAAAACTTAGTTTGCAATTCTTTGTACATAGATAACTTTTGTAGATATGAATTACATATTTTTCAATTAAACACCTCTCATTACCATTGCTGAAAAACTGTTTTACATAATTTCATTACTTAATACAGATATATTTGTCTATGATAATAAAGTAATAAATACTTTTCTACAAAGTGTACTGTTCTGTCCTTTTAACAATGTGGATGTCCTCGAAACTGTATGGTGTACATTCTTCCTTAAACAGTTATCATTTTTTTTTTTCTTTTGGAAAAGAATTATTAGTGACAATAAAAAGGTGCAAGGCCAGAGATGAAAATGAATCCATCCAAGCAAAACATGCAGCTGGCAAGGCTGCAGCATATTGCAAAGTATGTACTATGCTATGAATGCTAAGCTTCATCATGTAAATAAAACAGTGAATGTGCTTGAGCATTATGAAAATCCACACCATTTGTCTGATACTAAGCAAACATTGCCAGAGTACTTAAATGTGGAAAGATCAAAGACTGTCAGTCTTGTTTATTTAGCTTTTGGTCATCTTTGTTTCAATTTTATGTGACCAGTTTAAGATGTAGCTCTGACATCAAGGTAATTTCATAAGGAGTGAGTGATTACAATGTAACTTTTTTTTTTTCAAGTGCAATTCAAGATAGTGCTTGTACTAGATAATGCTAATACATGTTGAAACAATTTCTCTCGCACACATAATTCTCAGCAACAGTAGATACAGTTGGCGAACTTAGGTCACCTAAGCTAGTACAAGATCACAACCAGAAGAGCTGATCACTTGGAATAAATGAGTTGCGGTGACGATTGGTTCTGCATAGAGGCATCGCGTACCTACAGCCAGAACGCAAGAGTGAAAACAGGAACTTGTATTACAGTTTACACGTCCGTGGTTAGAACTCTCGTGATCGCGTAAAGGGAAGTAAGTGCCTCTGTTGGATTTACGAATGTAAATCGTCATTCCGTCCCTTGGAATAAGCACCATGTGGCTATTTTTCTTTTCTACCTTATATTTCAAGTGAACTAAAGCGCAAGATAGATATATTGGTGAATAATTCATACAAATTTGTTACATGGCATATTTAGATGAGAAAATGTCCTGACTCTTCACAACGAAGGTCAAAGCTACAGGACGCCATAGTCTAACGTCACGTTCATCATGGCGTCAAGTTCCAGGGATTAAGTACGTCCAGTCGGCAGTTCTTACTATGGTGCGGTTTAAAACATTAGCAGAACTCTGAGCAAAGCTTTATTTTACGTCAGAAACTTTAGTAAAGGTGCGTATTTTCTCATTTTTATCGATGGTGTATTAGTACATGAGTTATTGTTCGCTCTATTTTTTTTTCTACACACGTGCTGATCGATTAGCTTTTTGATGTCAGTTTATGTTTTTTCAATTCTTGATGCTTTTCGTGTGTTAAAATAATATTAAGTATTAAACACACAATTACGATTGGAATTTTGTTTGTGGATATTGGTGTGCTTATAAATATTAGCTGAGCTGTGTAAACATTTACTTACCCATTGGAATCTGAGCTGCAGCTATGTAATTACTTTGTTTTTAACTCAATTAAAATATTCATATTACTTCCGTGTATATCACATATGTATAGTTCTGATGGTTCTCAACATCATGGTTTTCATTATGACTGAGGTATTGACAGCTCGAACTTCACAAGGAGACAACATGTAGAGTCCTCAGTGTCATAGTGATTGATATCGTAACTATTTTCCTCACAGACAGCACAAATGGGAAAGTTTTATGCTACGTCAGTTGTGTACAAGTGGACATGGGAGCAGGTTGCTCAAGGCTTTTGGCAACGGTATCCAAATCCATTCAGGTAACAGTATATGTCTAGGTTCTTGCTAAGATAATGATGTAGAAAAATCAGGATTAACCATTGACATAATGCTACCCAAGGTCAAATAATTCTGATGGGGAAGACAACTGCAGATATATTAATGTATTTTTGGGACAAATTTCTGACATTTACCTGTTTATTCACTAATCGCCAATTAGTCTTCAAATCAGTGTGTTTAATTGAGTAATGGCCAAGACCTCATTTTCCATGACTTGCTCAGTGATAGGGCACTGCCTCATTAGTAGATGAAATGCTTGACGCTTTTCCAATGACTGCAGCTTTCAGTGGTGTTAGAAGTTGGACCAATCCATTTTACACTTTTCTTTAAAAGTAATACACTCAGATTTTGTAAGAAAACCAATGACAGTTAAATGCTAATTTTCCAGCAACTTAAAAATAAAGTTTGGGATAGCATTTAATGGAAAAGTAATTTTAAGAATGCTTTGAGATCGTCTTTTAAGAACTTATGATACTATTGATAACCAAGATAAGCATTTTTATGGCTATAATAATCATGTGTAAGGACAGGATTAATAATAATCTATGATTATTACTGTACTTTTCCTAGAGTCAGTTATTAGCCAGTAAATCAAAGGCGGCATTATAAATTAAGCCATTCTATCACAATGGTTTTCAAATTTAACAATCCTTTTTTTATCCCTCCCAGCAATCACGTACTTACTGAAGATGTGCTGTCACGACACATATCAGGAAATTGTCTTTACACTCGACGTCTCTTAACCAAGACTAATGCTGTGCCGCGCTGGGGAGAGCGCTTTATTCCTGGGCCTCGCAACATTTGCATTGTTGAGGAATCCATTGTGGATCCATCGGCACGTACTATCACAACATATACTCGCAACACTGCAATGCAGCATGTAATGGTATGTATTTTTTAAAATGTAAGCAGCTCTGGGAAAAAACTAATAGGCTGAATTTGGTCTGGAACTAATTTTTTATTTTTAACTTAAATTTTTCTTTGTTTCAGAGCGTGGAAGAAAAGTGTGTGTACTCTATTAGCCCAGAAAATAGCAAGTGGACTCTTTGTGAAAAGACTGCTTGGGTTTCATCTGGTGTGTTTGGCTTTGGTCCTGCCATTATGGCTTTTGGCTTAGACCGCTTTAAGAAAAATGCAGCGAAGGCAAGTCGGGGCTATGAGTTTGTTTTGGAGAGATTGTTCCCTACTTTGCAAACACATGCAACTAATGCTGATTCATTCAAAGAAAAAGCCCGGAAAGTTGCTGAAGTGGCAAAATCGAAAGCATCCACACCAATCATTACAGCTCGTCCTCAGCCATCCTAGAAAGGTGATCCCTTAAATTAGCATGGTGTTAAAAAAGACTTGGAAAATCAGGAATGCTTTCTGGCTTCTTTCAGCATATTTTCATATTTTAAAAAAAGATTAGAATGAATTCATGTTGCATTCATCCCCTGCTTCACTGATCATGTTTTGGTCCGTAATGCAGAGGAGTTAAGGCTCAGTTACACCAAGCCCCCAAAATAATCAGATTACAAGGAAAGCGTGAACTGACAGTTTACAGGAAAAACAGAGAAATAACATTCCATGGATTGAAGCCATGGTACATCTAAGTCAGTATACATGCTTTGTAAAGCTTTACTTTTTTAATATTGGTGTCTCAGGAAAATAACAAACCTTGTGCTTCATCATTGTTGCGCCTTTATCTTAGATGTGCAGCGCATCTACAATTTATCAAATGTCAGAAAGGCAAAAATATTAAGTTATGGATGTGTGAATTAGTATGTCTGATTTGCCTTTTAAAAAACACATCGTTACAAACACTTGGCTTTACTCACTTTATATTGTGTATACTGATAAGCATATGGTCCACATCATTGAAACATTGAAAATGAGCATAATTTCAGCCTTATTGCATTCAGCATCATAAGTATACCAGGCCTTGGTGTGAATGCTGTGAAACTGAAAGAATCATTGAACAGTCATTGAATAAAGTACATTTTCTTGCCTTTGTTATTGGCAAAGTGCACTTAACATTCTTCTTTTAAAGGTTGCATTTATTGATGTGGTGCTTTATGAGAAGAGCTTGAGTCGTGTGTAAACGGCATGTTAAATTTCAGATAAAAATCTGTATTTCAGTGCAGTCATTTTTGTGTTTAAGAAACTCTACTAACAAGTAATATTGTATTAATTACAAGTATTAACTCAGTCATCACTCTATACTGGTTCACACGCACATTCCACGTGTGCTGGAAGGAAGCCATCAGTCAAAGTGAGGCACAGTTATTGCATTAAAGTACTCTAAAAGATACCAGACAATTGGTATACAAAGTGTAACCCTGTTGAATCTGAAACAGAATAGACATAGTGTGTTTCTTTTTGTTACAGTGTTACAATAAGATTTGAACTCTCTATTGCCTAGTTTTAATTGCAGCAATATTACAGTTGTTCACTGAAGTTTGCTGTAATGAGTATTTCATATTTGAAGAAAATATTCTACTTCAAGGCAGTGACATTTTGTATACTTTTGTGAAGGCAGTTAAGCTAAGTCAAGATTTCCTCTGTTTAGAGAACAAATGAGATGAACAGTTGGATTTTTGTCATTTGTTTTAAACCCTAAAACCATTAGACTTTTCCAAGATCCACAAGTCATCCATTCCAAAGAACTGCCACTCATGACCAAGAATGTCATATTGCCCAGGTCACTCATGAACAGCAGTTATCTGCTAGTTTTCCTGTCAGAGTTGTGATATAAAATGTATCCACTTTCTCCGAAGAAAAATGAAGCTAGCATGTCTCTTAAAAAACCTCCTCTTTTGGTTAACTCGTGTCTTCATCAACCTGGATGTATTGCTCAGTGCACACACTGCTATCACAGTGAGATATTTTAAATCTCATATTCCTATGTATCAGCGAACAGAATCTGGATCATTGTAATTATGATGTACAGCATATATTTTAGAAGAGAAAGAAAAGTGTATAGACATAAATGTGTGCGTGTATAAATTCAAGTTAGAATACACAATTGAAGTAAACCTGTTGTAGCTTAATGTTTGCTCAAGGCAGGAGCTTGTGTCAAGTAATTTATAAACAATGTTGTAGATATTGAATAATACTATTAATACGCAGTTATCTTTCCCCAAGTATCTGTTTCTTATTTCACTCATAGTACTATTGAAATGGCAATAGGAAAGCAGTTCTCTCTCTTGATTTCAGAAAAGCTAAGGCAAAGAAATAAAAGATTTTCCTAACACAAGATTTGTAAAATGAAGAGCTACTTTATAGGATTTAGGAAAATCTACAATAACCATGCAAAATATAGAAGTGCAGCATTATATAAGTATATTAAAATTTATGCTTGTGAAAGGGTGTTCTAAGTCTGCTTTCGTTTTTTAGAGGGAATTTATTTGCGTGTGATTTGTCTTGATCAGCTGATATCAAGATGCTTGTACGTAAGCATGGACTTGGAAGAGTGAAAAATAAAAAATATACAATACTTGTTTGTTCATTTTGAACATGAGAATATGAATGAAAAAAAAATGATAGCTATTGTTTTAGTAACTTCAGTGACGTGGTTCTGATAAATCATTGCAAAACCTTAAAAACCTGCCAGCAAGTAGATGCATCATAATTTAAACACTCTACAAACAGCATTAAACCAATAAAAATTCTTTATTCTTTTTCACTTGGTCAAGACAGGCCACAACTTGGGGACAACCACTAACAGTTAAGGTGCACAACCTAAAGTCACGACTGAGTTCATGAGCAACCCAAGGAGTACTTAAACTTTTGTAGGCAGGTCTGCTGACATGTGACCTGGTAATAGAAGCTTAAACTTGCGTAGCGATTTTTTGTTCTGGTTTAAGTCATCGGTTTACAATGCTATGGGAGATCCTAGATGATACCAAAAGTTGGTCATTCATATTAATTCAGGTATCGAGGACAAAATACTCTGATAAAACTGTGATGTATCAGCACATTTCAAACTATAGAAAATTCCACACACCACAGCATGAAAATCAACTACCCATCATGTTTTCACTCTGGCTCTTTCTTTTTATTCATACATTGTGACAGGAATATTAGGCTGTCTGCAGTTAATCGTGAGAGCAGAGAGAGTACAGGTTGTGTTCTGTTTCACATAACAGATGATTTGTCATTTTAAAAAATCTGCATTAGCCACATCCTCATGAATTAATAAAATCATCATGATTTTTTCAACTATAACAAAATAAAACCAAACACAGCAGCACGGTGGGTTTTTCTTGATGTTATCATTGTATAAGCAGTAAGTTTGAAACAAGGGCATGGTAAAAGGGACAAATCAGGTAACAAATGTGGGAAGGATTTATTTTTGATCTTCACATTTTCAATACCTTTCTTTTAAATGTAGTTTTTGTGGAAAATCAATTCATGGCCAGATAATGTGATTAGTCCATATAACTTCTATGAGAGTGGTCTGCTTAGTAACAAAACTAAAACTATTATCTAATGTGCCAATACTTTCAGCAAAAAATGTATTTAAGAGATGAAATATTTCCCAATTTTATGCAGATTAGAACTACCAGTACAGTATAATTGCACAAGGAAAATATAAACACAAAAAGTTAGCAGAAACAGATTTTTTTTAAAAATACCCTCAACGCATGAAGCATGAATACAAATTAAAAAGAAGCAACAGATGTTTGTTACAGTGGAAGAAGTATATTCTTAAAAATTCTTTAAAAAATAAATGCTCCACTGCTTTTTCATCTCTGTGGGTGAGTTCATGGCAAAGCCTTGCATTAATTCTTGTTTGATAAAATGAAATGTCAGTAAACCCATAGAGATCAACTTTCATCAGAATTCTCTATTTAAGTGCCAAAACTGTTGTCCACCATGAGGACACAGACATTGTTGACACTTTTAATACATAGACATCATCTCTGACAAAATTTTGCTGGGATACCAAACCTGAATATATCATGAAGAAGACTCAAAAAAGTATTTTTCTTCTCAGGAACCTAAAGTCTTTCTGTCTCCCAAAGATTTCTCCAGCTGCTCAACAAATCCTATACAAAGAGCTTGCTGTCTTTCTCATCCAGCTGTTGCTTCAGTAACTTACCAAAGCCAGGAACAGTTTTAGTTGCTTTGTGCATGTGCTTGAAGATCATCGTGATCATCTGTAATTAGCAAACATTATCCAAAGCGACCATAATTATACAGGGTGATGGACACATCCTACAGGGGACTTCTTGGCCAATAATACAAGTATTATAAGCTCAAATGGAATCAGAAACATTTATAATGTACCAATCTGATCAAATATTAAATAGTGTCTTTAAATTGTTAATAGTGTGTTCTTCCTCGAAACTTAAGAAATAATTTAAATTTACGAGCAAGTTAACTTGATTGTTTTTTGTTCTGTCTTCAGTAAGTTGCTATAGCATAACATCTCAAACTTGGGATTAATTGAGGTGTAATTCTATTAAATTTTGAGCAGTTACATTAACACCTCTTTCAACCTTCACCATCTTTTGTCAGAAGAAAACACTGATCAGCATAATATTCAATGGAATACAAAACCACTTTTCCCATAATACAACTGCCTTGTGGAACTAGCTACCCAAAATAACTACTCTTCTTATTCAAATGACAAAAAACTAGTAACAAAGTCAAGGAACAGCTTAAATGGTTATAAGTTTGATCATGGCACATTCCTCCTGACTCTCCATGATAAAGAAGATGAGTGTGTGAAGGGTTGAAAAGAATCTACTCAGCATCACGGCCTGATGCCAAAGCCCGTCTCCTGTACTGCAAAAGTTCTTCTAGAGAAAGTTCTTCCACAGGAAAATTGGTATTCCTCCATTTCTTGGGGGCATCTCTTCTGCCTACTTCATCAACAACAGTAAAGCTGTCAATCTTGATAACTGGAAATGTCGTACCACTGTGCTGAGCTACAATGCCCCAGTCAAGTCCACACTCCTTGCAGTGCAGTTTTCCTTGTTGGCACATATCTCCTATTAAAACAGAATTATTATTGAAATTATGTTGGACAGATTAATCTTGATTACCATTAAAGCACAGACATGTAATACAAGTTTGTGGTTAAGGGAATGATACAGTTTATAGTCCTACGAATAGTTATTTTATATACGTATATATCACTTTTGCCTCTTGATAGATTTTTAAAATATAAATAAACAGCAACAAAACATAACAAGGAGTACTGTTTACATCTTATCACTGTTTCACACCCACCACTGATCTTAATATGCTTGGGTTGATACTTCTCTGTTCTTCGGTCACTAAATTCAGGGTCAATAATAACATGGTGAGCCTTTTCCACAGTGCGGATGTCTGAGGACATGCAGGCAAATGCATCACATTTGCGGCAACGAAGCACCACTTCTCCTTCTTTGAGAGTTCTGCCATTCATCATTGCCAACTCTATGTCACGCTTCTCTTTTTCTTCAGCCTGGATTTTAATTATTGTCTGATGATAGTCTGCAAGTCTGGAACAAGTAAAAATACACCTCAAGTACAGATTTTTTTTTAAATCTTTATTTTTATACTCACAGTGAAAGAGTAAGCAATAACTCTGCCTTTGATATGGCAACATCTTTAAGAACATTGGCAACTAGGTTATCTTAGGACATTAGAGAGATGCCAATCCCTTGCTGCCTCTTCTTCCCCAGGAGTCACAGTGGTTATTCAACAGCTGTGTCAACTTCGGGAAATGTGCTGTGCATCATGGATATCGAACTGTTAGCATTTATGCTTCTAGGCTTAGAACTCAATTGTTCTAATCACTCTGCTACTTGCTTCCCCTGAAATCTATATTTGTACAAATATGTTAGGCTCAAATATCAAACATTCTAGCTAAAGTCACCGTATTTTGCATTTTTACATAACTGCTGGGACATCTTGAAATATTTTGATTAGACGACTGTAGTATAATAGGATAATCACATGATTAGTTAAAGAATGCATTATTTTTAAACCACCCCTGTAATAATGGCTTGATATGGTTATCTCTCTTATTATGTATAATCATTGTTTAATCAAGTATAATGAAAGTCTTAACTTAAGAGTTAGAATTTTTTTTTTTGTTTGTTTTTTGGTCAGAGCTGGTTTGAAGGTCTAAAAGCCTAATCATTTCAGCTAAGCCTTCTCTGGCAAATCTGCTCCACATTCATCACTTCTCACCAGACTATGACACCTTTCCAGATTCAGTTTCTGAAGTAAATAACACTATACTTTACTGAAAATTTTGCAAAAAAAAAAGCATTTAGACTCTTATCATACCGTGTTGTCATTTCTTCTTGAAGCTGTCTGATAGCTTCGTGCATCATCATCTCTCGTATTATATTTATCTCGTCTTTTTCTGCAACACCTTGGTTACAACTGGCCACAGTGACAAATTGACTGTTCTCTGCTCTTGCTCTGCCTGTAAAATAGTTTTGGTTTTGATTTTTAATAGCTACTTGCTTTAAAAAAAATGTAGCTGCTTTTTTTGTTAATTAACCTACTCACACTAATTCACGATATGCTACATTTCAAAAACTTATAAACTAATAATATATAATAATTATAATACATCGACAAATACTATAGATTTGCTATTATACTTGGTGTGAACAGAAAAATAGTTCTATATTCTTCCAACTGACAGAGTGCTTGTTACTTCTAAAGCTATAAATTATGCCACATCTTCCAATTTGCTATTGATAAGACACATTGAATGATGTCCTTTCGGTTAACAGGCTGTTTTTAGTGACTCCACATTCTGTGTTTTTGTAAGTTCATTAATTGAATAAGTATTCAAAAGCAATGCTGCTTTAGCTAAAGCTAAAGATGAATTAAGTTCTACCTTTTAAGCATCTACACACTGAACAAGAAAAATAATCTTTAATTTGTTCTCACCTCTGGCCTGAACCATTGCAATTTCATTGGTGACATAGTTGTAGCGAATAACCAGATTGCACTGCCTAATATCCAATCCCTCTTCAGCTACTGAAGTGGCCACCATGATCTTGTGATCGCCATCACGGAAATACTGCATAGCATCTACTTGCTGGTTCTTGGTCATGCCTGCAGCAGGAGATTGCAATTTGCCACTGTCTCATTTCCTAACTGTTCATTTTTCTTTCATTTGTCTTGTGTCACTCAGTCTCAGTAGTCAAACAGATATAGCTTTGCTGACAAATGATAACTCTTCATAAAACCACAACCATAAATATGAGGAAAATAAGTAACATCACAAAATTTTTTTGCAGCTGAGATAACAATCTCTATTTTTAAAAAAAGCCAAATAATAATTAACCTCCTCGCTCGCTGGAAGCACCTGCTCCGACGATTTTTCCAGGCTTCAGAACTTTAAGATTTGGTCGCCTCTTCATCCATCGTTCTAAACACACTGCCATGTCTCTAGTCTTTACAAATACAATGGCTCGAGATTCTGGTTTCTCACTGAACACCTTCCTGATCTTACCTTCCAGTAAAATCAGTTTGGGGTTGGTATTGGCTTGTTTCTGACATACAGCCTCCAAATATGGTTTATTCTCTGCAATGAAAAATCTTGTTAAGTACCCACTTATGCACAGCATTTATGTGCATGACACTGTGTTGTCATTTCAACCAAGTTTACTCAAAATAAAAGAAAGCATAAAAGACAATCTTTTTGGCTTAACCAACAAGTACCAACTTTAGTCACACAAGTAACATCAAAGTTCTGGCAAAAATTAAAATAAGCTGATGATGTGATACTAAGTTAATTTGTCTAGAACAGGGATGCCCAACTAAGGCCCGCGGGCCATATCCGGCCCGCGAAACTTCTGCCCACAGTGCAGGAAATTGGCATGTTAGTAATAAAAAAAGACCTAAAAAACGAAAAAAAGGGAAGATGAAGTATTTGTCCCTACGTAGGGGGCATCTCTCAATCTTTTTTTCGATGGACGAACATTTCAATTCAGTGCTCCAATTGGTGTCTCTACGATGCAGCCGGACATTCAGAACTTGGTTTCAGGTAAACAGCTTCAAATATCCACTAATTACTACATAATTAATGTAAGTACAACTTGTTTCTAATAAAAATGGTATCTGCTCTGTTTTTTTTTCTCTTTTTTTTTTTTTTGTATTTTTGCGGTGAAGTGGCCCATGACACGCATGTCGGAAATGTGTATGGCCCGCAGGCCGAAAAAGGTTGGGCATCACTGGTCTAGAAAATCAAGTAGTAAATAAAAGTAGATCTATGCAGCGTTATGGAGTTAAATAAAAACTAAAAAATGTTAAAGTAGTCCTGTAACCTATGTAATGTATTTTGGTCATTTGGAATTGAGGGATTTGGGACCACATTCCTCTTGAAGTCATTTATTTATTTTTCTCTCGTTCGGACTGGTTGTTATGGGGAATATATGGATATATACAGCAGTTGACAAGACCCATCACATGCCTGATTTGTGTGAAAGTGAGCAGGTCCTGGACAACCGGTTTACTCCCTTACATTGGTAAGCCAGTTCTTCCTCTGGCCAACATGGTATTGACCACCCTCCAAGGTACTTTGAGGACAGTCTTTGACAAAGTTTCATGCCAGGTCACATGGCCAAACCCGACCAGGGTACTCTGCTTGACTGCTGCAAGTTAGGGTTCCTGATGTCCTATGAGTGTGGGTCAGTGTGCGTGAGTGGTGTTCATCCTCTTACTTCTTCTTCCCAACCCGCTAAGGTATCAGCTAACTATTTAACAGCTAGGTTTTCATAAAGGTATCAAATAGGGGTTGTGTGCCTGCCTCCTGCCATGAAGGCTAGTGCTCTATGTGGCTATCAACTTCCCCAAGCTGCTATAGCATATTGTTGGAAGATAAACTGAGACTATAAGACTAAATAAAGACATTTCTCATAAAAAATGATTTTTCAAAGCAGATGTAATTTTTAAATATTATATTATATACGTGATCTGTACATCACGAAGCTTACTCTCAAAAAGCTCTTGGAGGAAAAGGTCCACATCAGCAACAGAGTTCCCAGTGCTTTCACTCAGTCTTCTAAACTGTGCAGTCAGGTATTCCATTGCATCTTGGGTGTCACAGTCATCATTCATCAAAAGGGATGTATTGTAGAACTGTCAATATATTCATTTAGTTAAATATGACATCACACTTGGTTCAGATGATGTAAACTGCCTGTTTGGCATGTAAGCCCCGGCCATTCATTTATTCATTCTTTGTATAAAAAAAAAATCCACGTAAAAAGTCGGTAAGAAAAAAAAGTTCTAAATTCTCACCTACCGGTGGATTGCACCTCAAAATTCAAGTCATGTCAAACTGCTACAAAAAGTAAATTATTAAAAAAAAAAATTTAAATGAGCTGTTTTAGTTATACTAAGAATTTAGTTGAAAAATACAAACAAAAAGGATCTCCTTAGGCATATTGCATACTGTACAGAGCATACTGGAAGGAACAAACATGGTGAGGCTATAATGTCTTTAATTGGTACTCCCCTATCCAACTTCTTGGTTATCTTTTCCTATGTCTTTCTTGACTTTTGGAACTGTACACATAGCTATTCCCATCCAAAAATTACCAAACGACAGTGCAAAGTCAAAGCAGTCAGCCATAGTTAGAATACCATAATCTATGATTGTGATCTATGGTGATAAATTCACTAAAAAGGTATTTGTATGAAATCTGGTTCGTGGAGACATGCACATCTGCAAAATCACTATTTAGAAATATGATACCATTCTATAAAATACATCTGACACTAAATGATACCTCTAGCACACATCGGGATGTCTCTAGAAATCGTCGAGAGTCTGCATCATTAAGCATAGCCACAGGGCGACGAAGCTGAGTGATCCAGATAGCATACTGTTCTGTTCCTCGCTCACAAGGTCTGTGCAGAAGTGCTCTGATGCCAGAGGCTGCCTCCACACGTCTGGTGTCTGAAGAAAAAAATCTTGACTTGTCATGGATGTCTACTTAGGCTATGAAAAGTCATGTTATGAGAGTTATAAGAGTTTAAATTGAGACACAGCAATATTCTTTAGAGACAATGGAAATACTGAGCAGCCGTCAGTACTCATCCCTGGCAATCTGAATGAGAAGTGTAGGGAAACCTGCTGATGTGCTTCTGAGCAAGTAAGTTCAACTGAAGCAGTCCTGGATGCATCCTTTTATTGATTTATGTTAATATTATTTGGGCTTCTTTTCTAGTCCTTGGATCATAAAATGTTTATGCTATATACAACAAACAAATTCCAAAATGTCAAACATATTGTAAGAAAAAGGGAATGTTTTTCTTTTGAACTTACACTCAGAGTTCTCTGCATTTTCTTCAATGACTTTCATAATTTCTTCTATTTTGGTCTTAAAATTATCTTCAACTCTCCCCTGGCAGGTAAACAATTCTGCAAAATTGGTACAATTTAAGATTTAATTAATTATAAATAGTCACTTATTGTGATTTTCACCAACATAACACATCAGTGCTACTGTATTCTTAGTCTTTACTGTTCATTGTAAAGATGAGATACCACAGATTATAACTATAAAGGATATGAAGGAAACTAGAGAATTTTTATCCACCACAACATTTAATGTGATGTTTTACCTATGTACCCAGACTGAACACATTCAACAGAAAATGATCTGGGTCACGGCACCATTTAATTTGTAGCTGTACTGGTCCGCTTTTCTTGCTCAGGCTAAAACTGTGCCAAACCAGTCTGTTCCTCATTGGTGTTCCATGAAAGTGGATTGAAGTTCCCGAAGAGAATTTTTTGCTAGAATTCTGGCTCTTGTTCGTCGGGTGTGTTGTCTAATTTACCTTGTCTAATTTACCTGGGATTGTGTTTTCTCTTCCGCCTCCCACTCCCCCTTACATCTACTACACACCCAAACTTAGCAAACCTTGGAATCCACAAAAGATCCTTCTTTTTTTCCAGGCAAAAGTGTGTTTCATTCATGTGTGCTGAATCACAGCTATGGACGACACAAATCTCTTTCACTCAAATGATACATGCTCACCTCTTTCACATGACGAGGACACACAAAGGACACGCTATAGCATTCGTTAGAACTGACACGCGCACACAGGTAAATAAGTTCAAAGACATACATTTATTTACATTATTTACATATCTAACTACTATTTCTATTCTAACCTACCTACCTAGCCTACTAAAACCTAACACCTAACTCCCTTTGGTGGGGGAAGAGGGAGATGACGTGAGCCGCTTTCCAGCAGGACCATAGCACCTTGTGGCAAAATGATACTTCTCTAGTACTCAGAACCAAAACTTTCTGTTCTTCCAAGCGAAACTTCAGTCAGTGCATGCCAGGGCACTAAAAGTAGTATTGGATGTATGCCCTGGAATGCACTGACTGAAGTTTAGCTGTCAGGTTTGATCTTTGGTGGACTAGAAGTGCAGCTGTGTATTGTAGTTCAGACATCACATGTGCCTGAGGTTAAGAGATTTTGGATTTGTTCCCCAGTTATTTCCAGCAAACTACTCTCATTAGGTTTATTCCTCTTTTTTTCCACAGCTTTAGTTATTTTGTCTATGTATGGGTTCCAGTTTGTTTTTTCTGAGAAGATTACACCTAAGAATTGTATCTGTGAGCTATAATTGGGATTGTTTGGTTTAATGTTAGTTTGGGTTATTCTGTTTTCTGGTTTGCTTTTTTAAATATTATAGCCTGGGTTTCGGTGGTTGAGAGTTTAAAGCCATTATACTTAAAACATTTCACTATTTCATGTAGATCTTCTTGTATATCATCTTTTCCTATGATTCTACAGGGTGGGATTACTTATTTTACTTATTTTACGTATTTCTGCTTTTCCAAGAATTTAGGTGCACCATGACACACAAGGGGCACATACCAGACTATAAAATTACAGAGATATTAGTATTCAACATTTTAAGAGTGTAAGAGCATAGTGAACATTCTTTTACCATGGTTATTTTCAAGTAACAATTAGTTTGTTGTTAGTGCATTTTAAATGTTCAATTCTTTTAAAAATCATTTTGCATTATTAGTTATATTTCAGAGCGCACCTCTATACATATGTTTAAAGAAATGATATGATATGAAATTTTGTTTTTACAGTATCATGCTCTTATTTCAGAGTGCTTGCCACACTCACAAACAGGTTCTAAAATGCAGTTGACACCCAGCCAAGGTTTGGTAGGTAGTAGTCATGGCGTTCATGTTAAGCCTTAGAGTAAGTCATGACCAATTACAATGGCTACACAATTTTGCCACAGAACATCAACTTAGGAAAAAAAGAAAAATGCTTACTGTACTCTGGAGAGTTGGAGTATTCACTCAGCTGGACTGTGTTACATCTCACAGTGGAGATATAGTCTGCATTAAGATGAGCACACAATTTTGCGTATGTGTTCCACTGCCTGAGACACATTGCTTGCCTTTCCAACACCGACAGATGCTGTCATTCCTATGACCTGGAATATAATTGATATGATCTTTAAGAACCTATAAACACACATTTCCTATCTTTCAACCTTTTCAGCTCTTCCTTGGTTATTGATTTAATAGCTTAAAAAAAAAAGTTTATACTTGAATATAATGTAGCTGGACTGATCCACTTTACATGGCTAACAAAACTCTGTGGCCAGACTACTGGTTAGTCACGGCTCCTCAAGCCCTAGCAACAATCAGTCTGTTCCTCTTGTTGTTCCAGAGAAGAGGAAAGAAGTTCACAAGTTTTCACTGAAAGGTGTTCTACATAATCTAATACCCCTATTGTACTTCCCCTCTACCGTCTACTACACTCACCCTTAGCAACCTTGGCATCCACAAAAAATCTTAATTTTCTAAAAGTGTTTCATTCTGTTCTGGCTATGAAGTCTTATCATTTGTACTGTGTTCCACGACTGCTTTAGTTCTAAATCTTTCTCCTACCAAGCCCCATCAACTTGGAACAGATTACCCATCAGCCTTCATCACTCTGATTCTCTTAGCACCTTTACGTCTAAACTTAAGACACATCTTTTAAGAAAAACTTCACTGTGACCCTGTCTTAATCATGAGCGTCCATAACGTGTTTCTGTAATTTACTTTGTATGTGAGTGAGTGAATGTAAGAGTGTGTGTCTGTTAAATGCGAATATGGGTGCATGGTTGTTGATGATTTAGTCTATGTATGATTTATGAAATCCACCATTGGAGGGAAACAAAGTGCTGCAAGGTGTATACGTTGTCCCAAACAAATGCTCCTGCCACAATAAAGAAGAAGAAATGTTACCTGTGGAAGTTTTTGAATGGCCCTGTCATCATCAGCTGCCTGACTCTGAATAGACTGTTTGGCATCTAAGTAGTGATGCATTATGCAATTGAATGGGTGACGACCATGAGTGTGGTGGCATTCATCAAAAACCACCATGGAGAACTCACAGATGCTGTTAATTTCTTTTTTTTCCAATGCATTCAGAAGAATCTGGGCCGTCATCACAAGGACATCTTTTCTGTTAAGACCATAAAAGATGAATGTAAATAAATATAAGTGCTTAAATCTTCATTGTTTAACAACTGACCAAGTAATATTCACGTAATTGTCTATGCATAGTGTTTAAGAAAAAGTTTTCATACAAAATTACTTTATTCATAGACCCAGTATACTTGTTTTTCAGGTCTTTAAGTTATTGCTATTGGACGATACTACCTAAATAGGTAGTGGGGTGATCATTCCCAAATCAGCTGTTTCAAGAGTGATTGAAAAGGTCAGCAGACGAATAGAGTTCTTATCTTAACTGTACTATGCTCTCTTTCGGTTGATACAAGTTGTCAGAGTTATTCAGCAAATACTTAAAATGCAGTGCGTTAACTCATTCCTTTATTTTCTGAACGGTCCTACCAAAGATAATGACCACCATCAATGCTATCAATACCAAAGAAGTTTGGTCCTACTAAATCACATGCCTCCTTATTTCTGCAGCTGTTTACATAACATACAGAATCCAAGTTGGCTTAAGCAGTTTGTTAATCTCTCCCTATCCTTTCATGAATAATCTGATTACTGTTGAACTTACCTCAGCAGAAGCTCGTTGATGGGCACTTTGGTTGCATCTAAGTTGTCACTGCTAAGGAGGTGGCAACGATAGGGGCTGAGGTATTTTTTACATGATTTATATTGCTGGTCAGCCAAAGCCACCTGGTTAACCAGGAACACTATCTTTCGTACTCCAAGTGTTTGCTGCTCCAGATGAGCCTGAAATCAAACAACAAATATACATGGTTTGCTCAACAATAAAACTACCACAACATTAAATATGCTTCATATATATCCACACAACTTTGGGTTTTCTACAAGACAGCACAAGTTAATGCATGAAAAATACCCTGTGCACAGCCTATCATGATTAAACTTTTGTATTTAGCCATGGCTGCTGAGAGTCAGGGGCAGACAAGTAAGATTACCTTTACAGTCCATTACATTTGCGATTATAAATTTGCTTTTGCCAGTTAGTATTATGCTTACGGGTATGGAATAACAACAATGAACTGAACCTTAGCATAAAGGCATAACCTCCCTTTATACAGACCTCCAGCAGCACATTCAGCACTATCTTCCAATTCTGCCAGGAACCCTTCTCACATTAATCCTCCAAGTGAGTATATAAGGAGAGGGAGACATGCGGTGACATACAAGTCAGAGAACACAAAAGTGAGAGAGAGATGCTTTAATTGAGACTAAAACAGGTCACAGCACTGCCTGTAGATCACCATCTCAGCCAGCAGCCCAGCTGAGGATTTCACGTAAAGTTTTCTTGAAGGATGTCCTGTTAGGCTGTGGAAGTAGCAGTTGCTGCAGCATGTGGTTGCCATTGATAAAGATACAGCCAACAGCTATACATTAAGAGTTCTCTTTGTAAAGTGTATGCAAGAATGTGCCATGTGGTAGATGACTTGGTTTACATATGTAGGTCCAGTGATGGACTATTTGCCCGGTAGCAAATGACACATTGAACCTCTTTCGCCTTCAAAAAAAGTTTTTTTTTCAGCCAATTTTTTTCAACTTGCTGCCTTAATCAGAACGAATTACTGCTTGAGCTTTGAAATATTTGGCAAGATAATATAGTTTTTGATTGCAGTTTAGCAGGAAGTGCTTAGTATAGTACACAAAGCTGGAATTCTAAAGTACATGGTTATCCCACTGGAATGTGGACAAATAGTTGTTAGTGGTTCAAGTGAAGAAAAATGCGGGAGGGTCCACACCATGTCGTTTAGTGTGTTTGAATGTGAAGCTGGTTTGAGACCACCTTGGGCCTGTGTTCAAGGTAAATAAACTGCATAATGGGTACAACAATGTTTATTACATGTGAGGGCATAATTACATATAAGTGTGAAAAGTTAAATATCAAAACAAACCCTCATAATCTTCAGCGCTACAAGTGTTTTTCCACTGCCTGTGGGAGCACAGATCACAACATTTTTTCCTGTTAGACCCACTTCTACCAACTCTGCTTGGTAGTCCCTCAGTTTAATTGGCTCAGCAGCTGTATCTTCATCACTGTCAGCATCAGCCAGATCATCCTCAGGAGGGTCAACTTCAGCATTGCTGTTGTCGATGTCCACTAGAACAGACATATATGGCCAAATGTTCTCTTCAAAGAAAATCAAGCTGACAATATATTTTCAGTATTCTTCAATTCTTTTCTTTGCTATCAAATATTTCAGTCAGACTTTATTAGTTCTATGAAAAGCATTTAGAGCTATTTACATGCCTTACTATTTCTGTGATAGATGTTTACTCAGAAATAACATACCTGTCCTCCTTTAATAATTTCAAATAGCAATAGCAAAGAAAAATTCAGCTAGTTAAAGATGTACATATAATGACTGTACACGATATCGAACTAGTAAATTTAACAGAGTTCGGGGTTTTGAGGAAACAGCAATGAAAAGGATATGACTGCACTAAGTGGGCATAAGTAAAAAAATATGCACGCAAAGTACATGTGGCATTTCCTTCTCTTTAAAAGGGTGAATGAACTATAATGTCTGTCTTCTTACCACCAGAAAGAGCATTTTTCGTATAGAAGTCTTTTGCTGTATCCAGATATTTTCTGTTATCCCCATCTTCACTCAGTACATTCACTGTTCCAACACAACTGTCATTTTCTGCATTTGTCACTTTCTTCAGGTCCTTAAAATCATTTACTTCTTTGTGCAGATTCTGGTTGACAGCGCTGGCATTCTGGGGCGCCTCATCTCTGATGAGAGAAAAAAAAATGTGATGACAGCCTTAAAATTTCACTTTTATCCACAGGCAGACATGTAAAAAGAAGACGAAGTGTGTGAGAGAAGGAGATTTTCCTTAACACAGCCATTCATCGCCTACAATAATATCAACCAGTTTGGTAGGCCTCACCTGTAATTCTTAAGATCTTCAACATTCGTAGTTATATTCTGAGGGTCACTCTCCTGTCCAGAACTTGACCCACATAAGTTTTTTGATCCTGATTTGTGTGCTTCAGTGTACTCTTTATACCATAAAAAAACCAAAGCCACAAAAAAATCATTATTTTCATCACTATTATCATCAGGCATGTTATATGTAGCAAGAGAGAGAGAGAAAGGGTACTTCCTCAGAAATACACTTATTCTTGACCCGGACAGTCCATACTGGTTGTTCAGTGGGGAGAGGGAAGCGGATAGCTGAGTACTTAAAGTGCTGGCGTCTGGGGTTTGGGGAAGTGAGGGAGAGGAGATGGAAAGGTTAGGGGATGACCTTTACTTTACCTATTCCATAGGGAGGAGAGGAGTAGGGGAGGGCTTGCTGGACACCTGCAGCAGCAGATAAGCATCAGCACAGAACTCTTTCTTGAGTGACAAGTCTGTATAACAGAAAGGGAACAAAAATGGGTGTTGAAAGGTGCTGCTTAGCCTGATCAGTGCTTCTGTTTCTGTTGTAATACTGGTGCAGATTTCTGCCATGCAGCTATTATCATTTGACAGGCTGGTTCATAGGTATCTGCAGCTGTTGATCTCCTAAAGCTATTCTCCGTTCATGTGGATCTCTGTTGTCACTGTTGGTGCTGGTGTTAACCAGGATTCTGCATTTGTCATTTGCTGTCGGTCAATCTGCTTCTGATTTCTTGCAGCTGGTTAGCACTCCTGCTATAAGATCAATATGTCATCTGAAAAAGCACAACTTTTATGTGGGCCTCCCTTCCATATGGGCAGGGAGGTGTGGTGGTTATGAAACATTTTCTTCATAATGTTTTTTCCTATAAGATGTAAAACAGGACCTGTGATGTGGGGGGATGGGGGTGGGGAGAAGGGGGCACAATGGAGGTACGACCAGTGCACAAGAGCACATCACTCTTTAATGCCACAATGTATGTATGAAACGTTTGTTAGGAAAATAAGCAAGTCTAAAAATACAAATAAGCTGGTCTACAAGTACAAATATCACACACATGATTGCTCTCTCTCTCTCTCTGTGTGCAATGTTTGATAAGTGACTACAAAAAGGAAAAATTGCTAATTGGTCAGTTTGATTTCAGGTAATCAATATAATTTTCTTTACCATGAAATAAGCTCATATATTGCTTACTACAAATTCATTTCATGTTTCTCAAAAGATCTTCAGGTACATTAATTATTGCCCATTCGTTCCAACTCCCATAAAATTAATCAGTCAAATAATTCAGCACAGCATAAAAATAAATAAGTAAAAGTCAGAGTTCTTATGATGTGCACTATTTACATTTTCAGAAGAATTTTCTATAAATAAAAAATAAAATGATTTTATAAGATGGTTGAATATATCTTACAAGAGTTTTCTTAAATGCTACACACAAAAATTATTTTTATACAACAAAAAGTGTCAACAAAAATCTACATAAGCAATAACTGAATAAAAATTGTCTCTCATATGACAGGAGATGGATTAGTTGGTGTTGGTCAAAAAGGAGCTACCTATGAGGAAAATTGTGAGAACAATAATAAAAATTTTAGTTTTTCATTCTTGTTACCTGGTCTAAACAAACATACATTATCAAATTATGCATACTAAATATATATATATTACCAAATTATATATGCCAAACATACATTACCTGACATATATACCTCCTCTGAACATGAAACATGGGCATGCTCTTCTGTTCGTGATGCTTGGATCTCTAATTAAAGGAAATTAACATGTTTTCACTTTAAAGAGGCATAAAAATAGTATTATTTGAAATGATGTCACTTCTACTTCCAAATGTAAATTAATGTTTAATATTCAATTTTTATTTACATTTGTGTTCTCTCTAATTATAGCAACAATTTAAATTTATTTGGATCTAATGAAAAATATATTTAAATGTACTATTGAAAGAAAGCAACTTTCACTTTCATGTATTTATGCCGCCACATCTTTAAACATCTTATTGAAGAAAAGAAAATGGAAAATGGCTTGAAACACCAAAAGTATTGCAATGAAACCATACAAAGTAGTCTTATAACATGTTATAAAAAAAGTCACGAAGAAGATACTCAGTTTTCTTCATAAGTTCTTCATACCATTGTTACACATGATTTCAAGAAGTTCATTATACCAGTTTTCATTCTGGCTATGAACATTGTTGATCATATAAATGCAATTCATCAGACTGCCATGATTTTGATGAATATTTGTCAGTTTTTGACTGTGTATCATCAGCATAACTCACATGAGATTTATCAATTTTATTTACTGTAACAATGTTATCTATTTTTAAGTAAATTGAAAAAAAATTTTTTTATCATACTGTTGAAAAAATTTAACTTTATATATTTATGCTGCTACATCTTTAAATATTTAGTAATTTTGATAAAGGAAAGAAACAGAAAAATAGATTGAAGCATTTCAAGCAATGTCATGATATATGTGTCATTAACTTAAAATGAAGAAGTAAACATACTTCCATATTCTATTTCATCAATTTTCTTTACAAGTTCTTCATAGCCATTCTCGTACATGATTTCAAGAAGTTTTCCATACCATTCTTCACTGTGGCGATGAACATTGTTGATCATATAAATACAACTTGTTAGATTCCCATAATTTCGATGAATGCTTGTCAAATTTTGACATTCATCTGTAGACAGCAAATCTTTTGACAAGAGAGAAATCATAAGATGCATAGGATCAACCTGTCTGACAATATCTTCCATGAAGAACTGAATCAATTCTTTTTGTTGGGACTGAAGTTCAACATCACCGTTTTCAAGTATAGCACAATGAAGCCATTTATATTCTGAAATGAAATTAAATATTGATAAACTTCTGTGTGTAATGTTTTTTTTTAAGTATAGCACACTGAAGCCATTTATAAAGCCATTTATATTCTAAAATGATATTAAACATTGATAAACATGTAGAATAAAAAAAGTTACAAATTATACTAAACAATATATAATTTCTCTAGATAATTTTGTATTTCATTTTCACTTGACTTGCAATGTTTAACCCCATGACATTAATAAACACAAATATTAAGCACAACAATTTCTGCATAATGTGCATAACTTCTATGACAGGGCAGTTATGCTCACTATCATCGCAAAGTTAAAAGATTTAGAAAAATAGACAACAATATCTCCTATTTTATTTTCAATTCACAGAATTTTTGTGGTGTTATATCAAGGCATCATGTATTTTCAGTGCATGCTGTGTGGACGGTTGTTGGCACAAGATTGTTGGTATATCAACCAGCATCAACCTTTTTGGCTGTATATGGCATCTGGTGTGTTTGTGCTGAGTTGAGAGATCCATTGGCAGAAATGATATCCAGCTGCTTGGGGGATATAAGGCAAGCTGTTGATATATAAGGAGGAAAAGCAGAGTAGTCCCCACTCAGAAATGTATTCCCTCCCCTACCCTTCTAGAGGGAAAAAAAAGAAAAAAGGAAATGTAACAAAGAAAATAAAGGCAAACTTTGCAGATTACAACAAATAAAAATTAAGGAGAAGTCAGTGTTGTTGTGTTATTGGTTTGTGGGTATTAGAGGTGGCACTCATTAAACTGTCCAGTTAGAAAACACACAAGAGACAGCTTCATGTCGGCTCCCGCCCAAGTATATTTGAATCTCTTCACCGGAACTAAACCTTTTACGGATTGTTCATTTTAGGAATAAGGCCAACACTTGGCTTATGTCACATCTCCCTTTCTTTAAAATGGACATTGTTTCAATATAACTTAATTAACATTAATTTTAATATTCTTGAATTTCCTATTCAAGTCTATGTGCGTTTGATTCGAGTCAATCATTTACAAGTCAAGTCTCTGTGGGATCTTGATGATGCGACCACTCTTGGTAGTCTTGACAGGCTGGTCTGGAGGAGCGATGACTTTGGACGCTGGCACCTTCCTGGCTGCGGCTCCTGGACATGGCTCTGGATTGTCAACAGGAACGTCTGGATCGTCTGAGTGTGTACCAGACAAGGGGTCGAGATCCTCTTCGGACTTTGGGTTTGTTGGAATAAGGGACGACAGAGTCTTTGGGATAGGTCTGGGAGTCTCTGGATTGGGATCTCTGGGAATCAGGAGACGGCGGTTGCGTCGTTGGCGACCGTAGGGAGTCTCTACCTCATATGATCTGTTGGGCAGAGACTTGATGATTGTCCCTGGTGTCTGGGTTGGCTTCACCCAAACTGGCTGACCTGGTTCCAACTCAGCGGCTGGTCTGGCACGGTGTGCTCTGTCGAAGTTCTGTTTATGTTTCAACTTCTGCATCTCGTCTTTCTTCTGAAAGTCCTTCCTTTCTTTTTCCTTTTGCTCGGAAAACTGAGATGGTATGGTGGGGACCAAGGTGCGTAGTCTTCTCCCGAACAACAGTTCTGCTGGACTGAGACCTTGCTGAAGTGGCGTAGCGCGATATGTGAGAATCGCTAAATAAGGATCATCTGCCTTCTTCAGGATTGATTTCACAGTTTGAACGGCGCGTTCGGCTTCGCCATTCGCTTGTGGATAGTACGGGCTGCTTGTTGTGTGAGTGAACTCGTACTGTTGAGCGAACGTTTGGAACTGCTTGCTGGAGAACTGCGGGCCGTTGTCTGAGATGACAATTTGTGGAATTCCATGGCGGGAAAAAAATGCTCTTAACATGGTTGATGACTGTTTCCGCCGAAGTATTCTTTAAGTGTGCCAACTCAATATAACGTGAATAATAGTCCACCACTAGTAAGTACTGTTCTTTTCAGTTCAAAGATGTCCATGCCAACTTTCTGCCAAGGGAATGCTGGTGTGACAGAGGGAATGAGTGGCTCAGGGGAATCGGCCTCTCCTTGATGCAAATTGTGCACTTCTGTACCATGGACTCTATCTGCTGAGAAAGCTTTGGCCACCAAACGCTCTCTCTGGCCAAGGCACGACATTTTACGATGCCTTGATGTCCAATGTGAAGTCTGTGGAGAATGTCTGTTCTCAGTACTTCAGGGATGATCAGTCTTGATCTGTAGAGAAGAAGTCCATCATGTTCTGTGACTTCTGAACGTACTGTCCAAAATGCTTTCAGTTCTTCATGTTCTGGACTAGAACGTGGCCATCCATTGTGGAGATAATACAGCACTGTCTTACAAACAGTATCTCTTGCAGTCTCGTTCTTGATTTCTTCGATGCGTTTTTCACTGGCTGGCAAGCTCTGAATCACTTGCTTGATGAAGATCTCTTCTTCTTCACTTCTCTCATCTTTCTGAGTGTTTCTTACTGGGGCTCGTGAGAGTGTGTCAGCAGTCACGAGATTCTGCCTTTTGTGTAGACAATGTTGTACTTGAACCTCATCAGGCGCATCCGGAATCTCTGAATTCTCGGAGGTAGATCTTCAAGGTTCTTTGTTTTCAGTAGAGCCAATAATGGCTTGTGGTCAGTTTCGATTGTCAGATCACGAAGTCCTGTGATGTAGTCACAGAACTTTTCACACGCCCAAGTCACTGCGAGTGCTTCACGCTCAACCTGTGCGTACCTGCGCTCAGTTTCCGTCATACTTCTTGATGCGTAGAAAACTGGCTTGAGGTGACCATCTGACTGTTTCTGAAGTAATACTGCACCGAGACCGAAAGATGAAGCATCTGTTGAGACGACGGTCGTTTGTCAGTACCATAGTGTGCCAACACTGGAGCTTCAGTCAGCTGTTTCTTAATCTTCTCAAACGAGGTTTCTTGAGCAGTGTCCCAACACCACTCTATGTTTTTCTTGAGCAGGTCACGTAGCGTTTGCTGTCGTTTGCGAGGTTAGGGCCTGCAAACTTCGCAACGTGGTTAACCATTCCTAACAATCTTCTGAGATCAGAAATGTTCTCTGGCTTGGGAAAATTCTTCACAGCAGACAGTTTCTCTGGGTCGATGGCGATCCCATCTTTCGAGATGATGTGCCCGAGAAAGGATATCTTCTCTTTGGCAAACTGGCACTTCTCGTCGTTCAGGGTAATGCCCGCTTCTTGAAGCGTCGACATCACTTTCTTCAAGTGACGATCATGTTCTTGCTTGTTCTTACCGAAAATGAGCAGGTCGTCAATGTCACAAATGACATTTTCATGGTTCGCAAGAAGTTGAGACATTCGTCGTTGAAATACTTCTGGCCCTGAACTTATCCCGAAGGGTAAGCGTGTATAACAGTACCTTCCAAAAGGTGTGATGAAGGTTGTTAACTCCTGACTTCCTTCATCCAGTGGAAGTTGATGGAAACCCTTTTTGCAATCAAGCTTTGTGAACATTTTTGCTCCTGACAGCTGGGCTAACAGTTCATCTGTTGACGGTAACGGGTAGTTCTCTCTGCGAACTGCTTCGTTTAGTTTGCTCAGATCGACGCAGATTCTGACTCTCTCGTCGCTCTTGGGCACCACTACTATTGGGGCGCACCAATCACTGGGCTTAGTGACTGTGCGAATCACTCCCTGTTCTTCAAGTTGATCCAATTCTGCCTTGACTTTCTGTTTCAAGGGCAAAGGTAAGCGTCTTGGAGCTGCTACTGCATATGGAACAGCTTGTTCTTTCAGACGAATCTTGTAAGGATCTTGTAGACTTCCTAGTCCTCTGAAGAGTTTTGGGAATTCTTCCTTGTACTGTTTTTCGTGGTCCTCTATAACTGTGTTGATTCTCTCAATCAACTTCAACGCTGTAATGGCTGGTCGACCTAGCAATGGTTCTTCAAGTTTTTTACGACATACACATCTTGCAGTGTAGAGACATTCTTGTATGTCAGTTTTGCCTTGAACATGCCTTCCACAGCTATCTCAACACGACCTGGACCATACAGTTTCTTGCGCACTTTCTGCAATGGTCGCTTGGCTGCTGGAACTGCGGTCTGAGGTACGACGGTAACATCAGCTCCGGTGTCAAGCTTAAATACATTCTCTGTATCTTCCATCAGGAGACTGACTTTCCAAGGATCTGTTGTCACACTGCCCACAATCATACCCATGTAAGCTTCTTCGTCTTCTTCTTCCTCTTCCACTGTGTGAATCTTAGAAGAACCTGAAGAGCGACAGACTGCAGCGTAGTGACCAATCTTGGAACATTTTCTGCATTTAGCGTTCTTTGCAGGACAACCATCTCTGTTGTGGGAACCTTTTCCGCATCGAGAGCATGGCTTAGTCTCTGGTTTTCCCCGAAGGCCTGGCTTCGGTACCGCAACGAACTTTTCGCTGACCTTTCTGAATCTTGTTGATGGTTTTCTCAACTGTATTCTCGCTGTTGCTTGCCAACATCGAGTGTGCTTGAGTCTTGGACGTCTCATGAGCTCTGCAAATTTCTATTGCTTCTGGAAGCTTGAGTGTTTTTCTTCTGCAACAATTTTTCACGCATAGTGTCATCTTGAACACCGATCACAAGTCTGTCACGAATCATGCGGTCAACATCCTTGAAATCACATGATTTTGCTAACTTGCGTAAAACTGCGACGTAAGTATCAACTGACTCATCTTTGTTTTGGTTTCGGCTATGAAACTTGTAGCTCTCATACACCTCATGTGTGCTACCCAAACAAAAGTCGTTGAACTTGTCGATGACAGTCTGAATATCTTTGTCGTTTCTCCCTTCTGCAAAGGATAATCCTTCATAGATTTCTTGTGCGTCCTCACCAATGCAAGCTAATAGAACTGCACAACGATAAGCTGAATCTTCTTTATCAAGGCGCGTAGCTACCTCATAGTTCTGCCACTGACGAATAAATTTTTTCCAATTTACTTCAATGTTAGAAGACAAATCCAGCTTTGAGGGAATCGGAACGTTTGCAGTGAAGTGTTGTCTCTGATGTGTCTCCGCCATCTTGCGAGAAATGCCACTTTGCGAACGTACGACGCAATATTTTAAAATGAGAAAAACGTGCCCACCTGAAAGTTTCTGGAGAAATCACACAGCTAGCACTTTGCTGCTCACTTCTGACACCATGTTGTGTTATTGGTTTGTGGGTATTAGAGGTGGCACTCATTAAACTGTCCAGTTAGAAAACACACAAGAGACAGCTTCATGTCGGCTCCCGCCCAAGTATATTTGAATCTCTTCACCGGAACTAAACCTTTTACGGATTGTTCATTTTAGGAATAAGGCCAACACTTGGCTTATGTCACAAGTGTAATCAAGGATTAGAAATAGATTGCGAGCAGAAAGAGAAAATGAGGAAGACTGAGGCTATCATACCTGACTTTAATGCCTCGTCAAATAGTGACCACATTGCCTTTGATTCGTGTTCCTTTTTTTTTTCACTATACTCCAGAAGAACATTCAAAAAATATTCTGCTGCTTCATTACTTTTCTCTTCTGACTCTAATCTTTCTACCTTTTGCTGGACAGCTGAAAATAGATTGAAAAAGGAAGAAAATTATGCCCGAATAAAGGTTGTAAAAATAATTAACTAAAAGGATGTCCATTAATTAAATAAGACTATATCACACTCTTTCAGAGTTAAGCTGGAAAGGACTGATCAATAAACGAAAGATTCAAATTTGAAAAAGATCATTTCATCGGGCAATTCCTTATTCTTCTATATGCAGTTCTGACAAGTAAAATGGTGTTCTATTTTGAAAATAAGGCTTTTAATCACCTCAATTTGTGTTTGTAATTATAACATGAAAGAAAGTCACTCTATATAAGAATTAACAAATTTCGACATTATAGAATTATGCTTACATTTATCCAAATCTGGCAACCTCATTTTCATCATTATCTTTAAAGGACGAATTACATCTACTAGAAGTTTCCTGTAGAACTGAATCAGCCATTTCCACTGATTGACAGAGATGAGGGTATAGTCTACGTCGTCGTCTTCCATATCGACGTCTCCATCGTTGTTAGTGTCGTTGTCTCGGCTGCCGCTGTCGTGTGAACACCCCGGGGTGTCGGTATATACAGACATTTTCAAAGCCACCCTTCAACACCTACGTTACGAGTCCCTGGAACTGGATTCAGTAAAGTTTGTGGTTGGGAAAGTGCTGCAAGATGATTTTCTTGCTGTTGTGGCGGTGTACTGCACTGAATAATTGTTCTGTCCTCGTTCTCAAAGAAATCACTCAGGTGAGAAGAAAACATGAACTTAACAGAAAGGACTGTGCTGTCTGCCTGTCTGTGCTTTTCACCACAACTTTCACACTGAAAGTAATCAGGGCTGTAGTTCTTTCAGAAGCATGCTCTTCATTCTGACGTGTACTCGAGGAATATCATGCAGGTGTGTTTTTACATAGCACGTGTGGAAAGTGTACTCGAACCGGCTATGGCTAAGCAACGCTGCTTGGAAAACATCTAAATATAGTTCCTGGAAAATACAATTATTTACTTTCGATTTCAGTTTCGAATCTCTTTCGTATGACAAATGATTATATAAGTATATATATATATGCTCTAAATATATCATTTCTATCATTCCAAAACTCATTGATGTGGGTATAGACAACTTCTTTTTCATTCAGTTCAATCCTCCTTTTAAAAAGCGCAAACATATTAACCAAACTCGATCAAGACATTAAACTGTACCCGGACTGATCCCTGTCTTCAGGAAACCATATATCTTAGATCTTATTATTTTATATTATTGTCAGTCTGCTGATCATTGATCCCCTTTCTTGTCCCGGGGAAGAGGATGGAAGATTTCTGGCTCTCACTAGTCGGGTGTGTTGATGAGGTCTGATGAGAGCGGGAGGATGCTGTACCCGGACCGCGAAGCCAGACGTCACCACGACCGCCTATATAAGTGGGGGATAGCAATGAGATCAAACTGGAAGGAGTACTTGTAATCGAATTGTAAGCATATTATATACTGGGGAAATAATTCCTAATTGCCATTACAAGGGACCTGGAGAGGTCGTTAGCCCCGGGGTGCAGAAGAGGCCTTTTGGGGTGGTGACTAGGGCAACCGCCCCAGACCCCTCCATATGTGATTCCTTTGTCACCTTTAGCTCATCACACTGCTCTCGGCCTGGCATCTGACACTTGCCCACAATTGTATATTAATAAGGTGACCAGACGTTTCGGGGGCGAAAGCGGGACACGTGCCGATGATGGTGTCGTCACCGTCAAAAAACGCCGAAAAAAGTGATTTTTAAAGACAACCGGGACATTTGATGGACTTGCCAGAAAGCCAGAAAGCGGGACATTGGGCGTCCCGCCCGATATTCAGGCGGGACACGAGGTCAAAAGCGGGACTGTCCCGCCAAATGCGGGACGTCTGGTCACCTTAATATTAATATACTATACTTCAGCCGCCTCTGCCCGTGTAATGAACCCAAATCTCCGGACGTACCCAAACCTCGGGTGAGGATGACATTTTATTGCCACGCAAGTCAGCAGTGCCTGTGATGTCTACCCCGCCTATTGTCCGGGTGTTAATTAGAGACGACTGGCCGCTAGCAGTCCGCACAGCGTGTACTCCTACCTTCCCTCGCACGGGGGATACCATTCGATTCTGTCCAGACAGACGTTCTGTGGTATCTCAGTCCCACCACAAACTATAATATCCCTATAGACGTCCGTGGTGCCATTAACAGTCGGCAGAACTACTCAAATCTTTATGGCAGCTATTTCTCGTCGCACAGATGCACGCAGATGTATGTGTGTTTAAGTGTGAGAACCGCGCGCTGTCTCGACCTGAACTTTCCCCCAGAATATAATTATAAAGCCATTCACCCCAAACAGTGCACAAAGCACACTTTTTTGGAAATCATCTGACTAGAGTGTATTTATAATTTTGTTTATCATGGCAATCTATGGCATCAAACTGTGCTGGAACTGGTGGAGTCATTGTGGAAGACCATGGCTTAGAATTAGTTTTTATTATTCTGCAACATACCTTACTTTAAGGTAAAGAAAGTAAAATGTAAAAAGAACCCCTTTCTTTCATCAGTGTTTTTATAAACATTCACAAAACACTCTCTAACCTCCAACTTATTTTCACATTTATTTTAATGTTCAAAGCTTACAAACATCTTTCTTACCATTATAATATGCTTGAACATAGACAATTTTCATATGTGTGATTATCACTGGTTAAATGATATTTAAATAATGGTAATATCTTTTTATGTCTTTTACATAGCTCCAGTACAAATATAGAAATACAAAGTATCGATCTGCTTATAATCTACACTTGCATGAGGCACATTTTGCGGTAGCTGTTATCCACAGTAATGTCACTGTGATAATCAAATAAAAGTAATGAAATTTTAACTTTTAAAGTACCTATGTTTTTGCATTTGCTTTACTGATTTAAAAAATAGTTTTGTAGGTCTTTTCTAGAGTACAATTCTGAAATAAGTGTCCTGAAAATGGTTGGAATTTACTGTATGCCACATATAAGCCAGTAATGTTTTATATTCTTCTTATTCTTTTACGCCCAAAGTGGAGAATAGGGCCGCAACTACATGTTTTATATAAGTGTGTTCCATTTAAATGTCTGCAGGCAACAGTCTCATGGCTGTGAAGTCTTACATAATTGAAATGTCTCAATTTAAGGTGCAAGAATAAAATTATACTTAGAAGAATTCTAAATCATAAATATAAGAAATATGAATGTACGCACTATGCAATATCTTTATGTGACGCAGTAAATGATACAGGCTGGTAACACACAATTGATAAAGATCTGTAAACACTGTGCAATATATGCACATGAGACAAAGAAAATTATAGACATTGGAAACACAGCTGTAAGAATGACATGTATATCCCCTGCAATACATGCACAGGGGGCAAAGCACATAAATACTGGTGACAAATTCAAGAGATGTACACAATACAGAAATGAACAAAAATTATACAGGTTAGTAACAAACAAATGCAAGGGATATGTACACAATGTGAAAAATATTCACATGCTGTAAATATGACAATATTCTCATGCTGTAAATATGGTGGCACAGAAATGTGTCAGTAATATACACACAAATATATGCAAAAATAAATTAATTCTCAATGAAAAATAACCTATCATCTGTGATAATGTTTGCATGATTAGCATGAGCACATTACACAAAAAAGCTCCATTGGATCGATTATGCCAGTTACAAAGCAATGTTAGGCTGCAAAGCCTATGCACTTGCAGGAAGGATTTAAACTCTTAAATGAGTAAAATCACAGATAAGAAAATCTTTGACATAAAACTAAAACGGTCATAAAAATCCCATAATGACCATAGCCACAAAAACTGAAGGGCATAAAATTAATAATAAACTCTAGAAGCATTATGAGAAACCTAAATGGAACCAGACATTTAAAAACATAGCCATCCTACCACATAAAATATCAAGCCTGTTCTATATTTGTTTACAGTATGTTTTTCCTCGAAACTTCATAAATAATTTAAACAGTTTTTGTTCAGTAAGTTATTAAAGTACAAACATCTCAAGCGAGGTATTTATTGAGGTATGATTCTATACAAAATTTTGAGCAGTTATATCAATATCTCTTTCAACTTTCATTGTCTGTTGTCACAAGAAAACACTAATCAGCATAATATATTCTAAAATCAAAACCACTTTTCCCCATCATACTACTGCCTTGTAAAACTAGCTGTCCAAAATAACTACTCTTTTTATTCAAATGATACAAAAAAACTAGCAACAAAGTCAAGGAACAGCTTAAATGATTGTTAAGTTTCATCGTGGCACATTCCTCCTGACTCTCCATGATAAAGATGATGAGTGTGTGAAGAGTTGAAAAGAATCTACTAAGCATCACGGCCTGATGCCAAAGCCCGTCTCCTGTACTGCAAAAGTTCTTCTTGAGAAAGTTGTTCCACACGAAAATTGGTAAACTTCCATTTCTTGGGGGCATCTCTTCTGCCTACATCATCAATAACAATAAAACTTTCAACCTTGATAACTGGGAATGTGGTACTGCTGTGTCGAGCTACGATGCCCCAGTCAAGTCCACACTTCTTGCAGTGCAGTTTTCCTTGTTTAAACATATCGTCTCCTATAGACACACACACATATACTTATTAATGAAAGTATGCTGGATTAATACTGAGTATTATTAAAAGCATAATGCAGTTTATAGTTGTTCACAAACTGTTATAAATCATATATATATATGCTTAAATCACGTTTCCCTGATCATAGAATTTTAAAATTTTAAAAAGCTATAAAATGCAGAAACAATTTTTTTTTCAAAATCACTTGTTAATTTTCTTTACATTGTGTGGTCAAGGGTTTTTTAAAAGATAAACATCACAAAAAGATCTTTGCAAGACAGGACATATGCTGATATGCTGGTCTAAGAATAGCTAACATAATTTCTGCAAAAGTGTGTGCTATAGATTGAGATACTTTTATTGGACATCAACAAGAATGTCAAATCTTATGTGAATTAAATATGTATACCATGTATGAAGGCTTTAGTACAAAACAATGCCAAAGAGTACTGTTCATACTTGTATACCATTTCACACATACCACTGATCTTGATAAGACTGGAGTAAGCTTTCTCCAAGCTGCGGTCACTAAATTCAGGGTCAATAACAACATGGTGAGCCTTTTCAACAGTACGGATGTCTGAGGACATGCAGGCAAATTCATCGCATTTGCGGCAACGCAGCACCACTTCTCCTTCTTTGAGAGTTCTGCCATTCATCATTGCCAACTCTATGTCACGCTTCTCTTTTTCCTCAGCTTGGATTTTACTCATTGTTTGATGATAATCTGTATGTCTGGAATGATAGAAAAGAGCGAGTTTATGTTGGAAAATGTGTCACGTACGGGGCTCAACAGGTCACTCCCATCAGACCATATTTTAGGCAACAAAAAGGTACTAGTCTGTTTATTAGTTCTTTTCAGAATCTCCAATTCTCTCTGTCCACAACGCAAGATGAACAAAATATAGAGTCCAAAACTCATGCCTTGTTCTCAAGTCGAAAAAGTGTGATATTCTCCATGTTCTTTGAACACTGCACTTGCTGCTTGTTCAAGCCTGAGTTGGTTACAATTAAAGCTACCTTTGAGATGTTCTAGTTTTATCTATGGCTTCTCCCCTGCCTCCATATCTAGTAAGTTCACTCTGTAGTCTTCATTCATGACATATTTGTCAGCCGACAACACTGTACTATTCCTGCCAAAAAAAATAAAAAAATCACACCAAACAGATGCTTCTCATATCTGGACCTAAACTATGGAACTTTGAACCATCTTCATTTGAAACCAGTCATCATGTTCCACGTTTCAAAAGGGACTTACATAAGCTTTCTTGTTTCAGAAATAGCTCTTGCAGTTACTTCATTTTTATTGCAGTCTAATGCTGTCCATGGTTAATATATGTGTAATATATGTATGTGTAATTGTGTGTGTGTGTTTTGTGTCAGTGTGAGAATGCAGGCACACTTCCAAGTGTTAGTTAGAACACAATTTTTAAAATCTTCTCCTATAAATTATATTACTTATGCTTAGCCTGGTAATGTGAAACAAAGACAAGATGGCCATCGTTGTTGTCATTGATGATCATCAATCGTCATCACTATTATTTAATTAAAAATTTTTAACTTTTAAGTTTGGAATCTCTTTTTTTTCTATGGCAAAATTACAGAGTTGTCTTGACAGGCCGAAGTCCTTCTCATTTCAGTTTCTTCCAGTTTTCTTTCCCCTTCGTCACAGATGCAAACATTAAGTCATGAACATGAAATCATAACTGGTAATTGATGTCAATTGGTTTTGCACACTAAAACAATATTTTCATGTAATTTGGTTTGAAGTAATAGTAAAAAAAATGAAGGTAGTCTCATGGTCTAATGGCCATAGGGGAAAAGTGGTTTACTGTGTATAATGCATGTCATGTAGAGGATAGAGACTGACCATCTCCTATTAACTTGATCTCTGATAAAATAGGTACCCATTTTTGCTGAATAGTTGTGGGCAGGTGTAGTTTCTACCCCACAAGCATGAGTATGACTGAAACTATGCACAGTGACCTGCTGCTCCACAGTCAAGTGGACAAGTCATTTGGGTTTATTTTCGGTTTTAGCATTATGGCTTTGATTGCTTGCATTAAGTTAGGCAACTCAGATTCTGTTTTTGAAGTAATTAAAACCACGAGTTTCCTTTACAATGTGTATAGCAGTGGGCATGTAAGTAGAATTTATCTAAAAAGTATGTACATGTTTCACAGGTCTCTGATAACACAATGCGTTGCTAAAAAGTTTTCAAAATGCAATTATTGTGCTTATCATACCTTGTCTTCATTTCTTTTTGTAGCTGTCTGATTGCATCATGCATCATCATCTCCCGTATTATGTTTATCTCATCTTTTTCTGCAACACCTTGGTTACAACTGGCCACAGTGACAAATTTACTGTTCTCTGCTCTTGCTCTGCCTGTAAAATAATTTTGATTTTGAATAGCTATTAATTGCTTAAAAAAATTAGCTGCATTTTTTGTTAATTAACCTATTCACACTAATTCACGATATGCTACATTTCAAAAACTTATAAACTAATAATATAGCAATTATAATATATCGGCAAATACTATATAGATTTGCTATTATACTTGGTGTGAACAGAAAAATAGTTCTATATTCTTCCAACAGACAGAGTGCTCTTTACTTCTAAAGCTATAAATTATGCCACATCTTCCAATTTGCTATTGATAAGACACATTGAATGATGTCCTTTTGGCTAACAGGCTGTTTTTAGTGACTCCACATTCTGTGTTTTTGTAAGTTCATTAATTGAATAAATATTCAAAAGCAATGCTGCTTTAGCTAAAACTAAAAATGAATAAAGTTCTACCTTTGAAGCAGCTACATATTGTACGAGAAAAATGATCTTTAATTTGTTCTCACCTCTGGCCTGGACCATTGCAATTTCATTGGTGACATAGTTGTAGCGAATAACCAGATTGCACTGCCTAATATCCAATCCCTCTTCAGCTACTGAAGTGGCCACCATGATTTTGTGATCGCCATTACGGAAATACTGCATAACATCTACTTGCTGGTTCTTGGTCATGCCTGCAGCAGGAGATTGAAATTTGCCACTGTCTCATTTCCTAACTGTTCATTTTTTCTTTTGTTTGTCTTGTGTCATTCACTCTCAGCAGTCCAAAATGATTTTGCTTGACAAATGATACCTCTTCATAAAATCACAACCTCTTTATAAAACCTTTATGAAATATAAATTTGAGGAAAATAAGTAACATCACAAAATTAAGCCAGCAGCTGAAATAACATGCTCTATAAATAAACAACTAATAACCTCCTCGCTCGCTGGAAGCACCTGCTCCAACAATTTTTCCAGGCTTCAGAACTTTAAGATTTGGTCGCCTCTTCATCCATTGTTCTAAACACACTGCCATTTCTCTAGTCTTTACAAATATGATGGCTCGAGATTCTGGTTCCTCACTGAAGACCCTGCTAATCATATTTTCCAGCTCAATCAGTTTGGGGTTGTATTGGCTTGCTGACGGCATACAGTTTCCAAATATGGCTTGTTCTCTGCAGTGAAAAATCTTGTTAAGCACCCACTTATGCACAGCATTTATGTGCATGACGCTATCTTATTTCTTACAAAATTTAGCAACATTAAAATAGAATCAAAGAAGACTATCTATTTGGTTTAATTGACATTACCAACTTAAAATTAAAGTGTCAGAATTTTTTTTTTTAAATTCAACATCTGGCTCAACTTGGAATAGTACTTTGCCATAAGAGTAATGAAAGGGTAGCACACCTGCCATGGATGCCAGTGTTCTTATCACATGATTATCCACCTCCCCAAGCTGGTAAATCATAATGTAAGAAAATAAGCTGGGACAGTAAAAATACTGAATGAAGTAAGATGCATGCCATAAATTAAAAAGGTTTCCAGCAGATTCCACTTTTGTAGAAATATATGCCATTTAAATATCTAAGCAATTTATATTTGTCATCTAAGTGTCCTCAAACTTACTCTCAAAAAGCTCGGAGAGGAAGAGGTCCACATCAGTCACAGAGTTCCCAGTGCTTTCACTCAGTGTTCTAAACTTTGCAGTCAGGTATTCCATTGCATCTTGGGTGTCACAGTCTTCATTCATTAACAGGGATGTATTGTAGAACTGTCAATATATTCATTTAGTTAACGATGACATCACACTTGGTTCAGATGATGTAAACTACCTGTATAGCATGTAAGCCCATTCATTTATTCATTCTTTGTACAGAAAAAAAAAAAACACGTAAAAAGACGGTAAGAAAAAAAGTTACAAATTCTCACCTACTAGTGGATTGCACCTCAAAATTCTATAAAGTCATGTCAAACTGGTTCAAAACGTAAATTATAAAAAAATACTTTTAAAAGATCTGTTTTAGTTATACTAATTTTAGTATATAGTTAAAAAAATACAAACAGAAAAGATCATCCTATGCATACTGCACACTGTACAGAACATACTGGAAGGAACAATGTCTTTAATTGGTACTCCCCTATCCAACCTCTTGGTTATCTTTTACTACGTTTTTCTTGACTTTTGGAACTGTAGACATAGCTATTCCCATCCCAAAAGTTCCCAATTGACAGTGCAAAGTCAAATCAGTCAGCCATAGTTAGAATACCATAACCTATGCTTCTAATCTATGATGATAAATTCACAAAAAAGGTATTTGTATAAAATCTGGTTCATGGAGACATGCACATCTGCAAAATCCCTATTTAGAAATCTGATACCAAACTGTAAAATACATCTGACACTAAATGATACCTCTAGCACACATCGGGATGTCTCTAGAAATCGTCGAGTGTCTGCATCATTAAGCATAGCCACAGGGCGACGAAGCTGAGTGATCCAGATGACATACTGTTCTGATCCTCGCTCACAAGGTCTGTGCAGAATGCGCTCTGATGCCAGAGGCTGCCTCCACACGTGTGGTGTCTGAGGAAAAAGTATTGACTTGTCAACTGATGTCTACTTAGGCTGTAAAAAGTTATGAGAGCTAGAGTTTAAAATGAGACACAGTAGTATTCTTTAGAGACAATGGAAATACAGAGCAGCCGTCAGTACTCATCCCTGGCAATCTGAATGAGAAGTGTAGGCAAACCTGCTGATGTGCTTCTGAGCAAGTATAAGTTCAACTTAAGCAGTCCTGGGTGCATCCTTTTATTGATTTATGTTAACTTTATTTGGGTTTCTTTTCTAGTCCTTGGATCATAAAATGTTTATGCTATATACAACAAAAAAAATCCAAAAAGTCAAACATGTTGTAAGAAAAAGGGAATGTTTTTCTTTTGAACTTACACTCAGAGTTCTCTGCCTTTTCTTCAATGACTTTCATAATTTCTTCTACTTTTCTCCTAAACTGATCTTCAGTTCTCCTCTGGCAAGTAAGCAGTGCTGTAAAATTAGTACAGATTTTTTAAAAAAGTTATCATTATTACTGCATTTCTCCGTGTGGGTGTGAGATCAAAGCACTGCATATGAAACACTACAAACAAATTGACAGTAGACTAAAGAAGAAATAAGCAACAGAAAATAGCATGAGTAAATAACACATGACAAAAACATGAACTAAGTGCATGGATGAAGAACTGAGGAGTGAGCAAAGCAGTGCTCTCTGTTGTGCAAGATATAAAAGACGGGGATTTTGAGACCAGATCTGAGAGCTTCAAATGTAGGCAGTGTGAGTTTGGACTGGCAGCTAGAGAAGTTCGCAAAGGAGAGTGGTAGTATTCTGACACATAGACATAGTTGCTAGTGGAGTAGTCAAGCCATTGACACGAAGACTTGTTTCTCACAAAAAAAAACCGAACAGGACAGGTTAACTCAAACAACACTAGAAAACAAGAACAAACGACACTTGCTACAGAATATCAAGAACAACTGCTGATATTTAAAAAAGAAAAATGCTTACTGTACTCTGGAGAGTTGGAGAATTCACTCAGCTGGACTGTGTTACGGCTCACAGTGCAGATAAAGTCTGCATTAAGATGAGCACACAATTTGCGTATGTGTTCCACTGCCTGAGACACATTGCTTGCCTTTCCAACTCCCACAGAGGCTGTCATTCCAATGACCTGGAACATAATTGAGATGATCTCTAAAAACATATGTACAAATTTTCTCCCTTTCAGCTATTTTAGTTTTTGTGTAAAGAAATAAATGTGTATTTAATAACTAAAGGGAAAAAATTTGCTTTACACTGTACAATTTTAAAGAAAAAGAAATGTTAATTACCTGAGGAAGTTTTTTAATGTCCCTGTCACCATCTGCTGCCTGACTCTGAATAGACTGTTTGGCATTTAAGTAGTGATGCATTATGCAATTGAATGGGTGACGACCATGAGTGTGGTGGCATTCATCTAAAACCACCATCGAGAACTCACAGATGCTGTTAATTTCTTTTTCTACTAATGCATTCAGAAGAATCTGGGCTGTCATCACAAGGACATCTTTTCTGTTAAGTAATAGACATTAAAAGAGAAATGTAAATAAAATATCAGTACTGAAATCATGATTGTTTTAAAAAAGACCAAATATGTCTACAGTTAAAGAAAAAGTTTTCACACAAAATTACTTTATTCATAAACCCAGTATACTTGCCTATGAGTTTTTAAAGTATATCATTCTTTTGGACTAGACTTCCTAAATAGGTAGTGGGTGACCATCCCCAAATCAATGTACATCTCCAAAAGTAAATGAAAAAAATAGACAGAAGATAACAATAACAGTTTTACGATACTGATTTTGGTTATTGACTATGCAACTGATGCCGTGTCTGTTGATACAACAATAATGGTCGGCATTATTCAGTAAATACTCAAAATGTAAAATGTGAACTAGTTCCTTTAATTAGTGAATGGCCTGACCTTTGATCATAACCACAATCAACTGTTATGATGTTATCGATAGTTAAGCAATGTTAGCCCTGCTAAATCGCATGCCTTCTTTAACAGTTTTTCAAAGCTGACTAAAGCAGTTTGTCAATCTCCACTATGCATGAATACCTTTCATGCATACTCCAATTACTATTGAACTACTATTGAACTTACCTCAGCAGAAGCTCGTTGATGGGCACTTTGGTTGCATCTAAGTTGTCACTGCTAAGGAGGTGGCAACGAAAGGGGCTGAGGTATTTTTTACATGATTTATATTGCTGGTCAGCCAAAGCCACCTGGTTAACCAGAAACACTATCTTTCGTACTCCACGTGTTTGCTGCTCCAGATGAGCCTGAAATCAAACAATAAATATAATACTTTGCTCAGCAATAAAACTTACTTTTAAACCACAATGCTAAATCTGCTACATAAATATCCACATGATTTTGGGTTTTCTACAAAGACAGCACAAGATAATTTATGCAAACTACCATGAATAAAGTTTCATGATTTTATCATCTCTTTATTATATATCACAATCTCTATGTCCAGTCATCTCTTGTACCACTCCAGTGAGTACACACCTATATAGTCTATATAATATTTATGTGTCTACACACAAATCTATTAAAATTCAGGTTCAGCTCAGCATGGAAGAATTTTTTTCTGCCTGTTTATAGTACCCATGTTCAAATTAAAATTGTTGCAATCATTCTGCAGCTTACTTTTCCATGATCAAGCTTTTGTCTCTGCGTTTGAAACTTTCCCATAAATCAGGGTGTATGGTTTAATTAATGCAGACAGACCGCCTAAAAGACTTCCTCTGCTGCTAACACACTGGTCATTCTCATAGACTCGTGGACTTCAGTGGGGACCACAAACCTTGCACAGTCCACTGTGGCAACCTAAATGTTTTCATTCCCTTTGAATGTGATCCTGGCACTTGTGACTAGTGGTGGGGTGGGGCACATTCCTTCTAATCCATTATACTTTGTTTCCTTCTCTGGTATAGGTCTCAACATTCCAACATAATGTTCAGGTGGACTAGTGTCTTAGCCACTAACTCGATAATGCAGTATTACTGCATAACAATGATTTCATGTGACACATGTTAAATGGATAAGCCTACTTTTGCCATGGCCACAGTCATCAGGAGAGTTAGAGTCTATCCAACAAGTGCTATATGAATGTCTCAGGTGGTGTAAAGGTGTAAAAATATCACTGCAACTCCTCTGGTTTTGTTGTTAAGGAAATTTCAAAGTTAGAGAACTTGGAAAAGTTTCAATTCCATCTGCTGTCTTAAGAAAGCCTCAAACAGTGACTTTATGATCCACATACAAGCATACACATTACCAGGCTACGGAGCCTCCCTAAAATTCTATTCCTGAATAACAGCAATTTTTCCACTTCTGAATTTAAGAAATGACTACATTCCAATGGGATAATCTGTGTTGCACAAAGCCAACTTTAAATGTTAATCACTCCCTTTATTCTCTGCTAAAATGCAATTTAAAACTATACAACGCCAAAAAAAATATGACTGGAGAAGGGAGAAAATAGCAGGTGATGAAGAATACAAATAATCATTAAGTATTATCAACAGTCTCACAAAAAGTTCAAAGCTTAAGAAGAAATTCGTTCTAAATAAAATGAATTTGGCTGAAAAAAACTCTTACCCTCATAATCTTCAGCGCCACTAGTGTTTTTCCACTGCCTGTGGGTGCACAAATCACAACATTTTTTCCTGTTAGACCCAGTTCTGCCAACTCCGTTTGGTACTCCCGTAGCTTTATTGGCTCAGCAACTTGATCTTCTTCATTGTCAGTATCAGCCAGATCATCCTCAGGAGGATCAACCTCAGCATTGCTGTTGTCTATGTCAACTGGCACAGACATTTGTGGCCAAATCAAGAAGCTATTACCTCTTCAGATTTTGTCAGTCAGACTTGTTTTGAGCACATGACAATTAAAACTAGTTATCACAATTAATGTAATATAGTTTACTGAGGAAATAACTGTCATTAATAAATAGTTTCAGATAATAGCACAAAAATTCTATAAGTACAATGTGTGTATATATATATATGTGAATATAAGTTTTTTTGGACTTGGCATCAAAATAACAAATTTAACAAAATTCAAGGATTATTTAGATCAGCATGAAAGGGGTATGAGGGGTATAACTATTTGCATGAAATAGGTCGGCCATAGTTCAAACACAATAAAATAAATGTGACACACAAAGTATCAGTGACATTTTCCTTTCTCCCCAAAGCTGACACATTGAAGGAACTGAGATGACTGTCTTCTTACCATCAAAAAGACCACATTTCTCAGAAAAATGTTTTGTTAAGTCCTGATGATTTCCGTTAGCCCCATTTTTACTTGGCACATTTACTGCTCCAACAGCCCAACTGCCAGATGTTGCATCACTTTCTGCTGTTTCTACTTTCTTCAGTTCTGTAAATTCACTGAATTCTTCATCCTGAATATTTAGGCTTCCTTTGTGCTGACTCTGATTGATCCTCCTCTCTGATATAAAAAAAAAATTGACAGCTTTAAATAGTTGACGTTTATCACTAGCAGGAATGTATGTAAAAATAAGAGTGTTTTTGTGTCTGTGTGTGTGTGAGAGAGAGAAAAATTTTGTTAGGCCTCACCTGTAATTGTTAAGATTTTCAGCATTTGAATTAATAGTTTGAGGGTCACTCTCCTGTCCAGAACTTGACCCACACAAATTGTGTAGCCCTGGTGTGTGTGCTTCAAAGTGTTCTTTAAATAAAACATAAACCAAAATAAATATTTTAAAATTATAATTTTTTTTTCACCATTATCATCATGACTATATATTTTTTTCTCACCATTATCATCATAAATAGATATATATATGTAGAGAGAGAGGGACTGAGGGAAAGAAATCTTTCTCAATCATTCATTTCTTTGTCCTGTATACTGGCTGACCTGTAAATACCTAATATCCTCCTCTCCACCTCAAATTAACAACTGAATCAAAAGATGGTTGTGACAATGACAATTCTTTATTAACCAGTTGTGAAGTAAGCAAGACATGCTTTTTTCCATTTAACCCTCACCCTTTATGGAGTAAGAATAAAATAAGTAATTAATTAACTAAATACTAAAAAATTAACTACTAATAAACATGAAATCAAAAGAGAGTGGAAGGTGAATATATACAAAAGCAGTAGTTAAAACAGATATTTATTTATCAGATATACAAGGGTTTTGAAGTTGTACAAAGTATCTCTGATGTTTTAGGTTCATGCTTCATCAAATTTTCCTACATTGTTGTATATGTATTTTAGCCAATGGAGTCAAAAGCAGTTTAGGGAGTTCAGTTGCTAAAAATGTAGAGGGAGGCTATTCCACAACACACTCTCTGAGTATTTAAGACTTGATTTGAAAAAGTTCGAGTCTTATTGGAGAAAAATAGCAATTAAAGAGAGTCGGGGACAGTTTATCCATCAGCATTTTATTAAGGAAGATGCATTTGTTAAATTTTAGTCTGTTTGTCAGAGGAAGGACACACAGACAGGCCAAAGTCATTTGGCTGTATTTTTGGTTTAAATAAAACTGCTTTAATTGCTTGCCTCTAAATGCTTACTGGAGGGTTTATTGAATCTCCACTAGCTGAGACCCCAGAGGGTGGAGGCATAGTCAAGGGTTGACTGAATGTGGGCTGTATAAAAGAGTTTTCTTGTGTGAGTGTCTAGAAAATGTTTAATTCTTGACAGCTGGTAGACCTTCGCAGAAATACTTTTGCTGCTGGAGATGAAGGAACTGCCAATGAATAAAGGGGTTAGAAGGATAAAAATAATTTGGTTCATTCTTGTTAAATACACGTTATCATCTGTACCTTACCTGACATATAAGCCTCTTCTGAACTTGAAACACATGGATGTTCTCCCACCCTCTGAGAGGCACGAATCTCTTATTAAAGGAAATTAACATGCTTACATTTAAGCATCTTCTCTGAAATTAAAGTTTTAATTTTAATTAAAGTTTTCTTAAAATAATAAGGATTTATACATGTCACTTTCCAAAGATTTTATCTGATGCTTTACATAAATAATATATAGACTGAATCATCAACAACCATGCACCCATATTTGCATATAACACACACTCACTAATACACAATGTAAACTACAGATATGTTATCACGCTAATGATAAGGACAGGGTCACAGTGAAGTCGTCGTTCTGAAAAAATTTCTTAAGTTTAGACTTGAAGTGGTCAAAGAATCAGTGTCAAAGGCTGATGGGTAATCTGTTTCCATGTTGATGGGGCTTTGTAGAAGAAAGAACTCTGTCGATACATTCTTGTCATATAGCAAGTGGACTCGCACATCGACAAGCTTGGTGTCAGAAGATGAGCTAAGAAGTTACGTGCCTATCAGTGGGAGTGAGTATAGAGGTACCAAGGACCAGTAGCAGAAATGGTGGAGTAAGTCAAAGTGGAAAGTTTGTATGACATATGATCACGATTAGCAGCCAATGAAGAAAGTATATGATAGGTGATATATATACATATTTAGATGATCTGCAGATGAGGCAAGCAGCTTTATTCTGGATCCTTTGTCTGTGAAGAAGATACTTGAAAATTACAAATGTCCATCCTTGAGAGTACAAATGCACAGATTAGAGTTTTAGTTGCATCAGTGGTGACATAATGATGAATGGTGCAGATCCTACGAATGTTCAAGTAAGCAATTCTGCAGACATGAGAAATACTCTGATGAAAAGTCAAACTCTGAGTTAAGAATGACACCCAAGCTGCAGACAGAAGTGGAGAAAGGAATAGCTGAGCTGTTTATAGACAGAGACTGAGAGAGAGAAGGACAACTAAGAAATTTTTTGGACGAGTAAGTCGCAGTTAGTCTTATCATCATTCTTGTAGTCTGCTCTGAAGCATCCAGGAATTTACGTCAGCTATCCATTCTTGTGTCTGTGTCAGTCGTCCAGACAGTTCAGTAAGTGGAGCTGACTGATACAGCTGTGTATCATCAACATAACTCACATGCAACATTTATCCTTTTTCAATGATACCTATTATTAAGCAAACTAACAAAAAGCACTTATCCCATTGTTGAAAAAAAAAATTCACTTTTATATATTTATGCTGCACATCTTTAAATATTTTGTATTTTTGATAAAGGAAAGAAACAGAAAAATAGATTGAAGCACAAAGAGTGTTGTGATATATGTGTCATTAACTTAAAATGAAGAAGTAAACATACTTCCATATTCTATTTCATCAATTTTCTGCACGAGTTCTTCATAGCCATTCTCGTACATGATTTCAAGAAGTTTTCCATACCATTTTCCACTGTGGCGATGAACATTGTTGATCATATAAATACAACTCATCAGATTCCCACAATTTTGATGAATCCTTGTCAGCTTTTGACATTCATCTCTAGATAGCAATTTTTTTGACAAGAGAGAAATCATGAGATGCATAGGGTCAACCTGTCTCCCGACAATATCTGCCATGAAGAACTGAATCAAGTCTTGTTGCTGGGACTGACGGTCAACATCACCGGTTTCAAGTATAGCACAATGAAGCCATTTATATTCTGAAATGAAATTAAATATTCATAAACTTGTGTGTGTCATCATTTTCCTGCCAATATTTAATTTAGAATTGCATATGCTTATTAACAGACAAATGACATAAGACACAAAATATGGTAAGATAAAGCTATTTATACTCATGTATCATAAAAAAAGACTTAAAAGTTAAACAAGGTAAATATATCTCCTTTCACTGCATGTCAGGTTTGCAGGACTGATGTGATTGGTACCTCAGTGATTCTATCAAAGGTGGATCTCAATGCTATTTTCCTCTGAGGATATTTTGGCACTGCAGGTCAGCATATCAATGTCAACATCAAATCCCTTGGCTGAAGATGTCTAAATACGCTATGTATTTCTCAACCGAGTTGGGAACCATTGCACAGCAAAAGAGACAGAAACAACATAAGGGCGCTTGGGAAAATATAAGACTGTTCAGATAAGAAAGAAAGAGTTGTCACCTTTTCTGTTGCCCCCACAGACTGCTTATAAAGGGGGTGGGAGGGATGGAATGGAACCAAGTAAATTAGAGAAAGCCCTTTAGATCAAAAGAAAGTGAGAGAGAGAGAGAGAAAAAATGGTGCTTAGAGCAGGGATGGGCAATTAAAGGGGCCGCATGACAAAAAAGAAATGTTAACTCAGTCAATCTCCTTGGCGGGCGGGCCACCAGGTCTGTCTTAGAGGAAGAAAAAAAAGTAAATAAAGGCAAGCCCTGCAGATGACAACAAATAAAAATTAAGGAGAAGCCAATGTAAGCAAGGGTTGGAAAGATGGAGGAGAAAAGAAAAATGTGAAAGACTGTGGAAGTCATACCAGATTTTAATGCCTTGTCAAACAGTGACCACATTGCCTTTGATTCGTGTTCCTTTTTTTTTTCACTATACTTCAGAAGAACATTCAAAAAGTATTCTGCTGCTTCATTACTTTTATCTTCTGACTCTAATCTTTCTACCTTTGCTGGACAGCTGAAACAAAGGAACATAAAGGATGGAAATTATCTAGAAAGGTTATAAGAATCACAAAAATTGTTTTTTTCCATTAACTATGACTATCAGCTCGATCAGAGCTGAGGTGAAAAAAACTGATTGATAAACAAAAGTAAATATGAAAAAGATCATATTATCATGTACAGGTAATTCCTTGTTCTTCTAGTTCTGTGAGTGAAATGATCTTGCCCTACTTTAAAAAAACCCTATGCCTTTCATTTTCCTTAATCAGTGTTCGTAATCATATATGAAAAGTAAATAAAAGTCACTACATTTGAAGCCATAATAAGCTGAGATTCTAGAACATTTTAATCTGTGACTAGATATGCTACACCACTGCATTTGACATTTTTCACTACTGTAATATGTTGAATTTGATTTGGTGCTCTTGTGATACCCTTTCTGCATAAGATTACAGCAGTGTTTCCACAATGCATAGAACACCAGATTAAAACAATATACCAAAACATTTGGATTTGCTACTCAAAAAGGATGACAAGGAGCATACTTGAAAGCATTATATTAGTGGATTTGCACTGCTTCTTTTGGCTTGTGAACTCATTATATATATATTTTTTAAAAAGCATTCTGTAGGAAGCCCTATGAGTAACACAAAAATCAGACCTCTATCTGTTGATCCGTTCTATGACTGGAACTATGGTGGGGAAATTGCAGCCTTGATTAAATTAATTGTGCAAACAGGATCGAACAGCTTCTGGCTACACCCGTTTCATACCTATATGGCATTCTATTGACAACACGTTTTTATGCGTCGTGTGTGTGTGTTTTGTTAAGCGTATGAAGGGCCGAAATATGGTTCTAAAAAGTTAACTTTATGATCATTTATACACGCGAGAATTATACTCACATTTATCCAAATCTGTCAACTTCATTGCCATCATTATTTAAAGGACGAATTACATTTACTAGATGTTGCTGTAGAACAAGTTAACCATTTCCACTGGTCGACAGAGATGACGGTGTAGTCAACGTCGTTGTTGTCCACATCAACGTCCCCATCATTGTCAGCATTGGTGTCTCGGCTGGCACTGTAGTTTGAACACGCTGGACTGTCGGTACATCCAGACATTCTCAAAGCGACTTTTTAAAGCCACGAAAGACGAGAATTCACATACGTTTGTGGAACTGGATGCGGATTTTTTGTTGTCCTTCTCCACATTCGCACGATATACAGGATGAAGAACGGAAACACCGATAGCAGCTTTTATATATCCATCGCCCAGCTATGTTTCGTGTCTAGAAATATCTTCATTAGAAACTATGCAAACGGTTATATATAAATCTTACTCGACCGCACTTTCGTTACAATGTTCTTCTCCCCGCTGTACTCAAATAAATCCCTTCTCGAAAAGAAAATAAGCACGACAGAAAACTGCAGTCTACACGCCTTATAAGCGAAAGTAAAACTGATGAACCGTTTCGTCGAAGCCTGCACTTCGTTCTGACGTGTACTGCAAAACACCTGCGGAAAACCATTCGCTCGATTTAGCTGCAGTAAGCAGTGCTATTTGGAAAGCCAGCGAATTCTCAACATAGTTCCTGGAACATGTATTTTCGGTTTTGGTTTCTCGATTGTACGTGGATGTAATAATCAAATGTGCCAACTGATATTATCCCACAGCCCGTTTATGTGTACAGAGAGGTCGAACATCAAGCATATATATATGTGTTCCTTTTCAGTCATTTTTCAACCTTCAAACCAAAGTTCACCATGGACCGATCGGTGAAATGAATTAATTAAGGTATACACGTTTCGTTAGCCCTTATTGGTGCACCCGACATCGGCTGAAAGGAATGAACACACGATAACAGCATGGATATGTGTGTATCCAAGTTCGTGATTGCAGAAACAGACGATCGACGTAAATTACCAATTTAAAAAAAAATACCTCCTCTACCCCTCTCTATCACAGTAATAATGAATAGCGTACATTATTTAATAACTATGCGAAATGATATATATATATCTTTGCCCTACAGCAATTATATAGTATGCCATATCTCTTTCGGCCGATGTTTTATAGTTGTGGACGTTTTTAAAGTGGTTTCGCCCGTGCGAGGGAAGGTAGGAGTACACGCGGTGCTGACTTTTACTAGCGGTAGGTTGACCCTGAGGCAGGTTACAGAGATCACATGCAATTATAACCCGAGCATTATATCAACATGTCTTTCTCAGCCGGGTGTTGGCATTTAGAAAGCTGATCAAGTGTTCGAAAGGGTTTACAACTGAACATATACTGTCAAGGTTAGGATCGACACTTGAATGTATTCTCCATAAAATAGAGAGAAAAATAAGGGAGAAAAAGATAAACCGCAGAAATGACATACACAAAGACAACTGAATTTTAAAACTATTTTTATTGCTTTCGTCTTTATATCTCTATATCTTTACTCATAAGGGATGATAATATTCAATATTTTTAGTTTATTCCCCTGGTGGCTGACAAAAAGTATATCTGTGTTTGGGTGCAATATTCGTACCTGTACAAATGGGCAACAGTTCACACCTGTAACACAGAGTCCATTCACCATCTACAATAGCGACCCCACGGTTCATGGTCGTCTCGTGATGACCACAAGGTGAAGGACATCAGCTGCATGTTTAGCTTCTCTAAAACCTGTGTTTCTTGTTTGTTTTCATTACATGTCAACAGCACCCGTGACAGTCCAAACATGGAGCTGGTTATAAAGATTAAAACATTGAGTTGTGTGATATAAATTTAAATAACTTTACACTAACATCTCTGAGATATGAGCGTTGTAAAAGTTACTGATCCGCGAAGTTTAGTGTAGCAGACGGCTGTAAGTGTAGCGCATGCGTCTTTTCGTGAAAAGTTAATTCGAGCATATATTTTACAACAAAGTAAAACAATCGAAAAAAGAGCTTTTTAGATAATTTTTCAAGAAAGAATTTATAAATAATATTTATTGCTATCCCCCATGATGCATCACTACCCGCCATTTTGTTCAGAGAGCCAAGGAATTTCCGACGTTGAAAAGCACAAGGGAACAATGAGTGACTTTGAGGTAGGATTCTTTTAAAAACTTTGAATCCCTTAAGTATTAAGTATAATAATTTGCAGTTTTTACTTCATATGCAGATGCTATATGAGTAATAAAACAGGTTTATCCGTATTTTGAAGCAATCAAGCGTTATTTTCAGTTACTATTCCGTTTCTTTAGTCCTACAGCGTCGGTTCTGCTTGACTACTGCTCCCCACTCACCATGCATTCAGGACCCATGTAGTGTGTTTCGTTGGAGGGTGTTTTTACTTTCAGAATTAACGTAGATGTAATAGTTTTTTTTTCCTCATTTGTGTAATTTTAGCCATATTTGCAATGAGTCACTATATCGGAAAAGTAGTCTTTATTTGCAATTTGGATTATCAGAACCGAAAGAGTCTGTAATGCTAACACTGGGCAATATATCTTCAACGGTTTTTAGCTAAAAAAAAATTGAATAAAAAAAGAAAATTAATGTTGACTTTGTGTTTCTGTTTTTAATCTAGACATCTCCACCCAAGGAAATAGAGATTGATGCTGATGGAGACGAAGGTGAAGCTCTTTTGAAAAAGTCTCCCTCGCCAGAGCCTGCTACTGAGAAGACTAATGGTAAAGCAGACAGTGACCGCAGAGAGCGATCTCGATCCCATTCGTCCCATGGACGTCATAGACATAGAAGGTGTGTATTTTATGTGCTTTCTATTCTGTAACAATTTCTGTTTCATTTTTGGCGAGGGGCTGAAATTTCCGCAAGGGCACTTAGGGGCCATCAAAGGTCCGCTCAGCCTTTATGTGCAGCAAAGTTCGAGTCGTGTGTCAGGTTTCGGCTGCTCTAGTGGGAGATTCTACCTGGAAGTGAAGAGATGGCCTTCCCCACCTCTACGAGTGAGGCTCGCTAAAGATGGCTGCAACTTACTTGACGCTGTATGAAGTGGAAAGAAATCTTTGCAGAAACAGAATATTTCGTGATCAAACTAATCCCATTGATTCATGGGATGATTTAGCACTCTATCAACTATTAAGATTCGATGTAATGACATCCTGGAGATTGTCAATGACAGACACGCAGACTTAGTAATTACAAATCTTCGGGTGCAGTGTCACACCTGTGTTGCAAGTGTGTTTTTATGCAACGGGTGCCTTTCAGAATGTGTGTGTGTTGTGTATGCTGATCTTTCAGGCTTCGCCCAAAGAATGGCTGGTGAGATTTTTAACTAAGTCACAAGAAACTGAACTAAAATACAAACCCTCCAGTGACAGTTGCTTAGTTTTGACACAAGTTACACTATCACTAGTGACAGTCTTTGAAGGCATATCTGCACAAATAATAAAAAGTAGTAAGTACCTGTTCACAAATGTTTTATGTAAGAAGGAGCAGCATACACTGATGCTGCTTGTAATACATGTTGTACAATGCATTAGTCGAGTCAACATTTATCAGGCTACTTAGTATATTTGTCCAGTCCGCCTTTCTCGGATTTTTATATGGTGGTATATGGTCCCAACTGGAAAGGGAACAAGAAGAAGAATATTATCTTTGTCTCTCTTCCCTTCTATTGCTGACATGACATAAAAATAGAGAGTGGGGCCTATTTTGGTTGAATTGTAACAGTACAAAGAAATAAAAATATGCATTACCAGTGTTGTAGTTTTATGTACAGACTATAAGGACTTCGTACGCTATACTCAGGAGCATTTCTCACAAACACAAAATGGCTTTTCCTGTGAAGAAACAAATGTATTAAAAAGTCTGCTTGTTAATTTATAATCAGGTCAAGTCACAGACGATACTCAAGGTCAAGATCCAAAAGTCCATATTACAGCAGTAAACGACGAAGATCTCGATAGTAAGTTAATACTTAACATTTGGATTATGAAGAAACAAAGATGAAAGAAACGTAACGATATTTTTCATAATATATGCATGTTGCATTTGATTTGACTTTATTTTATTTGTTCTAAGGAGAGAAAACTAAATGTAGATAGCAGCAGTCATGAAAATAAATAAAAGCGCCCACAATATAATGTTTTCAAACTTTTTTTGATTGCATAATGCACCTCTGTTTCTTGAGTAAATTTATTTTTTGTAATTTGATCAGTTACCTTTAACAAAACACATTTTAGCTTATGCAATTGCTGATTAATTTGACAACACTACATTAGATAATTTTTTACCAACAGTCTCCTTTTGTTTACACATTATGAATTTACACCACAATCTACAGATCTCAGCAGCCATTTTTAGTTTTCAGAGGTGGCTGAACAACATATTGCTTTGTTGGTAATATTTGAAGTTAATAGCTATTCCTGTCATCAGAGATCAGTTTGTCTTTTGGGCCTGTATCAATTTAACTTACGGTGTTAGAGTGGTATAGTCATTTTGATGTTGGATAGTAAATATGACTGAAGTGATGTGGTTTAAGTCGCAGTGACCGGTTCCCAATCAGTCTCTTCTTTTATATACTTTAATGTGTATTCTGTAGAAAAGGAATAAGAATAACAAGGAATCTTAGGTGCTAATCTTGCTTGTCTGAACTAAGAGCAACCTATAATTGCAAAATGTTCATTGTAATTTGTTACCATTAGTGTGTCAGGCTTGCAGATTCAGGAAAAATTATTTAAATATATAAAAATACAACGTTGCGCCTTTTATTTTGTATGTCTCTTTCAAGTGTAGAATTATACTTTTTTTCTATACACATGAAATCAAAAATTTCAGAATAATAACGGGAGGGAAAAACAGATTTGACTGCTGCTACCTACAAAATTGATGAAATTATCTGTGATTTTGAACCTTGTGTACATGCATTGGATGTTGTATTTTCTATAATTATTATTAAGAATTATTTTAGAATAATAGAAGCAAGTTTATTTTACACCAGCTTGTTACTTTACATCATGATACATATCATCATGCCTGTTTTTGTTGTGTAGTAAAACTTGCAAGTAATAATGATTTCTTTTTTTACATTGCATAACCATGCATGAGAAGATAACCCTCATAGATTAACCTATACTTTTATCCTGATATACTTTTATCAAAAAATTTTTTGTCTCCAGCTCTCGCAGCAGAAGGTAAGCTGGATTCTCTTTTTTTCAAAAAGTCATACATCCAACACATCTTAGATAAGACTTGCTGACAGACCATAAATGTCTACCAGTTTTCTTGTTTTCCATTCTTACCATAAAGTATAATTTTGAGGAATACTTTTTATGTAAAAGTTACCTGATAAAAACGATTTTTAGAGGTATTAGCAAAAGTGTATTAACAACAGGATCTTTATATGTAAAAGCAATGATCTTAATTTCTCCTCCTTTTCTTTCAGTTATAGTTATGATAGAGGAGAGTCTCCATACTATAGTGACCGTCGCAAATCTTACTACAGAAGTCGCAGTCGTTCCCCAATGTCTACAAGAAAACGGCATCTTGGTGACAGGGTATGTAACAATTATCTTTATGGCGTGTGTCGGAAAAAGACATGAAGATCAACCTCTAGGACCACATTCGAACAAGAAATAAAATTAGCAGCTGTTTTCAGTGATTACAATGTTGTTTAGGCAAATACCACTTTCTTAATGAATAGAACTATATTGAAGGCTGATTGCTTATGCACATAAGAATTTGTTGGCATCCCCCAAATAAAATAATTGGTACATAACAGCTGCCACTTTCTGACTAGTACCATGCAGTCAGAAAGATGGCATACAACATCACCTCAGACCAAACACACCCTCTCCATCCCAAATTTCAGCTGTTGCCATCAGGCATGAGCTACAAAGTGCCACATGTGCGAAAAACTGCCTACCAGAGGTCCTGAGTGCCAGCAGCTTTTTATCTTAAATAGAAAAGCCCAAGGACTTGTAGAGCTGGCATCCTCTTTAGGAGGTTTCACATGTATGTGTGAAAAGGTGTGTGTTGAATTTCTTGGTATGTATGTCTGCCCATTATGGTGTGTATATATGTGTATGTTCATATTATATTTGTATATGTGGTTGGATTTGTGAGCAAAAGAAAACAGATAATAAAGTTTGATTTGATTTTCATATTTGTGATTTAAATAGGTTGCTTTGTTTAGGAGCATCCAGAAGCGAATCGATGTCTTGGCGTGTTTGGCTTAAGCCTGTACACCCAAGAAAGGGGGCTTCGTGAAGTGTTTGGTCGCTATGGGCATATCGATGAGGTTCAAGTGGTATATGATCGGCAGGTGCGTAGCTAGCAGGAATTCTTTATACACAGTGGGTTTTCTTAAGTGTGTGTGTTTTTAAAGATACATTTTTGGTCTCGCAATAAAGGTGCTTTTTTTTTTTCTTTTTTTTTCTTTTTTTTTTCTTTTTTTTTTTTTTTGTATGCATATAACGTGCATGTTTGACAGTCTCATATGTAGTGTGGGTTTGTATTTTTTAAGTAGATGTTTCTTAGTTTGGATTCTGATTTGTTTATATAGCAATTTTTCTTTAAAATCAATTTTTTAAAGTTTTGGTAAGACTGTTAGTACATTTAATTTCTTAACATTTGAAAATAAAACGGATTCTCAACTAGATTTGAGGGGAATTCTCAAGGCTGCAGATGTGTGTAGAAACAAAGCCACCATTTAATATATTTTTCAATCTGTCCTTGTCAGTGCTAAGGATTCATGAATTTTTATCAAGTTTTCAAAAGTATTTTCTTTCCCCATCATATTTTCAGACTGGTAGATCAAGGGGATTTGCCTTTGTCTACTTCAAGTCACCAGAAGATGCTGTAGAGGTAGGTTTTTAATTTTTTGGTAATTTGTCATCTCAGAACAAGGCTTGTTGAAAATCTACAGTGGCCATAAAAAATTACTGTGAAATTTGTCTAGACACCTTCCTGATTTCATATGCACTTAACAAAGTGTGAGGCAAATAAGAATTATCTGCAGAACCAAAAGATCTATATGTGTGTGTGAATAAATATAAGTGTAGTAAAATTAATTTTCTGTGCGTATAAAACTTTTGAAGTAAATTTTCTCTTTTGATGCTATTGCCTCATTTATCGCTTTCATTCAAGGACTGGGCTTAAAGGGGAGAGCACTCTTAACTTTAGGAGACTGCTGTTTCCCCCATTGCCCAGGACAAAATTTGCTTAAAGTGCAGTTGTAACCTTTAGACTCCTATGGGCAGGTGATCTTTATCAAAGGAAGACAGTTTACAATTAAAAAAAAAAGGTTCCAAAACGATTTAAGGTGAAACTCTTTACATAAAAGGTAGCTTAACCTTTTTTTGTTTATATATGAGTTCTTTCATTAGTGTATTTGGAAGTCAGGTGATAGCTTCTGAATTTTTTTTTTAAAATTGCCCAATGTTGATTTACAACTATTTTGCCTTTTAGCCAACAAATCACGAAAATAGGGACGTTTGCCATTTTTAAATTCGAAAAATGATAGCCACAAGTTCACATTTTTAAAGGTATTAAATTAATTGCATGTTTAGGCAGTAAGAGATATAATTCAACTGTTACAAGTAGCAGTTGCTTCAAGTAGTTAACACAAGTAATAAAAATTGAAAAGCGATTGCCAAATAAAGCATAGCTATATGAATATTTTTTCCTAGATTTTATTGTTTTGTGTTTGTAAACAGGGTTAGCGCTTTAGTAAAAGTAAACAGGCTTGGTTACATACCTTTAAAGCCCACCCGAAATAGTTTTTTGCAGATATGGATATTGTTTGTCACAGTATTAAATTCTGTTATCTTAAATTTGATGGTAGCCTCCTAAACTTGTTTTCCGCAGCTGCCTCGGACCTTAAGAACTGTCTGTAACAATAGAATTATTTATGTGACACGCTTGCCTCAAACAAAAGTGTGTTTTGTAGACCTGAGCACCTTTAATTTATCATCATTTGCATCTTTCATTATAAAATTTGAAAAACTTAATGAGTTGACTGTCAAGCTTTTATGTCTGTTGTCCCTTTTCAGGCTAAAGACAGATGCAATGGCATAGAAATTGATGGCCGCAGAATTCGTGTGGACTTTTCCATCACAGAAAGGGCTCATACACCAACTCCTGGTATATACCTTGGCAAGCCAACATCGTAAGTTAACTAATTTTCTATGGTTTGCATTCTTGGAAGTTAACTTCTCAACAGGATAGAGTTAAAAAAAAAAAACACATTGCGCTATGTGTAAATAAGGGAAAAAACTGTTGGTACCCGTTAAGTTCGGTTGTCAACAAAGGTATTTTGAAAGTAGGCAATGTCAGTTGACCAAGCACCACGTTTAAGACAGTTGCCTGTTTCTCACTTTGACATGGATTTGTACTTCAACAGCCAAATATGATAATATAAATATTAGTTCATGTTTAATGTATATTCTAATAAAATATTTCATTGTGTGGCACTTTGTATACATTGTTTAAATAGGAAAAATGTTTTACTTCATGACCTTTTTGTATGACATGAGCTTTCGATAAAGCTACCATCTTTCATTTGAATTTAGTACAAGGCGGGGAAAAACCTGTATATCTTAAAATTCACACCAAATAGATGTTTAAAAAATGCTTATTAAAAGTGTATGTCACTATTAATAGGTAGAAATATTGAAACACATTCAGGGCTTCTGCTAAGGCTAAATTCTTTGGGGTCCCAGGGACCCCTTTTTCAGATTTTCAAAAGGTCCCGTTCTTAGCCCAAATTTGAAGGGGACCCCATTGACGAAAATTGAAGGGGTCCTCCGAACTTTTAATGCGTACTGTACGCAATTTTTTGCGTAAGCCGAAGCCCTGACATTGCACCACTACTGTTTGAAATATTAAATCACCTTGATTTCATCCATAGAAAATGAGTTGAAAACAATCTTGCTATTTTTCGCCTCTGCCTCAGAGCATTTGACTAAGCAGTTACCTATCTCCATGGCATGTGGTGGCTGTATGAAATAAAACTTTTAAACTGCTTATTATGCCTATTAAACAAGTTGCATTAATAATGCATTTGTCAAAAAGTAATTCTTGTCCATCTGGATGTATAATTTTGTATCACTCTGCAGACATTTGCTTACATTGTTGGTTACTTCAGCTGAAAAAAACAAAGGCAGTTTTTTAGGGAAACTTGATGGAGTTTAATGACCGTAAAGAACATGAATTATTATCAGCCTAGGAAGTACACAATTAGATTTTGGCTGTATAGGTTTGCATAATCATTCTACTAAATGCAAATAAAGGACACTTTAATGATTTTTAAAACTGCTGAGAATTGTTATCATTATTTCATTTATCAGATTTGATTGCAATCAAATAAAGTAAATTAATTCAGAACACCAAATTTTTGTTGCCAGACGCAGATCTCCTGGTCGCAGATATTCATCTTCATATCGCCGATCACCGTCACCCTATTACTACAGTCGACGTTCACGTTCACGATCATACTCACCGCCTCGTAAGTATTATTGATGCCCAAGATCCTTGCTTGTTCAAGGAGAGCAATGAGTATTTGTGGTGTGAGTCATGGCTTGATATGACAAGGACAAGGAGTTTTGCACCTTCTGTTTACAGACATTTGAGAACAAGTATCTCATGTTTTGTATTTCTAATGTTGGCCTTTAGGACCAGTTGAATTGCCATTTAATCTAAAAAAGTGGACTGGCATATTTCATGTTTGGTTGGGTTTGATGTAAAAACGCAACAAAATGTTTCATCAATATCTGTCCTTTAAGTTCATCAGAGGGGATGCCTTCATCTATTTTTAAGTGGTATCTTTGTGACTAGGAGCTGTTAAAGTTCTGTTTAGCAGGTTTTCCCCTAAAGAAGTTGTAAAGCATTTCATATAGTGTGAACTGCATCTGTACAGCCATGCAACATATTTTGCCAGGGTTTCCTGTATTTTCAATGTCCAAATATGACTGTTGGTATGTCATGGTCAAATTAGTAAGTAAAATAGATTGTTCCAGTTGAATATTTTGCTAGACTTAGCAAGACACAAAGTACTGTACCAAAATTTAGAAAAATACACATTTTGAACTGTTTTATCCCTTGATACTTTTCACAACACATTTAAGCATATTTTCTTTTTTTTTTTTTTTTTAAACCTTAGTAGGGTTATTGTTTTTCTTCTCCTGCTATGTAAAAATTGTTTGCTTTGTCATTATCAACTGGCTGTTTCAAAGGCTGGAATAACTTGAAATGGAATTGCCTTACAGGCAAAAGAGAAATTCATACTTGTGTGACAAAATTATTTTTAGTTTTCTTTTTATTATGTACCTGTACTAGTGTACTGTATCATGACTTCAGATATGTATTTAGAGGGAGACGTGTTTACAACATTAAGAATGTCAGCTCTTTTGTGTACTTTTGTCAAACATTACTGTAGTTGAGTGCTGTAGAGAGATGATTTTACCTTGTTACTCCAGCAAGATCTTTTTTCATTTTAATTAATGTCTGTACATAAAAATGTTAATCTAGTTCCTTAAATTTCAAGCAAGACTTTCATCTGTATATATTGTTCACTATCTTCTCAGCATTTGAAGAGCATGGACAGTTGTGATGTCAAAAACTGGTAGTAACTTAATGCTGCCTTGTATTAAACACCTTTTTTGAATTGACTTGTGGGTTAAAGCTAAATTTCAGTTTTGACTTTTTTTTTAATTTCAAGAAACAATATGGGCTTTTCTGATTAGTAAGAAATGTCAAAACAAAAGTTATGGAAAAGTTGCATTTTTTAATGGTGACATGAAGATTCAGACATAGCTAGAGAGGATCTTGCCTTTGCCACAGGTTTTTAAGGACTTTTGTTTGTTTGTTTTTTTAATGACTGTTTACTTTTACATTTAAAAAATTGTCACAGTGTTGCAGTTGGATTTATGAACTTTGTAATAAAATTATCTTGATGTGTCATTAATCACAGTGTTTTCTCTTTTAAGGTTAATGAAGAAAGAAAAAGAAGCGTGTGAAGAAAGAAAAAGAAAATTCTTGAAGATAAGCTGTAAGAGGGAGGCAACGAAAATATAAGGGCTGGCTATGAAGAGAAGAACTTCGCAAGAGCGAGTTATCTCCAGAAGAGGAGAAGAAAGCTTCTGTAGTAGACGGGGGGAAAGAAAATGAAGGAAATTTTTTTTATAGAAAATTGCCAGGTTGGAATGAAGATCTGAAGTGGTGTGTTGGGTTTGCTGCCCATGATGCAAATGCTCAAGTTCACCCGAGCTTAAATAGAAGGAGACAGTAGTCATCTGAAAAGCTGCAAGACAGCAAAAATAGAAAATCAAAATTTAAACATGCGAAATTTAGCAGCTCAAGTTTGGATGAATTATGAAGAAATGAAGATGTTGTCCAGTTTTGTCTTGCACCTTTGGAACAGATGAGCAGAAGAAGCCAAGGGTATGAACAGCCTTGAACTTCATCCTGTTCAAAGTGTGTAAGCATGTACAAAAATATTTTGTGACAAAATAGCCATAATGTATTTTAGACATTTTTAGTTAAACACTTTTCTGAAACAGAATTAAAATTTTAGCATTCTGAAAGCATAAAATTGTTCTTCACTTATGTAAACTGCATGCTTATTTTTAAACAATTGAGTTATTGCTAGTGTATGCAGGAATAAAAGCCTTCATCAAAAGTGTAAAGCCAGCTATTTTAAAGAAAAGTTGAAAGTAGCTTGGTATGAAAGCACGCCCTGCTTTTTTAAAATTAAAAGGAAATGATAATGCTTTGTTTTTAAAGTAATTTATTTTTTGTGTTAGTTTGAGGTTGTATTAGTATTTACAGTGGTAAAACTATTTTTAGATTTGTTTCTGTAGCAGAAATCTTTGATATCTTCTGCTCACCTTTCCAATTTTCTTAAAAACTTACAGGGAAGAAACAGTTTTATCCGATGATACCTTTTTTAAATCTGCTGCAATTAGGATATATATATATTGATTAACACCTTTGTAGCAATCGGTCTTGTATGTAGGAGTTAAATCCTTGATAAATAAAAATGTTTCTCACAAAAATAGTACATGCTTACACAACCTTGTGCAGTATTCCAGTGCATGATCTCATTTTTGTCTTTTGTCTTTAATTTGTGCAGTCATTAGACTGAAAAAGTAAACAGGCTGATCAAGTCATAAGCTATTTCTGCATACTGTCAGGTTTTAGTATGTTTGGTATTTCTGTTACAGATATTCAATTCCATTATTTTAAATGGACATCAGGCCATGAATTCATTCAGAAGACTGGCTAAGTCTGGTATCAAAATGAGACTATAAAATAAAGGATACAATGAATTTCCCATAACCATCTTGGACTTGATGTTTCACAGCAAAACAGAGAAAAAAAATCTTTTTGCAAAAGAATATTACACGTAATCAAACATTTCAGTCAGATGAAACTAAAGATTAACTGCAGCAAATTGGGGGACGTAGAAATAAATTAGTTGTAAATGAGTGAAGTTGGCATTAGAAAGTCTGACTCAAAAAGTGGTCAATAACATAAAACCTTTATCATTTTGCATGATCGTGTGCTGTAAAAGCATAGAAAACCTGAAACTTCAAAAGTGCTGAAATATTTTATGTGACAGAACTTAACGAAACCACTCATAGGCAACAATCTGCCCAAGAGTGGGCTATTTCCAGGTCCTGTCAGTTTACTAACCCAGGCTTTACTGTTGTGTGTGACAACCAAAACCCAAACACCCAACCTTCCCTTTTGTGGTGGTTAGATGTGCACTGTTTTTCAGGTTACTCTTAGGCAATAGATTGCAGATTCCTTTTCCCACTGTGTTCACTTGACTACTTGCAGAAATCGTGATTGCTTTTAATGATCTTCAGATAAAAACCTTATATTTCCTTCATCAGTTAGGTTTTTTAACCTTGATGGTTACATTAGTAAATCACGTTGAGACGTCTGAACAGCTGTAGCTTTGAGTGTGGGCTTTGTAGTTGCATTAAGAAAGTGGAGGAGGATACAGACAGAATATTTTTCTTAGGTGCAGCAGATAGTAAGACAAGCAGCAATGTTTGTTTATACGCTTAATGTGTCACAGAATTCCATTAAACAGGATGCATGGAGAAAGTACTGCTAGTATGCAGCAGAAGTCATGAGTACTTCTTTATTGGTAAGCAGTGGTAAGTATTTTTTTTTTGTTAATTTTTTTCGTTGTACCAGTTTAAATTATGCATTGTGAGGTCTGACGATCTGCTTCCCCCGTCCCATCCATTACACGAGATCCCCAGTAAGTACCAGATGGTAATTGTGCCAAGAATGTCTTCGTGTTACTGCTGGCAGATTTTTTTGTGTGTAGTGCTACCTAAGACGGTTTCAAATTGAGGTGATAGAGTTTTCAAAGTGCAAGTATTTATTGTCTCCCCTTTTTCTACAGATCTTTGGCCGAGTCGCGCATCACCGGCAATACCACGCTTTCTGTAGAAGCGTTCAGCTTTCTTTCCATATTTGAGAAATAAATCATGGTTACATTTTACGTTGTTGCAAGAATTTTTGTGTTTAATTTATGGAAAAGTAAAACTTATTTATTGTATGTGAGAGCACTTGTATATTAAACAGCACAAACTGCTTTTGCCCTATTTCAGAAAATTGATTGTTGACCAGGAATTAGTCTGGCTGCACGATGAGACGCTGATAGTTCATCTTGTACAACTAACAGTTCCAAATCTCTGAATGTATTATTTTCTTAGTGTCAGTGATATAAACGTGTAATTATTGCATACATTAAATAATACAAACGTAATACGATGTATATCAAAAGGAAAGGCTGTTATTTTAGGTGGCCAGGTAATTGAACCCACTTTGCGGTAAATGACGTACAAATATTTAAAAAAACACAGTAAGAAAGCGGCAAGCTTTCGAAAAATACTTTTATTATTTCGCCTTTTTCTGCCACCAGAACCGTTTTTTCTTGCGTCTGGTCCTTCTCTTCCATCTTCTGTGGACAGTCCATCTTGGCTGTCAGCATCGCAAATACTTCTGCAATAATAGAAGTTCCTTTTTTCTTTCTTTTCTTTTCAACCTTCGTCTTGTTTGCATTTTCGGGCTAACAGCCACGCAGACGAGGTGCGCTTCATTTGCAAACCGTACCCACGAGCTTCCGTGATATTTTTGCTGAGAGCCAGAAACACTGACGCCTGCTGATCGATGACGAGGCTGTCACCAGGGAAATAGTTGTCGAGAGGTAAGCGCGGGTTTGTGACGAGTTTGTTTGACAACTTCGCTCACTCCGCTGTCTCTCACAGTAATGTTTCGTTTTATCGCACGCTGGGCTAGGGGCTCGAGCACTGTCCCCTGTTTCTGTGCCTTGACTCACCGCACTCTTGTGTTGCGTGTCTAGGCAAAGAGATCAGGAGCAAACTGAATGAAGTCTGCTAGAGGAACAAGTTGGGTGACTGACCACTTGTAGCTAGCTGCACTGTACAACCATGACGTCAAACATTTCGAATTGGCTATACGGGCTAGTCTTAGAACGCTTGATGGTCGAAACTAGCCACAGTGCAGCTACTGTAAGATGGCGTGGCATTTCTTTTTAAGTCGTTAGGTGCCTGAACTATCATCATAGCAGCGGTTTTTTCACGTGGAGTACCTTCACTTAGATTTTTTTTTTAAGTTTAAGCGCAACATTCATCACAGTTGACTGATTATACATATACATCTTTTCGAATTTTACATACATTTTTGATAAAAACGTTAATCGAATATACAAATGTAGGTTATGTATAGTCACGCATACGGCACCAACACCGTTAATATTAATAAACGTGATTTATATAGCACATAATCGCGCTTAAGGAGCATTCTCCAGCGCTGAAGACAAATAGGAGACCTACACAAATATGAAGGAATAAGAAACAAGTATGTACACGAGAAATGAAAGGGGAATCATGGGAACAAACATTAAGGATGCAGAGTGTCATAAATCTGCAGAAGAACAGCATTCGAACTGGTCAATTGACTAAAAGCACCGCTATGTTGATTGGTGTTAGAAGTAATGTTCCTGGAACGTGTTTTTGAACACGTTTAGAGGATTCAATGGAGGTACGAGAGGTGCAACACAATAGTAACAAAAAATCCGCTGACCATATGTGGTTGTTCTGGTGACCTGGGATAGCGTATGGTCATCAAACGAAGAGGTAAATAGTCTGGCTGGGAAAAGAAAAATGCCAGGAGCCTGCAAATAAATTAGCATAGTTTGTGCGAGAACGGATGGGTAGCCAGTGCAGAAAATGATGGGAAGACGTGTTCCCGTTTCCTAGCTCTAAGCACTATACGTACAGCAGAGTTCTGGAGTTCATGAAGAAGGCATGCAGGGTAGCCTGCAAGCAAAGAGTTCTGAGATAAAACAAATTCACAGACAAGAGAGAATGGCTAATAGCGCTGATCTTATGTAGCTTTTAATATGCAGACAGACGGCTGCTAACTTCTCAAAGGTGATGTCTGCAGTAACGAATCGGACGACGTGAAGGTGATGGTGGTGTCGCCCAGCATGAAATATTTAGGTTGACTAATGAACGATTTCTTGTTCTCAAGCAGAACAGGGCATCCATATTATGGCTGTTAAGTTTAAATTTCTTATTTACCATTCAATCTTTGACAACACTACTGAAGAGTTCCGACTAGGGCTTACCAAGAACAGCAGAAGAGTCGTCGATCTGAGGCAGCTTGGATAGGAAGGTCCTTTATATATATAAAAACCAGTGGGCATACTGGTATTTCTGCGCTTTTTCACGTCAGATCTCGACACTTAAAGACATAGTTCTAGGACACGTGGAAGGAAATTTATTCAAACTTGGACAAGGTGCAGCATAAAAAGATCGGTACTTGAAAGCGTACACGCAGACGAGTTCACAAGTAAAGGCATGGACTTTAAAGTGCACACATTTGCAGCTGAGTGTAATCCCCGCTGGTATCTGGGAAAGAAGTGAGATCCAAAGTTGGTGGTTGGCAACAGTTAACGACCTTCGTCGGATCCTTGCTAATCGGCTTGTCACAAAGGACAAGTCGTGGAATGACTAAAAGAAACCTTTTTGCTGCGACCAGCGCGGGAAGGTAAGTCTGACAAGGGCAGCTTCTCATCACCTTCTTTATTAGCAAAATCCCACACGAACAAGCTGCCTTCAAAGTGGAAAGCATTTTTGAACTGTCCTCGTTTCTCAGTCGCCGTTGGTGACAAAGAGCAATCTTTCATGCTTAGGATCGCTGGCATGAACCAGAAAGAAAAGGTAAGACTTGAAAAAAGAGAAGAGGAAATGATGCACTACATTTTCCGCTTAGAATACGAGCGAAAATTGCAAATGTTCTGGAGAACCTTTTTTTCTTTTATTCTTGTTTTTTTTTTTTTTTTTTTTTTTTTTTCAAGTGAATTTAGACATCACCAGAGTCGTTTTAGGAAATGGGTGGATACCTGACAAGCAGTGTGCTTGTGTGTGTGTGTGAAATTTTCAGGGACAACTACTGTAAATTTGTATTAATCTCAGTGTGTTTTAGCAACATCAGTGTGCTTCCAGAAACAAAAGTACATTTGAAGAATTTGCTATGCAAATTTGTTCAGGCGTTTTTGAGACATTAAAACTTTGTAGGAACTTGGGCGGTTTTACCTTCATCAATTTTTTTTTTAAGTACAAGCTGTTTATTGTACGCTTTTCAAGTGTGGAATACACACGAGCGTCATCTTCAGACAGAATTTTTTAAAATTGCTAAATGTTAACCCATCACAATCCCAAAAACCATGGTTTGTAGCGAAGTCTTTGTTTTTTTATTATATGTGCATGCTAAGTCTTGCCAGTATTACTACATAGACATGTCACAGTATAATGTTCTGGGCAGAATTTTAGTATTTGTTTGCTTTTTGTCTCCATCTAGGAATGTTTTTGGCATTCTGTCTCTTGTTTTATAAAAATAATAGCTAAATAATAATGCACGAAGAGGTTTTAAAAGCAAATTCGTTAAACAAAGTTTGATTTAAATATGTTTCCAACTTTAATGTGTAGAGTGCCACGTCATTCGCTAATTTTAGGCCGAATAGTTTCTGATTCATTCAAGTCACAACAAGGTCTGGATTTACAAATAAAGACTATATAATGTAAGCAGTTTTATGGCTTTGTCCTTTTCTGTTGCGTGGTTTACAAAAAAATTGCATTTTCCAGTGTTTTCAGTTTACAACTTTGCACCACGAAACTGTTGAAATTCTCTTCTGTAGTCAACGAAAATTGAGATTCAGAGCTATAGATAGGTACTGACGTCAAAGTCTCCACAATTTCCGGTTCTAAAATTAGGATTCAAGGCGTTTCTGGATTCCTTTGATTCAAGCAAATCACATTCCATGATACTTTTGATTATTTCTTTATTCGTCTTTCCCAAACCGGTCATTCTTTGACGAATGAAACAACTGATGATTAAAATGCCTATTAGAACGTCGATCAATAACGGGGAAGACAGGACACACACGAGTACTTGACGGGACAGACACGTATGCCGCGGCCCTTGTGGATGATTCTGGAGAATAACATTCATGTGACCTTTCCCAAGCCTAGGTAGACCACTTCCAGTTTGATGTCGGGTGTTGATACGCCGAGCCTTCTTTGACCATAAAGACGGATTGTGGTCACTCAGAGGACAATGGTGCCAGGGATTGAAGGTGTTCCAAAAATGGCAACATGTTCTGGCAAAACTACTGCTTGACCACATAGAGCAAGCTAAGTTTGAAGTAATTTTGTATGCCCCCCTCCCACAATTGATGTTTTAAATATAAAAATTGCTCTTGGAGGAAAAAACCTTCCCCACCCCTGTTGTAGACTGACTTATTAATAATATTGCTTGAAGCTATTCACCGCACACACATACGCACACACATATATATCAATTGCAGTCTACATGTAAAGTTCAACTGTACTAACTTCACACAACATTCGTTGAATCCGATACGACAGTAACTTTAAGGTAGTAATTATATATATACATAAATATTACAACTAGTAAATAACGTTGACATATTTAGAGACCATTTTGATCTCAAATTTCATTTATTTTTTGTTAATGTGGTGGCTGCCTGGCAAAATTCTATCTCTCTTGTCACATGTTTGCCCGCCTACGTTCTCCGTGAAATATATCTTATTTCTTATCTCATTCGGAGAATCTCTCACATAATAGCTGCCTCTGCTCTGGTGTCATGGCTTCTGATAGCGGAAAAGCGTGCCTCCCACGCCGTCCACCAGTGTTGGAAAGATCGTGGACAGGACAGCTCAAAGAAAAATTCGTCTACGACCTTACAGGTTTTTAAAAATGCTGAAAACATGTTGAATTGTTTATATCCCTTGAATAAAGCTGCTTACAAAACTCGAGGTTTTTGGTGTCTGAAAGCAATGGCAAGACGCTCAACAAACTCATCCACAAAGTATTTGTGTTATGAAGGCAGTTGCAAGATCACATGACCAAATAAACAGTCTAGAAAACTGGCGTGTATGTGTTTTCTCACTCTCTCCATCTTTTCTTATCGTGGTTAATCATCTTTACGTGGACAAAAGTACAGGGAAAAGAGCATAAAGCCTCTCCACCCTGCCTCTTTACGATCAGCCCGCAAGAGACAGCAATCAAAATGTCTGATCTTGGAAAATATTTCTTCCTCTCCACATTCGTCCTCATCATTTCGGCACCTAAACTGAGCCGTCAGCGTCGAGGTATGTTTTTTTTTTTATAGTCTGTTTGTTTTTAGATAAATATACACACTGATAAACAGTTTCCAGTATACAACGGTAACTTTAAAAAAAATGATCCTGCTAAAACATCTTGCCTGATAAGATATTTCGATGGAAAGTCGTGAAGAGAATAACATAAACAGACAACAAAGTTATTCATAACCTGCTTATATTTGCAGCCTTAGTGAAGCGAGTTGAGAGAAGACCACGTTCAAACCATGCTGGAGGAAGTGGAGAGCATTTAATTCCACGAAATAGAAGTCATGTCGGTGCCTTCCCCATATTCATTAGCTTGTCACACTGAAACCGCTCAGTAATATCAGATAATTGCGAATTGATGCCAAGAGTCAACCAGCAAGGTCTCCTCATTCCAGTCGTGCGATTGATGTATTTTCTACTCGTTTCTTTCGCAATTAATCAAAGGGTCGTTGTCGGCAGAGAGACACTTGTACGCGCGACTGCCTCCTTCGTGTCTAGGACCTTTAACCTTCGTCAGGTCCGCGAGCATCGAGGGTTTGCTCTGTCAACGTGGGTCCGCTGCTAAGGCAACTGTGTCAGGAAACCCACTCAATAAAACAAGCAAGTCAATCGCTCCTGACCTCCTGGAGCTCGCACCGCCATCAGATTCTGTCCTCTCTCCCATCACTCGTTTTGGCCTGTGCAAAAGCCAGGTCAAGTCTTCTAAAAATGCATGAACACTTCTTCATGTTTGTATTTACTACCTAGCTTCGTATTTTCGTTTCTTTCATTCCTTTCTGATACTGATGCCAAGTCAGTTTGTCTGCAGCCGAACAGTCATCGGGAGGGAACTGCGTGGTCTGCTCTAACCTTGGCCGTTTGATCTCCCCATCCCCACCCGTTATTTTATGTCATTCCGATGGTGGAAGCTAAAGTGCTCTAGAGAGAAGTGGCAGCACGGACGTGTATGCAAGTCCGTGGTGTCTGTGCCGCTGACTTGTGCGGCGCCTCCCCTCCTTCCCAGTCCCCCGATGTTTCCCACAGGCCCTCAGACATGCCCCTCCAGCCACTGCCCCCAGAGCCTGATGTTGTCTACGGGTCTACAGGCCTGTTCGCCGTCACGTGCATCATTTACTCACACTGCAGCAAAAGCTGAGCCGTGAAGTAGACTTCTTATCCTGTCCGCTGGTGAAGTACCATCTATGTCTCCGCCAATTTTTAACCACCCACATCTGTTCCCTCCACACACACGCACAGGTTCATTCATGCACGCGCGCGTCAAAACACACAGACAACAGACAGCAATATTCCATCGCGATATTTCATCCAGTCTTCATCAATCCCCAGCTATGTTCAAAGTCAAGATCCCCTTAGCACGGGTCGAAGGTCATCTACTGGCGCCCACACATGGAGAGTGAGTCTTGCTGTTCGCCGAAGACTTTGTCCACCCAGCCACCGCCACTACCTGTACCACCACCACCAGTACCACTGCCATCACCGGCACCAACAGCATCAGCACCACCCTCCCGCCCCTCGCGATGCCATCCCGTATCTTGTCTCTGAACACGTGCTCACTCGGTCATAATGCAGGTCACGTGGTATACTAGGCCGCTTATTAAAGGGTCCATCTGAGGAGGAGCAAGGAAACGAGGCAGACAGAAGCAGAGTTGAACTTGAGGCAAGGGGATCGGAGCCGACATCTGGATAAGAGACCCGAGATATTCTTTGCCCAAACTTCGGAGCCTGGGCACAGTTTTGAGGTCTGTAGTTGTTTATTCTTTACCTGTTGATGTGGATGATCTGACCAAACAATTTTCGAAATGCAGATCCTTCCCTGATGATGACAGAATGTCAGCTAGTCACAATTTTGTTTTGGTTGTTTATTTAAACTGTTCTTAATTGGATGGGTATGCAGTACGTTTCTTTCTTTCCATAAAGCAGAAATTTGTTTTTCAGTCTTACTATCAACGGGTTAAGACCGCTGTTCTGTGGTGACGTCGGCCACGGTTTTGTGACGTGTCCGCCAACTACGCCCACGACAATGCACTCGATCACAGTGAGCAAGACATACCTGTGTGCAATTCTCAGTGTAGGTCTTTTTCTACTTGCTGTCTGTGGTAAGTAACACCTTTTAAAGTGTTATTCATTTCTTCTGTTGGAAATCACTTGTCTGAATGACATCCTTTATAAGATTCACAGATAATTAAAAAGATTCAAAGATAATTTTTATTCCAAGAGGTGAGATTTGAGCACATTAAGGGAATATATGCTTCTGCAAACTTTGCCATATCCCTTTCCATTGGACTCTGTGTTTTAGTTTGTCAACAATACAACATAACTTTCATTTTCAAAGACCGTTTTAGACCCCTCTCCCTTCCTCTCACCCATCCACCCATGCGATCTCCCATTTCTCAAATTGACGAACTTAATGTGCAAAATAAGACATTTTTGCGGTCCCCCTCCTACCACTTAAATCCAAAACACTAATTTCTCTCGTGCCATTTGTATTCTCCGTGAACTGACGAGGGAAGAACGCAGAGGATTTATGTTGGTCGCATGAGAAACAGAGACGATCCGTCATTGCGTGGAACTAAATGAATGAAAACGAGCTTGAGCTTGAATGCCACGTGTTTTACGAGGATCGGTGCATGTTGGGAATAACAGGATGAGTTCTACATTAATTCTGCACTTTCAATTTTCCCAGCAGTCTTGGGAGAGGGTATTTTTCATCATCATCCATCCATCAATCATCAATCAATCATCATCAATCATCATCATCATCATCATCATTACAGCTGTTCAAACATGTCAGTTCCATTCACAGTAAAACTTTCATTGCACAGATTTTAGCAAGTCATTTAAACACAAATTTCCTGTCTCCCTTGGGTATGATATTCTATGTGATTTGCACCCGTAAATCTGAAGCAGATCGAAAGTCAGTGTCGTTAGGTGAACACAGCTTGTCGCAGGAGAGTGAGGGAGACACTGCTATTGCATAAATAACATTTTGCATCAGCACACACATCGCATAAATACGAGAACGAGACAGGAATAAGTAAACACAGTTGTCAGCGACTTTGTTTATTATGTCGTGGAGGATGCTCGCGCGCGCGCACACACACACCCGATCTCTCTCACAATGAAATAACGGGAAGAGTGATCATGGGTAAATAGAGTTCTTTTATCTAAACTCAACAGATGGACGATGAAGCCAGCAAACTATGGCTATCCTATTGTTTGAATGACTGTCATGGCCGGAATGGTAGGATGTTGGTCGTGTTGTATTGATGATGTGCGTAGCTAAATGACTGCTTCCACAACCTCTACAACAGGCACCTTGCAAATTCGATGATGATGATTGTTATTTAGCATTCTTCCTTCTACTACTATGATGGTGACTGGAATCTGAAAATCTTTATGTTTTGTTCAAGTGTTTCATAGAAGTGTCTAGCATTAATTGTTTCCTTATTGGCTTCTTAATTTATTTTTTCTCAAAAATTACTAGTAGCCTATTCATTTCCAAAGAACTGACACAGGGTTTTCGATTGCATGAGCGTTCATTTACAAATTGACTAATTATGTCACTTTTCTTCTGTAAACAAAGCACCTTGAAAGAAAACACTCGTGCTCTCTGTTTCCTGATCGCATGAGATCAAATTACGATGAATGCTTTGATCAGACATCGGAACTTTTGTAGCCTGTAATTAGCTGTAATTAACTTCCAGCTTTACTGCCTGTTTCCTGGAGTGAGTGCGAGAGAGGCAAAGTGAATCAGCTAATTCGTTGAGCACTATCATCAGTGATTAACGACAATCATCTCATATTCCAGCAGTCTGATCGTTCACTGATCACAGCTCACTACGCAGTGATGAAGTGAAGAAGTACATATAGTGTTACCACTACTCTCAGCTACTACTACTACTAATAATTACTAATACTACTACTAATAATATAATTTTATACGCACATGCCTTCCATAACGGATGGAGGTAATGGCATTTACAGAAAAAAACTCTTTGCACATTAATTACAATTCATACAATTAATTTTCATATTTTCCTAACAAATCTCTTATTTCTATCTCATATCTTTTATTTTTTTAAATTAACAGAACTACTTCGTCTTCGTATTCTACAAAATGAGCAAGTAGCTGTAACTGATGGTGACCAGGTCTCATTTTGCTTTGTTTCCTTACCGCCAAACCCCCACGAAACACTATCATCAGATAAAACTTGCAAACAGCCATCAATTTAAAATAAAGTAAATCGGTCATTCATACTGTTTGAATAAATGTAAATAGTCAATGTGGATTAGGTATGTACAAAGTTAAAGGCAGTACAGAACCTTCGGTCGCTGGGGAGGAAGATGTTAAGAGGCCGCACCAGCTTTTTGTAAGGACGGTGACCATCTCTCCCTCCGTGCCTTGTCATACCCAACCCTGTAATTAGTAAGGTATCATACTTTTCTTTATTTCATTACATAATGAGTTAGCCACATAATTCAGTTACTGTTACAGCTGTAGTTCCCAAATGTATATTAGAATGAAGGGATTTTAGCAGTGCTGCATGATAAAGATACATATAGTACAAAAATAAAAGTTGATGGAATAATCATCTATACAAAGATAACTTTGATATTTTACTTTGAGATACGCAGTTCAAGGTCTTTCTGCAGCATGCATTGGCCATGACAGCAGGCTTCTTCCTTCTTCCTCCAACCTTCCAGAGGTAGTAAGAAAATTCGAGGGAAAGTGAAAAAACAAACAACAAAAAAGAGCAAGCCAAGGTTGACATCAAAATCATCCCGAAGGGGACATAAAAACACCCGGAAAACACTTCTGGTTTAATTTTCTTAACGCATGTCAGCTAACCAATTTCTTTGGTCTTTCTCACTCACTCAGTCACTCACTCACTCACTCACTCAGTCACTCTCCGTAACCGCATGTACTTATGGCAATTTTTGTCTTCCAAAGACTAAAAATTCTCGCGCATGTCAAAAAAAAAATAACTTCTTGCTAATTTTGTTTCCTTTTTTTTTCTGTTTTCCTTTTAACATAAAACAACAACAAGCAGAACAAAGAGAGAGAGAGAGAAAAATAGTTTCAGCCACAGACAATATAAACTGTCAACATCTTTACAAACGTAGCCCTGTAACTTCTTACCAAAACTTGTAGGAACGAAAGAAGTACTGGAATGTCCCAGGCAAGATTCTATCTTAGAAAGACTCTAGAGTATCGAAGGCTGCCTACACACACAAGTTGCAGTCTACCAGTGTGTATGTGTGACTAAGAGAGACAGACACTGAGACACGCAGACGGTAGACTGAAGGCGGAACCGCGACGGATAAAGGGAAGAAAGAACGGGAGACACCTGATGCTAAAGACAAAGGATCATCTTAAGCGATGGTTATTAAAATATAAATTATTTTGTCAACGTCGTCATCGTTGCAAGTGGTTTAATTTAATTTTTGTTTTCAAGTACTTCTTGACAAACTGATCCCTAAAGAGACTTACTGTCACCTCGCAGACAGTCCAGGAGGACTTTGTGAAATGTTCTGGCAATCGAGGAGAGGGGTGTGTTTCCATGGAAATCCTACCAGAAACAGAGGCATGCCTTCTGAGAGGGGAAGACGGCAAAAAGTAACTAACTCACATTCGCTGGGGACATGCTTTTTCTTTTAGCAGCAACAACAAAACGATTGCCTTTTTTCGGTTGTCAAGGTCGTGATGTATTAATGGATGAAGAACTTGGACAGAACTACATGAAACATAGTCCCTCAGCAGAATTCAACTTCCACCTAGGTTCAAAGTCGTACAGTAAACACAGAAAGAGATTAAATCCGCCACATCTTGATGTTCACGGGTATATTAATCATACATAGCAGTTGGTTACAACTATACCGTGAGCACCGTTGCCTTGACAACGAAAGCATTTCCATGTTTGAGGATGTGAGAGAATATTAAAATGTCTTGAAGCACTGTCGTCGCATTTGTTACTTTAAATATAGGTGGTGGGCAAACTAGTGTGCTTGAAATGCAGGATGAAACTGTCAAGAACTGTGGATAATTATGCATTTATTCGTGAGAGATACTCAATGTTCCTAAGAACAAACTGACAACGCCTCCTTGAATCAGCATAAATGTTTTTGTGTCCCTGGTGTCTTTCGACACCAACAAGCTTTCAAACGACAATGAAAAAAGGAGAAAAAAAAGTTAAGGTTGAGAAAAGACACTGCTGCAGACATGCCATGAATGGGTCATCCCCTCGTTCTTTTAATATTTTAAATATTATTTTGTAAAGAAGGAATATGGTTTTGTCATAACATATAAAAAAATTGGTTGCGTGTGGTGGAAAACAGAATAATGAGAATGGCACCTCTGTGCTTCTTTAATGCGTGTTCAGGAAGACTGTAAGCAGTTTCTTATCTTCTGTTTCACGGACTACTTGTCTGTTTTGTTTTGCTGTCCCGTTTACACTGACTCGCATTCTGTTTTTGTTGTTGCTATTATCAATATCATTAATCATATCATGACGATGATGTTGTTATAAAAAAGAGAAATATAAAGACTTATCTGATTTCGCAAGCAGACCAATTAAGAGTTTTTTTGGGGTATTTTTTAGTGAGAATGGTATCAGCAGCATACCTCACAGGAGTGTTTCTCTTGTAAATGAAATGCTTGTGTGGTGGAAGGTTTTGACATAAATGTTTAGTGTAAGTCAATCGTCTGTTCGCCATCTGACGCCATTAGCTTCAAGGTTTGCGCATGAAGTTCATGGTTCATGTACAGTTCATGGTTTATGCAACTGTAATTATTAGTTGGGTTCACATGCAGGATGTGGCCGCATCAAGCTGTATCCCGGTGTAATGTAGTTCCGTCCACTGACTGGCATATATCCTTTGATAGACAAAAAGAAAGATCATGTTTCTGTGTGTGTGTGTGTGTGTTTGAGATTTGTGCGTGATACATATCGGATCACAAACATAATTTAAATAAATTTAAGTGAATCGATTTTTAAAAGCTAATCAGGATAATTGTCTAGATACGCATGGCAAATCTTTATCTGAAACATGTTTTACTGATGGTAAAACTCCTGTGTATGTGTGTAAAGTGACTGAACGCTCACTGTTTCTGTTCCACCAGCACAACAGTCGCAAGCAGACGACAGTCTAACGGCGCTCCAAGCGACAGGACCTGTCTGTAGGGATGTCTGGGGAAGACTACCCTCTCGACGACCGAGAGTTGCTTCAGCAGATCTTCAGGACACCCATCAAGCGGCAGTGGTGTCGGACGGGAATGGCTTACAACCCCGTGCTTGGCACCTGCATTCCTTCTCTTGCGGTACATTTCTGTGTGTGTGTGTGTGTGTGTGTGTTTGCGTGTGTGTGTGTGTGTGTGTGCGCGCGTGTGTACATCTACACTTACATCAGCTTTAAAAAAGGAGTTCAGAGAAGGTCTGTGAAGCTGGTTTCCAGACAGCGTACACGGGGACTGAACCCTGCCCCCCGGGACCTGCTGTCATATTTAATGTAGGAGCGCATTCAGTAACACGATGTTGATAAAACTGAATTATTGGGCCGGTCAGGTTCGTGGCCACATTTTCGCTGATATGTACATAAGTGGCAGCGGCCAACATCCGAACGAGGAATCATTCCATTTTCAGGGAAATTCTTCCCTTCATGTCGATCTGTCTGACTTGTTATTCTCTTTTTTTTCTTCTCGTTTTTGTCCCTTTTTTGGAGGAGGAGGGGTCGGCTTTTGATTCCTGTTCTCTTCTTGTATTCCCCCCTAGCCCTTGTCTAACTGCTGCTCTTCCTCCCACTTCCCTGTCCTCTCTTTACTTGAGGCTACATCAGTTATGTAGCTGCTGGCTACTGAAGGTAATTACAGGCCTGAAACCACGATGTCGCCTCTGCAGACAGATTTCTGGAATGTAATTCTCCGAGCTGTCAAAGTTCTTGAGATTTAATCTTTTGTAGGTATTGTGTGTTCAATGTGGCTACTGGTAAGACCATGTTTTTTCCACGCAGATGATTTACGACTTGCAAAAAAAAAAAAACCCGAAGTAATAAGGATTTCTTAATCTTCCAGCTTTTCTCACTTCCAATCGGCTTCCTTTCCCCAAAAAACCGTGTTTCCGATCATGTCGGGATCACCACTCACTCAAATTGGAATATCATCCTACCATCGTAATAACCCAGGGGCAAGATCCAAGAGTATTTTTTTATTATTATTTAGAATACCCTGACTGGCTTGGAGTGCAGAGGTCATAGCAGGTGACTGATGAGGCTGCGCGCTAGTGACATCACGCGGCTCCATCCTATGGAATGTTCTAGTGGGGTAGCCTCGGTCCTTGTTGATCAAAATATTATACATAGGAAAAAAAAACACACAAAAAACACCAAAAAAACAAAAAAAAAAACCTTTAATATAAACTTTTTGAGCTTGAATTTTTTTAAGGGGTCTCTCTTTCGTTCCCTCTATCTGAAATAAAAGTATTTTTGGCAGTTTTGGTATGTATGTAGATATGTGTGTTAGAAAAAGCAGCGTCACTACATGTTATCTAACTCCTGTGGTGTCCTCAGTTACCTTCTAGGAGTCACACTAGGGACAGGGAAGTGGTCTGTTTTCTCGGCCGCGTGCTCGAAATAGCATGAGTCCAGACGATGGAAGAAAGATCGATCTCCAATTGAATGTCAAAACAAGTTCATTTGTCACGCCTCACTACCTTGCGCGCGCACACACTCTGTATGTGTGTGTGTGGACCTTTTTTTTTTTTTTTTTTTTTTTTTTGACTTTTGTTTGCTCAACACCTCAGTGTTAATCAAACGCTTATTCCTTCCTCTGCTCAATTATCAGTTCAGCGGTGAACACTGTCTACGATCACCAAGCAAACTCCACACTCAGAATTATTTCAAGATACAGTTACACAGCCGAGGTTCAGGAATTATAAATAAATTAGAAACAACAAAACTGAGAAATAAAAAAGGAGTAGCTTTCAGTCCGATTAATCAGTATTGATAGCAGGTTAAAAGTTAAATGATCTAAAAAGTTCTTCCGCAGCTGAAAAAAGCATTTCGACACCATGTCGACCTCAAGGGGAAAAGAAAGATAACTCTTCGTCAGCTGACAAGATTGCTTCTCTCCCTTTTAGAGGCTGCGACTAGCGAAGCATATTTGTGTGAAGAAGCAATTTTTTTTCTCCCCAGTATTGCAAAAAAAAAATAAATAAATAAATAAAAAAATAAAACACATTTTCCGTGGTCACGTGCAAACCGTCCTCGTTATCGTACATGTTCCACGTCCTTTGCTTCAAGAACAGTTGTCGATGAAAGGTGACGATAAGTTCAGCAATTAACGAGACAAAGAATGTGATTGGCAATTTGTTCTGAAATAAATTATTTTTCTCTTTTGTGCAGACAATACGCGGGAGAGACCGCGACTTCAGGGTTTGAATCTGCCGGACACCGACAGGGAGTGAAGTACAGGACAGGCGCCATCGGTTCATCAATAACTATTCAGCGAAATCTTTATTCGCATAAAAATGAATAAATTGTTTTATCTTACATTTCTGAGTTTTCTTTTTTTAAAGTGAGTGTACCGTTGACTTAGTAGACGACGATGACGACGACGACAACAACAACAACAATAACGACAACAACAACAACAAAAATGTGGGGTTGGAGAAGGAGACTGGAAGGTGGTGGAGGGAGAATCATAGGATAAAGACAAAGCATATCAAAGTGTATTGGTTAGGATTTTCTAATGGCAGGTCATTTGTGTATATGTGTGAGTGTATGCATTCACATTCATACATCCATAAATATACATGTGTACACAGACATGCGCGTATTTATGTACGCACGCACGCACGCACGCACGCAAACTCGCTCACGAGCTTCTCCAGCCACGTGACTGAAGGAATCCACGGGGCAACGGCGTCGTATCCCATGTCCTCACTGTCGCTGTCCTCCACTGCTGTAGTCCACAAGCTTCATCTGTACCAAACACTAACCCCTTTCTCCACTTCCTTTCGTCAACCATGCCCGTCCCACCCACATTATATATATTCACACACACACCAGGTTCTAAAAGATTTAAGATTCAAGATACTTTATTAATTTCACCATCTAAGGGATATTGAGATCTTCAAAATATAAATACTCACATATTCACACATTCTTATCTATCTTTATATACATTGTCTGCCACTCACATGCAGTGATAACGGAGTTAAACCACGTTTATTCATCTGTCTGTCCTCCTACTCTCTTTCTCGCTATTTCTCTTAAATCAAGCATCTAGTACCAGTGGGTTGTATATAGAGGGATTTATACATTTACCAGGGTGAATTTTTGTTTTGTTGTTTATTTGACAACCCTGTAGTATAAGCCGATGGCCATGGGATAAAGCTTTTGTTCAAAAAGTCACTCTCTTTCACAAACTCACTTTCTCTCTCGCTCTCTCTTGTAACTAAGGGTGTACCACGCCGGCCACAGACCACAACATATCGAACTGCTTTGCTTTGTGGACTTAACTGCAAACATGAATGAGAAATCAAGCTTCGAATGTCATCAAGACTAGAAGACAACACAGCAGGCGAGCGTGCCTTTTCTATTTTACATAGTGGAGCATAATAAAAGCAAAAGTCAGCAAAGTTTGCATTTCGAAAAGCAAAGAAATAAAACCCTCAAATGTAAATAATTTTCTAAAGCTTAGACTGTGGTTATTACTCGTCAATACAGCTCAGGGTCAGGTTCAGCCGCTGTATTGATGAACGGACAAAGTTTAAAATAAAGCCTCATACATTTTTCATTCTTTCTTTTTTCCATTGAAGACGGAGAACAGGTTCTGAAAAAGTTTCACTCTGCGTGTGTATTCAAGGAGTTTGGCTTAATGCCAGGCTATCTACAGAAAATATTGAATAAAATTGATTCGATCATATTTTATATTTCACCACACTCTCACACTTTTTGCCTTTTCTCGTCGGTGTAGGACACAGCTTCACGTTCATTGGTCTTCATGGTGATTAAATGTTAAACCGAGCACCAGATTATTACTATAGATGAGTTTAGTCCACCTGCATACATTATACATAGTATTTTGTAAGTAACAGGATATAATCAATACTTTAGCAGTATATTTGTGAGTTGTACGCCAAATAAAATCAGTCTTCTTTGAAGAAATTAAAATTTTAGAGAAATGTTCATCATCTGACCAAGACTTTGCAGATCTTGCCAGAATGCAATACTGGCTTTCAATGAGACACAACATTTTGAACACTTAAAAATCTTTGTTAGAAATAAAAACTTGTTAGTAGGAAATATTCTATAAATATAATATTCTTTGAAACTAATGTAACTGATGTTTAAAAAGCACTCAGTAAGGACAAGTTTCCATGTTATGCTTTGAAAGTAAGTATTCTACTAAGCAACTACTGCTAACAGAAGATCCACCCATTGCAGACTGAACAGATTTTTCCACCTGACAAAGTATCCCACATATCTTTTTCTCTCTTGATGATTGTGATCTTGTAGTTTGAAAGTGCTTAATTGGTATGATTACTGCTTTAAACTGTAGAAATAATAGTGTTAGGGTCCTGAACTAATGTCACTGAAGTATATGTTTATTCTTGTAAATCCCTGTTTTGAGCAGCTTTAAACTTAATTTCATGTTTGACTCGTGTTGGTCTTTAAAAAGCTCTTTTTGCACTGCTGTATGACATATCGGGGTAGAGTTTGGGTGGGTTGACCTGCTTCCGTCAGCCTGTATAGACGGCAACCTTTGACCCGAGAAAATCACCTCGGAGTCAGTGGCGTCCCTGTGGAGACCGCGAGCCCTTATCAGCAGCTGAAGATGATGTGCACTGGTGGGCTGATGACGAGGGGAGGGGACTCATCGTCGGACGCCGGTAGGGGAACAAGCAAGGGGATTGGGGCAGGGGGAATGGTGGAATGTCCTGCAGTTGATGATGATGATGATGATGCCCTTAACTTTGTATTTTAAATTTAAGTTGTCGAGGGATGGGAGAGGGAGGGTCAACCGCGGTATCCGGTTCCTGTGACCCTGAGCACGTGCGCGTTACGTGGAATGAAGAGAATACTTTGTCTATGATCGATGTGCTGCCGGGACGAGCAGTGACCGAATCTCGTGCGGTGCGCCATGCTGTCCCCGTGGAGACCAGAGTTCGATGGGAGAGACAGTCGCCGCGATTGGTTGAAAGACTCACACAGGCCCATCGCGTGCACATGCACATTAGCTCCCCCTGCAGCTCTCCCACCACTGCCTGCTGTTACTTAGTCTTGTAGCATCACTTAACTCAATCATGGTAGTACTCCAAAGTAGCAACCGAGAGACCAGACATTAGACTTTTAGTGAATTCGGCCAACTGCAAACACTCCGGGGAACATTGACAAGAAGGTTGGGGGAGAGGGGAGGGCAGGCGTACTTTGGGTGGCAGCCAGCCTGGAATTGTATTCTGAAGTCACATCCTCTGGGCGCCACGCCATTATCGTTCTTGATGTAGGTCACATGCTGCATGCACGTGAGTGCGTTCGAGATGGGGGATGAAATGGAGATCATCGATCACTGCAACGATTAACTAGGAATAGTAGAATGCACTGACATGTTCTATTTTTGTTGAATAAAGGTATCGCATGTTGACAAGTATGCAAACACAAACAGAGAGCAATACACACACAAGAATTCAATCCACACACACAATCTCTCTGCAAGACAATGCACAACAAGCCGATAGGAAATATTTTAAGGAAATGTCAGAAGAGAGAATAAATTTTTAGCTGAGATTTTAAACTGACGAACATAGACAATCAGAACAGCAAAACTAAAGGAAGGGTGCAGAAAGATGTGAGGTTAGTTTGTTCCTCCTACTTAAGAGAAGTCTCAATAAGGCAAATAATAAAAAACAAGAAGTAATTCACAGAACACATTAAGATCCAGAACAAAGCAGATCAGCAAACAAGTGGACAGAGATATCAACAGCAATAAACACAAGAAAAAAAAAACTTCACTCGAAGCATGCCGGGACAGCCCAGCATAAACATAGACTGGCAGAGTGGGAGAGGAATTATGGACGGAGTTAGTGCGTGGATCCCTCTGTAAAGACAGAGCAGAATAGTACACACGAACTCGCCAAGCGGTCATGCACATTCCAAGGCCGACTGAGATGTGAGCACGTGGCGGTCAGATAGTGATCTCACCACAATGAATGGAATTAGAGTTGCATTGACAAACGAGAAAGTTCTTGGAACAATTGAAGAAATGCATTCAGCGAGTTCAGTCGATGGTGCTTGCACACTGAGTCACTGAGCCACAGCTCACAACAACGGCTCAGAAGAACGGACCACGAACTTGTATAACTGGACTGCTGGCAGACGATTTTTTTTTCAGTTGACTACTAAAACGAGGCAGCTGTGTACAAAGCTTCCGGTTTAGTCACATTCATTGTTTAGGCTCTCTGAGACTAACAGCGGAGAACTTCGCAAGAGGCTAAGCGTTGGTCTCGGCAGACAGACAGCAGTCCACCTACACGTCCGCGATAGGACCTTGTCTGTCTGTATTTATTCTTGCATACATTTATGCTGTAGTTCCATTGCTGGTGTGTAAAGCAGAACTAATGAAGTTCAAGCGTTTAAAGGGTTAATTATTGACCTCGTTCTCAAGTGCAGGTACTAGGAGGGGGAAGAGTGCAGCAGGGAAGGGTAGCGACCAGCCGTAGAGAGCACGTGACATCAACGTGAAAATAACTTTGTGCGATTGAATAATTGATCGGAGGAGTGTCGTTTGGTGTGAGTGAGAGAGGAAAATAGTCCTGCAAGAGTGTAGTCTACGTTGGTTGCATGTTTGTGTTCTTTTGTCGAGCTGGTATGTTTTTTTAATAGAACAACTACTTCTATCTGTGCCTGTAAAGTTTATTGAAGGAGACTAATATTGCTAAAGGAAACAGTTTATACTCATAAGAGGAGTTTTTTCAGAGTTTGTTATTTGAGTGTTGTTTAGCAGTACAGGTGCAATGAAAACATATAAAATTGAGCTACAAAGGGTATAGGATGGAATATTGTCCTCACAGAGCTCGTGCACTATCAAGGTGTGGCTAATGACATGCAGTCGACCTCCTTTTCACAGTCGGAAATTTAACTTTAAAGCAAAGTGTACAGAAGGTTAATCAAGCGATTCGTCTCTCAGAATTATCGCATGACAATTTAATGAGACTTGCAGTCCAGGTATGATGTTAAGACATCTGGCAAGTTTGCTTGGTCTTCGCAATTATGACATCTGGCTAATATTTGCCTACTGTACCCATTATGACAGTTGTGTTTCTTGAATTGTGGAAATTAAAAATATCCAAGCATAATGTAATTATAAAAAGAACGTGCCAATGCTTCCCGTGATCCTGTTATTTTATATTTGTTTATTTAGGACACTTTTTTTCCTTCAGGAAAAAAAGAAAAGAAATTGAAGCGGAGACCTTTGTGCATCCACGTGTAGATGTCAGTGACCTCCTAGAGTCATAAAAGCTTCCATCTCGCATTCACACTTTTGTCCAAACAAGGTGGACTATTTCCTCCATTCAGTTTTCCAGCTAACAGCATCTTGTGTTCATTATTTACATCTCCCGACCCAGGTGCGCTCCCTGCGGGACAGTGCCCTTTGACCCGAAGTAGAATGTCGCCGCCGCTGCAGCTCTTATCAGGCGCCATGATGTGTGGCAACAGGCACAGGCATGGTGGTCTGCGATGCTCCACTTATTATTCATGTCTCCTTTCATTTTCTTCACTGTCACCCCCTTTCACCCCATCTCTCTCTCTCTGTAAAGTTAAAGAGAATGGGCAAAACAAGAAAAGTATAGGTTTGTTGCTATTGGGGATGAGGTTGGAGGTATGATTAGGATGTGGTCAGAGTTGTGTGTGTGTGCGCGTGTGCGTGTGTGTGTGTTACACTCCCCAAGCGAGTTTCTGCACACGGCAAAAGTATTTGTCATGGCCGTAGTCAGACACCACCCTACTTCGCGCTTAATTCCTGCGCGTGACACTTCATAATCTACCAGGCAATTTTATCATCTAGGGTATAGAATAGAGTTTATATTAATATCAGAAGACAAACTACAAAACTATCCGGTTTATTGTACACAAAATAACTCTCATGCGCTGGTATCTGATGTGAAGGAAGGCGCGGCCATGGCATCCAATGATGAGGATCAATGGAGAGGTTTTGTTAGGACCTTTCTCCATGTATTATTTAGGAACTTCTGGTTGGAAACTATTGTTGGTTAGTTTACACATTTTTTCATGTTTTGCAGTTCATTGAGTGTGAAAAATGTTGTTAGCTTGTTAGGAGGTTAAACTGACTACACGCAAGTGGTCATCGTTGGCGTGGCACCATAGAGAACACAGGATAGAGCTGCTGTAAAACTTTCTGAAATTTTCCATGGTTTAGTTGACAGGCTTGAATTAAAAAATTGCACCATGACCATAAGTTTGAATTCGGTTGATAACATACCGGTTATAAATAAATGTTCAGGTTCTGCGGTCAAATGACTTCAACCTTTATGCCGAAGCTTGGACAAGAACAACTGTTGGTTTATGGAAATGAATGGTAAAATAGGAGAATTATGTGTTACTCTCTTTCTTCAGTGACCTTATGCATATGACATTTTGTGTGCACAAGACTAACTTTCTTTCTTCCTTCATTCTTTTCAGTTACTTACTTTGCCTTCCTGCGTGTTTGTCACTGAATTCAACCATAAATTTCCTGAGGTCGTGTAGTTGAGACCGAGGTTGGGTGTTTCTGATTCTGAACTCTAATGAAATCCGTGTCTGTCTGTATGTGCCAAGCTGGCTTTGCACCGGAGTCTGGCTATGGGAGATGTATTTTTTTTTTTTCATTCCCTTTCCCTCCCACTCGTCCAGCTATCAAAAGAAAAGTCAACAAGCAGCACAAGTCCCAGAGGAAACGTTTATCTTAAACTCATCCCGAAAGGGACACACTACTCCACGAAATCAATTTTGGTTTTATATTTGTAACAGCAGACATTGCTTTTCCTTATATCTCTCCTTTTTTTGTGCAACTCATTCACTCATGCATGCTGAATAATACCTTTACTCTCCTCAAAACAACGGAAAGGTCGGTTGTTTAGTCAATCACTGTTAAGTGCCAATAAACACAGACAATAACATTGAATCAACTTCTTTATTCATTAAATGAAACTTTACCAGCCAGATTCATTGAAATAAATTATTTTAACAACAAAAATTCGAGCTTGAACTGACATAACAAATGCTTTCAAAATTCAGAAAGGGATTGGTTGGCTGTGTTTACGCCATGCCAGAAAGTGATAGCAGAGAAAAAGAAAGTCAACATCGTGTGTGTCCACCATTGGCTTCAATACATGCAAGGTACCGTTGTCTAATGGATTAAACCAATGTTCTTAGAGTCCTTTGAGGAGTTGTCTGCCTTTCTTGCTGAAGCTGGTACAACTGACTGAGGTCAACTGCTAGGAGTGGGGATGAGTGGCTGTAAGTCGCTGGCCCAGGACATCCCACAGATGCTCAATGGGATTCAGATATTGGCAACAGGCCGGCCAGTCCATGTGGTTGACTTGGTGCTGATGTAGAAAGTCATCAAGCATGTAACCTAAAAAATGATGACATACCGTTGTGAGTTCATCTGTACTCGTCAGGAAAAAATAAATGTTTAGAGAATTATTGTTTCCAATACCTTAAAAAAAAATGGATAAGAATATGGACTTTTTTGCATTAGGTTAATTTTACTAAGCGCTTTTAGGTGTATTTCCATTTTAAAATTCCTAAAAAAATACAGAAAGGTAAAAACAAAACAAAAGAACAGATTAAAAGTAGAAAAAAAAAGAAAAAGAAAAATCCATCTACTCATTAGGTAGGCACAGGCCAGCCCCGTCTCCTGGTATATTTAAATGGTAATGTGGATGTCTCGGAGGACCCAAGACGGCCCCTGGATGGTGATCTCCTGAATGATGTCCGAGCGAGGGATGTGTAGATGTAGATGTTGTCGCTCACTTGGCATTGTCCAACAGTGCCAACAGATGGCCTCAAAGATGTTCCAACAGCTCCCTTGCGCCGTCCTTCAGACCGCTTCATAAATAAAACATGTGAGAATGAAATGCTGAAATCTCATTCCATTGTTAACTGTCAAATTGCTAGAAAGCTAAATTCTCGAATTTTTCCCTTGAGACTTTTGAGAAAATGTCTCTGATTCCGATCAGAGGCAAAGTGTCTGACACGTGTCCCCGTTGTGGACACCCGACAGGCCAAGCAGCAGAATGGCAAGGATTTAAAAAAAACCCGAATTAAACCAAAAAGTTTTTAAAAAACCTCAAACAGATCTCTAACACCAGAAAGGAAGGCAGAGATAAATGTTGTCGTCAAAGGATTTCTGTATTTCCAAAAAAATTAAAGGTATCAGTTTCATTTTTTAAGTGCATAACCGTCAAAAAATATACAATTTTCCATTTCTGCACAGTTTACTTTATATTTAAGATTACCTACTGGATATGTGTATGCATTCTGCAGGAATTAAACTAAAAGATATGGTCCGAAATAATCTTTAAGCAACGGGTTCTAGTTTCCTACCTCCAGCAGTAATTGTAAACTCCTCATTGCTTACTACCCTGACCTCTCCTTGACCCATCACGTGGTGCACACATGTTCTACTTGCTGTAACATTAGCAGTAGGAAGGTACAAGAGTTGTGATGATGCTGTCTGAAAATATTTAAATAGAACACAGCAGCAGAAAAACCTTTCTTTTATGTAGCATGCGATGAATTTCATCCATTTTTAAGAAATTCTCCATAACACCTATTGAAGACAAACTCAGAAAAATCCTATGAATCATTTTTGTTTGAAGAGGTGAAAACCAATAACAAATACAGAAATACAAGTACTTCTACATTTTAAATAGCATTACTTTTAATTGACTATTGCAGTGACACATTCATGGATCAGTTAAGGCAAAAATTACCATATGCAAATGTAGATTAGGAGCATCTGTGCCTTGTATTTATGTATCCAAATGGAGCTCTGTGGAAAGACATAAGATATCACCATTATTTAACCACCAGCGGCAGTTAGACATCCAATGACCTTTGATAATACATGCCAGTATATTATAATTGTGAGAGAAATATTATAAACTTTCAAAATAAATGTGAAAATAAGCTGGAGGTTGGAATGAGTTGGTGTGTACATTCACAAACAAACAAACAAACAAACAAAAAATAAATGCAAAAAAGTTTTTTCACATTCTCTTTTCCGTGCGTGTGTGTGTGAGAGAGAGAGAGAAGAGGCACGACCTAATTGCCTAAATAACAGCTTAGTTGGTCATTTAACAGCTGGTGTCTAGCCTTCTGGTATGGGTTGGAGTATTGTCTAGGCCCCTAGGGCTCTAAGCATTCGAAGCTTAGAAACACCAACAAAAGAGAACGGGCCACTGCCAAAAAAAACCAAAAAACACCAAAACAAAAACAAACAAACAAACAAACTAAATCAAAACAAAACCCACAAAAAACAAAACAAAAAACAAAAACAAACAAACAATAACAACAGTAAGAACAACAAGAAAAACCCCGAAAATTCCGTCAGCAGCCAAGTCCTCTTGCCAACAGCCTGCCGATGAAAAAAAGTACTTTGCTCTTGAGAGCAAATATTCGTCTGCAACACATTGTTCTTCGATGCTATTTTTCTAAGTAGGCCAACACTATTCTGGCATCTTCGTCAAAGCTGTCAGACATTTGTTCTGCAAATGGTTGCTAGGAGAACAACAAAGAAACTCGGTGAGACCGAAGTCCCGCGAGCGTCTGGAACACCTCAAGCTAGGTGTTGAGAAGAAAACAACTGACATACATGTCATCACATCGGTGATAAACTTCATTTCAGAACAGTCACGTGTGCGAGCTAATTGAATAGAAACTTTGAACAAATCTGTTAGTCCTTGAAAGATGGAACAGAAATATTTATAGGTTGAAAACAAAAACTCTCTGGAGATATTGTTGAGGCTTTTTCTTTATTTTTCCGTCTTTTCTCTATTATTTCTATATTTCTTACTATGTGTCTTTGGTTTATTACAATACTAGTCACAGGTTTTTTAAAATAAAAACACACACAAAAACAGTAATATAAAAAAACATATTCACAATCCGGAGACAACTCCACATTTTTATGATTCTGATCCAGTAAGCAATTCTGTTATCACCACCAAGTTGTAGGTTCTTTCAAATTACCTTTATTACACAAAAGTGGAGTTATCCTGTGTGTTATCTGAGCCTTATTCAGTGACTGTAACATGAAGCAAGCCATGACATGCGCAAAGGGTCTTTAACCTTTGCCCTTTGTTATCTCGACAGGCCGGTGGGTCGAGGAGGACATGAGCGCTTTGCTGTGCTTATCGTTGATTACAGTTGCAGTGGAGGCAAGTCTCAGAAAGATGTCTCCAGTTATTTAAATTACAGCGAGAACAGTTTTGTCTCAGAGGTTAACAACTGGGGCACAGCTCGGTGCACTTGCGCTCGACAAAAGCAACGAGGGGAGCTCAATACAGACTCTGGCAGACAGGAGCTCATAAGGCTACTTGCAACAGGTAGGTAACTATTCAGTATGTAACAATAAGTTCATCTTGTTCTTTCATGAGTCGACCAATGCAAGCGCACGTATCAGTATGCATAACTCTAAAGATAAGAAATGAGCAGTGTGCATGGTAATGTATGTAATGGCCCCCGGTAATGGAGTGGTAAGAAGAAGGTCCTGGTTCAGATCTCGTCTCGGGACGTTCTCTGTATGTCTGTATTTCTCAGGGCTGGACAGGTATTCCAGTTTCCTTTTCCCTCAGTACGGAATCAACTCTAGATGGAAGCACTTTCCTGCCAAAAGCAACCAATCAACAGCATGGTTTGCGGCACTCGGTAGTGCAGTGGTTAAAGTCTTTACTTGTCACCACTGCAGACAGAAGAAAAACTGGAATTTATCCGGGTACTGCAGTTTGATTATTCCCGCGCAGAGAGGACACAAGAAAAAGTACACCCCTCAGTTAAGCTCTTAAAACTTCATCATTATCATACTCTGTGAAGAGTTGACTGAACAGTTGCTATTATCAAAAAAACAAAAACAAAAACCACGCTGCACGTAAAGAATACTTTGTGTGTCCCAGTGTAAACAAAGATGTTTATCTTATTGTGCAGCTGACAATAATATCTGAGTTCTGAATTTCAAGCACATCTTTGTGCCAGGCCCGTGTCCTTACTCCTTACAAATTATTTTTGCTTTTGTGTCCATGGCGATAAGACACGCACAGACTGACCATGAACATGCGCGCGCACACACACATACACACACGTGCGCACGCAAGCACGCGCGCATCTAATTCGACTTCCGGTGTCAGCCCCTCGGTGAATGTCAGAGCATTAATTGTTTCTGTTCTGTCGCTCGCTTCTCTAAAGCCAGTAGAGCTTTCTCGATGAGAAAGCAGGACATTTTCCACATGGTGATATAAGCTAGCAGCCAGTCAGACAGCCAACCAGAGAACTTTATTCGTCCAAAAATGCTTTCTGGGTCGACGGCTGTCACGATGAGTAACAGAGCAGCTACAGCTACGTGCTACGTGCCAGGTGCGGGACGTAGTTATGCTCTGGAAGTATTTATTTATATTTCATTCCTCTCAGATTCTGAGATTATTTTACTCGTGTCTTGCCTCCCTAATGGCTGTAAGAACATATTTTTAGAAAGACGTAGCTTTCAAGTTTGAACCTCACAATGTTTCCAGGCGCCAGCTTCATTACGTCACACCAGCTGCCGCATGTAACACGTCACGCCACTCCATACATCACGTCTTGCAGCTGTAACATCCCACAGTCCCTCGCGACACCAGCTGCAGTGAGTGCGTCAGCATCATGTGTGACGTGGCGTCTGACGCTGGCGTCACGCCCACCACGGACCTGCGGTTGCGGCGGAGTCTGGGCCTGCTGTCCGCCGTCAGCTACGTCACCGGCATCATCGGGGCCGGCATCTTCCTCAGCCCTCAGACAGTTCTGCTCAACGTGGGCCGCTCGGTGGGCGTCGCCCTGTGCGTGTGGGCCTTCTGCGCTGTCCTGACCTTCTGCGGCGCCCTCACCTTCGCCGAGTTTGGTAGGAGCAGAAAAAACCACGTGTCGATTCCAAAATGTTTGTCACAAGTTTAACCAGTTAATAACGACTGGAATTGCAAAGTTGTAAAGGTGGTATATGCACGCTGATTGATTGATTGATTGATTGGCTGTTATCTTGAAACTCCAACAACTTATTTCTTTTACTCCTGTGAAAATTAAAATTAAATAACTATAACGGGGAGGCTCCCACGGTATCGGAATTAGCCCCCGAGATACCCACTGTCCAAAATATCTGGACACCGCTCGACCTCTCGCATCTGGAGAACGTACATCAGGTAGAGAATAGAAGGAAGGAAGAGAGAACAACAACAAAAAAAAAAGAGTAACTGGGCAAACCCTTAAATGGATAGAAGTACACCCCATGATATGACAAAGAAGCTCATGCAAGTTTCGAAAGTTAAATACAGGTTTGGCGCTATTTCAACGAGTGTCCTTTGCGAAGTTTGACAAAAGTTTTTAAAAAAATGTTCACAAGTTTCGACAGATTTAGGTTAGAAAGTGTTTGAATATGTCTGATAAGTTCGAAGCGCTCGAAATGTGGAGCTGGATGTTGCCGTGGGCCCATTCAGCAGACGTGTAACGGATTTATTGAAGAAGGTGAAAAACGAAGAAAAAGAATGTTGGGCTTCGCCATTTTCTTGCTAATTCATCGTTCATTTTTTGAGGCGATTTCTCTCCGGCAAGTCTATGTGGAACTTTCTTTGAGCTTCTTTTAAAGTTTCGGAAATAAGACTTGTTCTTGAGTTTCTCATTTTTTTCTGAGGAAACGACTTACTCTCGCTTCATAATTACAGCCCCAGGAGTAGACAGTCGCATGCAAAACCGGCGACAAAGAGTCACAGGAGGAATATTGTCATCAACACATTCATTTCTACCCAGTAATCTTGAACAAGCGGGGTTTAGGGATGGGGTGAGGAGGGGTGGGAGTGGGGTGGGTCTGTCACAAGCGAGCTAACCAGATGACTAGTTGGTCCACTCTTCCCCTCTGCTGTCCTTTTCACCCTTTTCTCACTCACTCATGTGCTTCCACTATCCTAGGTACCCGCATTCCAAGTCAGGATCAACATACACGTACATCAAAGAGGCATGGGGGAAGGCGATAGCCTTTGTGTACCTGTGGTCACACCTGATTACTGGTCCGACCCATGGGCACAGCGCTGGGTGCCATGACAGCAGCGGAATATATTCTGCGCCCGGTGTTCCAGGACTGCCCCGAGATGGCCCCCAGACCAGCCAAGGTCCTCATCGCTCTGTGTATCATTTGTGAGTGTGATAGTAGCCTCTGTTGTTTCTGTTCTTTGAGCAAAATCTTGTTTACACTCACCAGGTAGTCAGGGGCTGCTGGACGAGGACAACTCGTGTGGTGGGTGTGACTACCCATCGTCTCGCATCGCTGGTGTGGGTTAATGTGATCTCAATATTGTTTCAGTACTTCTCGTGTTGGCTAACTGCTATGACACGAGGCTGGGGAGCGCCCTTCAAGTTGCTTCCACCGTGTGCAAGCTTAGTGCGCTCGCTGTCATCATCATCGTCGGCATCGGCTTCATCGCAAGGGGAGGTAATTATCAGACACCATAACAAGAAACTGTTGTTGCTTTGTTTAGTTTTTGTTTGTTTTAGCTTGAAAATAGGAAAACATTAAAATCTTTCTCTGGGAGTGTGATTCATCACAGTTTCTGATACCTTTTTTGGTTCACAATGAACTTCATACACGATTCCATACGTTGCCCTATCATCACCCCATCCCAAGATTCAAAATCCATTAGTGGCTCAGGGTTCGAACGACCAACAAAACCGTTTAAAGATGGTTAGAAAACTCCTCTTCCCACCCACACCTCTCCCGATCAGCAAACTCCAATAAGCACTGCCCTCGACTCACTGTCGGCCCTCAAAGATTATAGATGTTGAAAAATAATTTATCGAGGGGGAAAAGATGCCAAAATTGTGGCGGAATAAGAAAAAATGGCTTTTAGCCAAAATATTTACAACTCCTGCCGATGATATTGAATCAGTAAGGGAAAGGTGGATGAAAACTATCTCAGTTGTTGAGAGAATACTGTAGAAGCCTGTTTTATATTTCAGTTGTATGTTTGTCATTTTTGGAAAATGACGCGGAAAATGAAAAAGTGGAGAACAGTTCAGCTTATGGTCCTGATTTTTCAGACACTGAAAATCTGCAAAATCCATTTTCTTTTGAGGAGGAGCCCAGGCTGGACAGAGTCATCTTTGCTGTGTATGCCTGCACATATGCCTATGTCGGATGGTAAGTCCCACCTCCCACATGTTGATTACTTGATTACTTGCACTCCCATGCCACAGTGAGCCCACAATGCATGTTCACTTGTTTACAACACATCCATATCCCCCACCTACCCACCACCGACTTTTGTCAGCGTGTACTAAACCACATCTGTTCTATGAGCATTACTGCCACCAACAATCCACAGAATGCTGGTCCCTCTTCTAATCATTTTTTTATACATTTCTTCGTCTATTGACTAGTCCCCCTGTTCCTCTTTGTATATTCGCTAAAATCTCAATCTCTTCTCTTTGTCCTCTGATTCTTCTTTTCGTCGTCTATGTTTGTCTTTGATTACTTGTCTGTATGCTTGTTTATCCTTCCGTCCATGGTGTCCAAACTGTCTATGTCTCGCTCTTGTCTCAAGCGCTAAGAGCTCGCTCCTTTTGAGTGTAATTATGCAAAATATAAATCACACCTTGTTTTTTTTTTTTATTATTATTATATTAATTGTTAGACAGCAATCACCTTTTTAAAGTCTTGAAGAAAAACTGTTTCTGTATTATTTTATAAGCTGTGATTGTCATTGCGAATGATTGTTGCCCACCTATTGTGTGTTCTGATCTTTGTCCAGGGACAGCCTGTGCATGGCCGTGGAGGAAATCAAGAACCCCAACAGGTAATGGCTTCAATTGAGCTCTTCCTGTCTTAGTCTAATGTCAATCACACTGGTTATGTCAGGGTCACAAACTGTCAGCACAGTCTTGTGTGAGAAAGTAGCAGTCATGTGACCATAGTACAGGATGATCCTCATAAGCAGTGCATGGTGTCTAATGTCAATGACAAATAAAAGAATGCAGGAAAGATAAATATTAAATAAAAACTAGAGGTGGAATAGGAATTACATTTCTTTGTAAATAAATATTTTTTCTTAGCGCTACATGCACAATGTAAGCAGTTTTATACAACCAATGACGTAGCGTTGCCTTGGTGAAGTAATGAGGCTAAAATATTTAGTGATAAATAACAACTCCGATAGGTCAAAAGTTCTTGGGCCTAGTGTGGGAGGAATTCCCCATAAGCCATACGGAGCTTAACAGATCTTCGCCGGACACACGCTACAACAGATATCGAGGGAATATATAAAAGATTAATTCCTCGAAACGATTTGTGCTCAGGAAATCTCTTTAAAAAGTAAATCGGAGAGCTGGTCACTGTTGTTGTTGTTGCTGTTGTTATTATTATTATTTATTATTATTATTCAGGAACATTCCACTGGCCATCCTGCTGGGCATCCTGGTGGTCATGGTGTGCTACCTGTTGGCTAACCTGGCCTACGTGACCGTCCTGACAACCGGCCAGATCGTATCCAGTGTGGCTGTTGCCGTTGTGAGTTTATTTTTTTTTTTTTTTAAAGATTAAGAGCCTTTGTGGAAATTCTAAAAAGGATTAGACTCTTTGTCTGGGTAGGTAAGAGCTCGGGGAAACGCAGAACATATGACGGGGAACTTTCATAAACTAGTCGGGTAGTCAGTGCGTGTCGATGACCTTTTCAACTCTTACATGAGAACACATTTAAAAATAGCTTTGTGCAGATGGCGCGTGCATGCAAAGAAAATGGCAAAGAGAATCAACACAATGTCGACATTCTTGATGAGGATGGAAAAATAGTTCTTGTGGTGGTGGTGTGGTGCTGCAGCTTTGTATAGTTTTGCGTGAAATGCGATTATTGTTAATTGTCCTCTCATTCTTTGTATTTGGAATATACAAGTTGACGCATTTCAAACAATAACCAGATAATATCTCTTTGTGCAGGGGTTCTGTAAAATGTCCATACCGTCTCTGGTGTGGTTCATCGTGCCCTGTATTGGGATCTCTGCCACCGGGGTCGTCAATGTTATGATATTTTCCTCGAGCAGGTAAGGCTTTCGACCTATGATGTTTGTTAATTACTCGAATACAAAACATTACATTCTAACGATGATGAGGAGGAAGAGGAGGAGGAAGGTGTATATTATTCTTTTATTGAAACTTTTATTCACGAAAATCGTTAGTCGATGCACTGTTTAAAATAGCAAAACCAAACCCTGGAAGCTTTTGTGATTGGGTATTCAATATAAGGTAATGTAAGTGTCGTTTCAAATATGTATCATGTCATGTAAATGTATTTCAGAATAAACTTTGTGGGAGGCCGGGACAATCTCTTTCCAGAAGTACTGAGTATGGTCAGCGTATCTCGCCGGACCCCACTAGTGTCTTACCTCGTCCTCGTAAGTCTCTCTTTGTTTCTCTCTTTCTTTGCTCTCTCACTCCGCTTTTCTCTCGCTCACTTACTTCCATACCTTCTCGCACTACATAATAATCCAAGTACACTATCTGAAGCAACACAATCTCTCTGGTACAATTTATTTGCTGCACTCCTCCTCTCTGACCACTCTTATTCCGGGGAGCTGTTAAGGACAAGACTAGTGTGATGCAAGAGCACTTTAAAAAAAAGGGGAGGGAATAAAATATCCATCATCTCTAGTGAAGAGAAAATTAATAAAACAAGAAAGAAAAACAATTTTTCAGCAGGCTATAGACAGTGCACCGTGGGACACCATCAGTTCCCTTCTCCATAACAACACAAGTCACTGTTTCCTGTCACTGCTTCCCCTCTCCTATGCTTCCACCTATTGTTCTGTTCTTGTCAGGTGTTCGCACACACTCTAGCATTCCGGCAGGCAATAATTCAAGATTCTTATTCATTATTTTTCTATGTTCTTATTGCTTCTCAAGAATGATGGCTGCTGGAGTAACATAAAGTTTAAGACACCTATTGAGCGCCAGTGTACCACTCTCACAGCCATGGCTACCGCGTGCATTGATTTGCTTCATTGTGTTGGGATGTGGAGTGTTGTTGTTGTTGTAAAGGACATAAGTTCTTCACCACTTACCCCTTTGTTACTGATAAAACCCTTTGTTAACGCTTCTTGGTATAAATATTTTTTCAGGGACTGCTGGCTGGAGTGGTTGTTCTTGTAGGGGATATATCCTCTGTACTCGGCGCTTACTCCCTCATCCGGGCCTCGGGGGAAACAGTGGCTATTCTCGGCATCTTCCGCCTCCGCAAAAAGTTCCCTGCTACAGCTACAACTTACGTGGTAGGTGACTAGCGCTCAGCCCCACGTCCTGTTCATAGTCACTTCGAGGTCTGAGGGGATCGGGTCTGGGGTTGACAGGTGAGGAAGGAGAGGGGAAATAAATATGTTTTTTATTTAGTTCATGTTTCAAGCTCCTGGTTACCCACGGTTTGTTGTTTGGAAATATGACAATAGTTTTACTAGGATATGTTGTCACCATTATTGGTCATCGTCATTTGTCACTCAGACGATGGTCTGTAGATAGTCGTCGTCGTCGTCGTCGTCCGTTTTGAAAATGTTCAGTTATTCGGAGGAGGGTTGGGGTTGTATTGCAGGTTCCGACCATAGCGCCAGTGACGTACCTGATCCTGCACTTGACGCTATTGGCTGTCTCCCTAACACGTGACCTGCCACGCTATGCAGTGGCGCTGCCGCTGTGCCTGCTGGGTCTACCCGTGTACTACATGTCTTCCACCCCTATCTTCAGGGTTGGCCCTCTGAAGGCTTTTAACGGTGAGCTTGTTAGCATCAGATGTCTGTCGGTGTGTTGCTCCACATCATCCTTATTATCCTGTCCTTACGAGTGTGACCTTTTGACCCATACAGCAATTTTTCTTTCTTTCTCTTTCTTTCTCTCTTTCTTTCTCTGTCTCGAAAGGCCTGGACATATAAGACTGATACTATGACTTCATCATCAGAACAAGTGCTTTATAAAAGTTCTAGAAAAGCCTAACTTAGTGTCTTGCGTGCATTGTCATGTTTGTGAAAACATTCCTGGGTGAGAAGAACCTAAACGATAATTTTTACAGTCATGATAATAATATCATTTCTTTTCCATACTTCATTACAATAAATTACAATAAATGTCATTTCTTCTGTACAGATGTTGCCGTGAAACTGAGCAGACGACTGTTGCTGTGTGACTTTGCCTCCAAAAATTACGAAAATTAGATGAAATTATTCTGCTCCGTGTTACAGCTAGTGCTTGAAGTGAGACCACGTGCCTTGTTAACTGAGTGTTTTTATAACGAACTAAATACAAAAATAAATAGAAAAACTAGTCCAAGACTATTTTTCAACACATCTTGAGCGTGAACTTGTCGTTAAAAGACAGAAAGATTGGGAATCTCTCTGCTACCTAGCTGTCTGTCATCTTTTGTCTGCCTGCTGTCTGTTGCTATTGTCTGACAGGCGGTGGCTGTTTCTCCTCAACTCTCTTTATGTGCTAAACAAATATTTTTTTTTTACTTCATTGTTTCATACTGCTGATGTGTTAAGATTGCCGTCTGGTTCCTCTATCCTTTGCTCCTTGTGCTTGTTTGTGTGTGCATGTGTTCCGTGTGCATTCCGTGTGTTTTATTTATTTATTTCTTCTTTTCTTACTATCTTCCTGCGCGTTTTTCTCACAAAGTATTCTGTTCACTTAGTCCAGCACCGGTTCAGCTAAATTAAATTTTCATCGGAAACACTTTTCGCCTTTGGGCAATCAGCCGAGATGAAAAGATGCCGAGTGTGACAAGCCTGCCGAGCTTGAAGTCTGCAGCTAGCATCCATTGTGTTCACATACACATTGCTGGGTGTGCCTAACCGCACAGGTGGATCAATGGGTGGCTTTGTCCCGGTCACACTGATACCAATGTTGTCAGGACACGCCGTGGTCTTCACTTCGTCGTCACGGCCCATTGCCCACTGGCGAAACATCAGCAACAATGAAAACAGGATGCTGGTCTGAAACTGTATTTTGCTGATGTGTGAAAAGCTTTATTAATTGTCCCCAGCGACCTGCTGTGTGTTCATGTGCTTTGTGTTGTGTGGTGGCTTGCATGGTGTGTGGGTTTGTGGGTATAAACTGTACATGTGTAGCAGTGGCTGTATCTGTCTGTCAAAAGCTTAACTACAAAATCTGGTGTGTAGTCCTGAATTTTCCCAAAGAGTTTTAAAACTTTGAATTATCCCTACTTTTGCTCTTGTTGTCAGGTCTTTGAAAGTAGACGAAAGATGAGCACTAAAACTCGCACTAAAACAATAAATCAAGGTATTTATAGGAGTTGACTACATGTTATCATTGTATCTCCATTTTTCCTTGCCCGCTACCTACCCACCCTTTCTAAACACAATTATGTCAAACCTTTTAAAGGTTAACTGTAAGGTCTAGTGCTTTGAACTTTTAATGAGCACATTTAATTGGTTTTGTCGATCATTAGAATGTCAGACAACAGAACGATATTGTCGGCAAACAATAATTAAGATAACAATTTCTAGGAGATGAACCTGAATGCCAGGTGGTGTGTAGTTATGAAATGTGTTGAATAGGAAGGTAGTGCAGACCCATTGAGACACTTGAAACAGGCGTTGACTTTGAGTAGAAAATGTTTAGAAACTAGTAGCCAATGGCAACGAGAGCAGTTAATCAGTCATTCAATCAGTTTAACTATTTGTGGACCGGTTCAGCAGGCTCCACTCAGAACACACCAACCGCTGACAAGTCTTCAGATTTGTTCGTGTCGAGCACAAAAGCCATGAAAGAGAAGAAATTGTTTGACATGCCATTCAATCCGAAATGTAGCTTGGCCAGTCTCCCATGTTGTTATAACGACGATCAAGCCATTGATGACAGGGACAACAACATGTGCAGCACTCAAGTTCCAGTTCTGGTGCTTGTGAGAAACATTATTTAGTGGCGTGGGTGGTGGGCAGGTCATTAACTGTCAGAATCACTCTTCCTTCCTTCTCTCTCTCTCCCTTGTCACTTGATCTTTTTTCGAATCCTTAATCCTCAAATGCACTTTACTCTCCCTGCTTGCACATCGAAGCTCCCCAACAGACTTCAAGAAACGGTCAAAACAATAACTAACGATACTCTTCATAAGATGAAAGGGGAGATTTTATGGACATCATCGCATTTCCGCCAATGCATACCAACAAGCAAGGGAAACTACTTCAGCCTCATCGAGCTGCCACCTCGAAGGCAGCGCGTGCAAGGTAAAACACATTATCATCAAAGGGATATAAATTAATATTGAGTAATGGCTTTTCCTTGTAGGGTTGTAGGGAATGAGGGCCCTGTGTGAGTCCAGCTTCGCGTTAACTGCTTTGAAGATCATTTTAGTGTTTTTCGTTGTCATCCAGAGCGGTTCAAGTCCACCATCGACAAGACTAAAAACAAGATTATATCCAGGCACAAACATAGGCAGAGACCATAATCTACACACACCTAGCCCCGCATACAGGTGGCGGGGTGGAGAAGAAAGTTCGAATTATCTCCCAGTCCCATGCTGATGAGTCATTGGATGTTGTTGTCCTCGTCCTGCCTGCCATCAGGCGCGGACCATCGAGCCAGGATCCTGTCCTAGACGATGTTCCTACATCTCCTGGCGGGCTGCTGTCCACACTTGGCTCTTACTCTGGCCACTAAAGTCCGTCTGCCTTACAGAAGTGCTTCTCTAAAAGCCTCTACAATTAATTATTCAAGTGGTCTTTGGTGGTCGACAATTTTAGTCTAGACTTTAATTGTGTTAAATTTCCTTGTCTTCACTTAACTTACCCCACGGCAATCAGGGATTTTATGCAAGACACCAACAAAGAATTGAGAGACACCACCAACAGACTGACAGAGCAAGTGCAAGGTTAGGGTCCAGGTAGAATCCAGTGAAGTTGACAGTGAAATGGTGGCGCGGGACATTGTTGTCCACATAATACAGGTTCGACCAGATTTACATGGCGATGTGTGGCATTGGATGTATTAACTTCCACTAATGTCTGTGTAGCAACAGTTAGAACAGAGTTCTTCTACAGGGATTCGAAACAGTGAAGACAGTAACGCACCCAGGTCCACCCTGCTACCATCCGTTACCGGAAGTGCGCAAAATTGAGCAGTTGGACCATTTGAACACCACCGGTATTCTTCCTAGCTGGTGTATCCAGGGATCCAATCCTGTGACCTCAGCATCAGTCTTTCTAACCGATAATTATCGTTAATATTCTTTGCATTTGTTGAAATATTTCCTTGTCAGAGACCGTGTCCAGGGAGCTTTGCTTATCTAGTATATTTGCTAGTAACTCAAGTATATAAATGTAAAATGTTGTCTTTCTGTGTAAAGCACTTCAGATTAGAGAGAGCTCATAATTACAATGTTAGTGATTTCTCCGTTGATAACAATATTTATTTTGGCACTTTCAATGCACGTTGTAAATTTAATTCAGTTGTGGTATCATGCCATTTCTTTCTGTACCATAGTGTTTTTAATCACTAATTGATTCCCCACCTCCCCAACCCAATATCAGTTATGGGCACGAGCTGCCCTAATAAAGCAATCCTCTCTGTCATTGTCACACACCAGCTCCGACAAGAAAAATAATCTTTAATAAAAAAGGAAACATAAATACCTGGGGATCGGTGGAGTGCTGGATTCGTTCTCAGACTATAATGTCAACTGAACAAACCGTTGATTGGTATGAGGCGGAAAAGCTTACTATTGATTACCACGACCTGAATACCAACCTGCGCCATGTATCCAGACACAAATAAAACACTATGAAGTCAGCAAACAGAATGCGATACAGTCAACAAACTGAAAGCTATGAGGTAAACAAACAGAAAGCCATAAAATTATTAATCGGAAAGCCATGAAAAACATTCCGATAACCCTGTACTCAATGACCAGAAACTACATAAAATTATACAACTTGAATAACTATGGCAACGACGATGATTTTTTAAAATCTGTTCTAAAACGAGAGGCAGGTCATGAACTTGTGACAGGGCTGTTGACTTCCCTACACGTTTGAACTCCACTCACCCAGTAATTTACTGACTTCGGCAAACAATTAGGAAGCAGTTTCATGTTCTGGACGATTATTAACTAAATGACCACAGAAAGGCCTGGGGCCAGCTGCACAACACATTTCTTATTTTAAACACAGGCCTTATATCTTTCTAGATAGCAAGTTCAGAACACAATTTTAAGCATCTAAACTAAAATTATTTTAAGTAAGATAAGACTGCAGAAGCCAGATTTGGCTCCCATAGAAATTTTTTTCCGATTTAACGCATCTAATGTGAAATGGGAGTGATTTCTGAAAGCTGTTTCTAAATTTACATTTTTGGAACAGTTTTAAGTTTTTTTAGAAGGATGTGGAATTGGCCCCAGAGATGTTTATGGGCATTTCAGTGCCAAACAGACAATAAAATACAATGTTTTAGTATAAATAAACTGGAAACATGCTTGTTCCTTACAAAGCATGTTCTGGACGCACTACAGAGATAAAGAACAGTGAGACGTGTTCACTCCTGACACTTAGCAGCTCACAAATAAATTGACAAAAATATCAAACTACTTACTAAGGTAAAGGAAGCAGGCCAGGAAGATAAGTGTGACAGACAGACAGACAGACAGACAGACGAAAAAAAAAAAACAACAGAAAGTAGAAAGGGTTCAAGAGTTGTCACTTATAACAGAATTACAGGTATTCAAGTACAAAGGTGTCTTCATGGATGCCTAGGATGTTGTCATGTTTTAAACTGCCTGAAGCGAGGAGTTCCAGACGACTAAACAGTAAGAGAATGAGAAAGAGAAGGAATAAAGAACAGCATGTTGAGCGAACTGGAGAGGCAAGAGTAGTGTGATCGATGCTCCGCATGCAGTAGAGGAATATCACTAATAGCCGCGTGTTGTCAGGGAGCTGGTGGACTCGCTAACAGGAGAGTGTATATAGGAGAGTGTCAGGAGACTTACTCACAGACCGCCTTTCCTCTTGCCTGCATCTTTGTTTTCTTCCCTTTTCTTGTGTAGACATCGACATCCGGTCTGGGCTTCGGGATTTTGGACGAAGGTGAGAACAGTCATACAGAGACCAGGTATGTCATCTCCAAGATGATGATTGTGTGTGAGAGAGAGAGAGAACTATACTGTATCACTATAATTAAAATCCTTGCACTTGCACCTGAAATACCACCAGGCGCCTTAAGATGTAAGATGGGACAGGAACTGCCCGGCCTGCAGCTTGAAAATTGAAAATTTTTATTCTCTTTTTACTTTATTGTTTTTCTGCCCCCCAGCAGGAAGCCCCAAAGTGTGTCAAGAAAAATGTTCTTACAACTAATGGTGCCCCTACTGGCATGCATTTCTGGCTGTGGGCTTGTCCTCGGCGCCATCACCCAGGGTACACTTTATCAGGTGAGACGACTGCTTCTCTCAAACATTTTTAAGATGTGGACATCTTTCCTCTGTCACACACAACACCTTCTCTGACTGACATACTGCTGTCTCGTCTTCCTCGTCCTCTGGGGGCCGTTGTCACTGAGGACGAGTCGCAGCTCGGGACAACAGGAGGCAACTCGAGGGCAAAGGTCTTCGCAGTTTTAAAGGAGCGATTTCATGATTTATAGCTTTGCTTGCATTCCACCATGAGTCTCTTGAAGATAAGAAAAAGAAAGCCAAGATGTATTTTTTCATTGTTTCCTTGCGTGTTGTTGAGCAGGTATGGGTGACCAACCCCACTGCCGCAGCTGCCTCTCCTGTACCTGTCAGCGTCTGTAGCATCACCTACTGCGCCAGTTCCTGCATGCAGCTGGGTTCCACCTGCTCGACTTTCGCCTACAAGGCCTCCACTTCGACGACTGCCCCCTGCGACCGACCTGGACTCTGTCAGCTGCGCAGCACCAACGTCACCAGTGCTCCAGATACTTCCTACATCATCTACAAGAAAATGTGATGGCAGCATCGTCTTCTGTGCTTCGTGCAGTTAAGCTTATTCACAAGGGGTTATTGCCGACAACTTTTGGTTCCAGCACTCCAAGCGGACTGACTGAGCGCAAGGTCGAAAATTTCACCATACACAAGAGAATTCAAGTCCACTTTTCGTGCAAACATGTTTCAAGTGAATAAATTTGGTTCAAGATACTAACTCGTTCCCGAAATCTGATCCAAAAACCTCCTTTCGTGGGATACAAGCCTTTGAAAATCGACATACACAGAAAAATAGGTGGATCGTGCCATTTTTTTTTTTTTTTTGGACGGCGGGTACGTTTCCTTAAAAAAAAAGTTGGCGACGATGACCCCCCTACACTACACTCGACACCGTCCTCCTAGTAAGAAACTTTTTGCACGTACATGAACGTTTCATGTGACTAACTGTTCGCATTTCACTTTGACACAGAAGCTAACTTGCACTGAACATTTACGCGCTGTTAAATTACCTGCCCCCGCCCTTTCAGCCTGATATACATGATCTGGGCCAATTCCTTTTTGAGCAATTCAACCTTCACAGTTTTTGTTTTATAATCTGCGAAAAATGCTCAACTTTGGCGCTAAAAGCCATTTATTGAGTGTAGTCGTCGTTTCTTGCTTTTTGTGGCATGGAGACTGTGGAATGCATGTCTATCGATGGTCAGAAGCTATCAGCCCAGAAATAACGAATATTAACATCAAAGATATACTGAAAGCCACTCTTCTGCAGCAGTGGTGGTATTCGGTAAAACTGGCTCTGTTCTGCCTGCCCAAGAAACGCCTTTTCAACAGTTGCCTAGCTGCTGAGTGGGAAAACAGGTTCTGTGCCCAGATCACTAACATCATTTCCATCATTAAATCCACAGAACATGCGATTATACAGTAGGTTTTTATAGTTAAGTAGAAACCTACAAGTCTATAAATCCTACAAACACTTTTTACTAATTTCAGCATGCCTGAAAAAAGATATACACAATGCTAGTATTTCTCTCTTGCAAGATGCTTGCATTTCTATATTTTTATCAGAACACTTCGAGAAGAAATTGTAGCATTACTAGTTCTCTTTATAAATGAAAGCATGGAAATGTGGTTATTTTGGAAGAGAATTTAATCTCCTCCTAACCCTAATGTAACCTTAACTGACCTGTGAGATATGATCTGGCTCATTTCCTTTGAGAAATTTTTCTTAATAAATTGTTATATTGCATTGATTTTTTTTTTCATTCATGCATCACTGCATTTTTTTTTGTTTGATTATTTCTTGAATATGAGTCCACTTTCCCTCGTGTATTTTCAGTATTTTACCTCCAAGAAAAACGTCAATGTTTTGGAAATACCTACTCTTTTTTGCAAGCAGGTCCCCAAGGCTGCACACACGAACACATCTACCCTCCCCACTCACACAAAGGCCTCCCCAACACACACCCTTCCTCTTAAAACTGTTAATATCAAGTCTTTCCAATCACTCCTTAATTTCAGTCAAGAACCTGTCTTTAAATCCAGCAAACATTTCTTCTCTTGTTTATGTACAATGAACAGTCTGTTGACAAAGTACACATTCAAACATTGCCTCAGGCTAATACTTAAAACTCGTTAGTGGTTTTGTCATAATGAAAATAAAGCAAACACAAAAGCCAATTCTTGGCATTAGCTGATTTGTGATGATGGAAGCTTGTAAGTCTGTAAAAATAATATCCTTTCCAAATCTCTAGTTTTCATACACCTCCGGGACAAATTAAATATTTTCAAACAACTATTTCACTTATGCTAAAGTGATTCACTCATTTGCCCCAGTGGAGAATAGAATCTTCAGAAAATTACATTAAAATTAAAACCTATGATAGTTTGTCCATTTTTTAACAGGTCTCTGCGGCAGAAGCAGCCTGCACACACTTAGCCATGGTAGGAGAGGCACGGCTGATTGCATCAGTCATGTAGAAATCCTTTAAAAATCTTTGGGGTGGAATCAATGGCCTTGGTGTTGATGTTCCTTTGATGAACTGAAATTAAACAAACAAATTCTTAATACTTAAAGAAATAAAAACCTTCATTTGATTATCAGCAGGAACAGTCAAAGGTATATTCAATTTCAAATCAACATTTGTTCTCATCACAAAGAATTTTTCATTACTGCTTTATATTTAATATGTTACCTACAGGTTTGGAAGAAAATATGCAACCATTTATCATAAATTCTATTCGTATGACAGTCTCAAGACATTTAAAAAGTTTCAATCTGTTTAAACTATGATAAAGGCATGATTACAGAGCACAGATTATACCACAAGTCAGGTGTGTTCATGGAACTGATATAATTGTGGGATCCCGAGACAAAAATACAGCAATGGTCAGGAAAAAAAAAGAAAAAAGGAAAGAAACAAACAAAAAAAAAACAAGAAAAGAAAAAGAAAAAGAAAAAAAAAAAGAAACTACCTACATCAGTGGTTCTCACCTTGCCAATTTCAACTGACTGCTGGAAAAAATTTGCTTCTTCCACTTGTCCGCAGCGAACCAGTGTTGGAGAAATGTCCGCCTTCGCTGTCGGATCTCTTGCAGATTATCGTATGGCAAAGTAATACCTGCAATCTGTTGATTAACAAAACCCATCATTTTACCAATTCATAAATTTATGTCTCATGTTACAAACAGGCAGGTTCGAGGTCATTCACACTTGATCAAACCATATTTAAACCCTGGATAGTTCAATCTTGATGTGTTATGCCCATCCACCAATAAAGGTTATATCAGAGAAAAGCAACTGGACTATTGTATTCAATGCATAAAAGAAGGAAAAAAAGAAATCCATCATGCACGAGACAAGAACCAAACTAAGGAAATCTTCACTATATTAGATGTGATAATGAGATCGTGAGATAGCCCAAAAAATACATCAACATGAATACATGATTAATTAAACTTTATCAAATACATGAACAAATCTATCAACAATATAATAAATAAGAGATGAAAGAGTTCAAAGCATTCATGTAATCTCTTCCCTCTCCTGTTTACCTCTGATAAAGCACGGATGATCTTCCAATCATTGCGGGCCATGCCAGGTGGGGTAACAGCTTGCCGGGTCAGCTGAGCACGACCCTCTGTGTTGACATAAGTGGCATCCTTTTCTGTGTATGCTGATCCTGGTAGAATGACATCTGCCATCAAGGCACCTTGGTCACCGTGGTGACCTGCAGAACAAAAGTCAACAGTCTGAAAATTGTATTAACAAAAATGAGCTTATTCCATCGACCACAAGACCTTGACAGTCACAATGACACCCAAATAGTCCCGAGTTTCAAACATTTAAACAAAAATCCTATAAACAAAAATAAATACAACAGGAAAAAAAAAATAATTGAAGTTCAACAAGCAGAAACAAACTGCTCTATCTCAATCCCTTAATAAAGCAGTACTTTCAAAGAAAATTAGACACCATTTCCAAGAAACAATTTTTTGGCAACAAGATTACACAAAATGATCACTACAATGTCTAATCCTGTAGGCAGTACATTCTAATGAATTAACATAACACATGCTGATGTAAGAACAGCTTTAAGGTATGAAAAAGTCTTAAAAATGTTGGAAAACAGCACCAGTCAACTCGAGGTTTGCTCTCATATTGTCATCATCATTAACAATAATGGTACAAGAAGAAAAATTTTAAATCATTCTCTTACTATTCTCCTGTTATAGCTTCCTTCAAAAAAAATAAAGGTTTGTGTACTTAAATAATGTTCTTCCCTTCTTTTGGTTTTATAGTTTTGGAGGAGGTTATTAAATATGGCATTAATGCATATTGCTGAATTTGAACACTATATAGGATTGGTCAGTAAAGGCTACTCTTCATTATATATTTAATCAAATAATGCAATCTTTATGCCAATTTTTGGATCATTATTGGATAGTTTATTGCTTACTGCTTTAGTGCAAATGAGCTAACTCAAAACTCCCATATAAAAAGAATTTACAAAATACAGCTTTAAAATTGTGAGCCATAGTCTCGTTATACATGTTGCACAAACCTGTTTTACTGACCTTAGAAAGGGTTTAATACCAGAGAGCATCTCAAAAATGTAACTGAAGAAAAGCATGAAAAATCAGTACACGGCACACATAGGCAAGCTGTTGCTCACTTTATTAAAACTATGTGCTTTAAAGAACATACCTTGGTAGATGACAAAAGTATCAGGTCTAAGGTCATCACGTTTGACACGGCCTTCATCAGCACCGAGCAGGTACAACACTTGAGGTTTGTTCTTTAAGATACGACTCACACCTGCCTTATACCCAAGATCCAAGGCTGCGACCTGACTAGCAACCTGGAAAGAAGTGAATAACACACCCCTTAACGAAACTCTTTGAACTGAAAATACTGCTAAGCAATTATGAAAAAAATCTCAACAGAATTTTACATGAAAGTTACAACATAAGATAGAGAATTCAAAGTAGCTTATTCAGAAAGAAACATTTTCAGAGAAGGAAAGAAAATAAGATGGGGGGGGGGGAAATAAAAAGATAAGTATATATATAAACCTTGCACAAACAGGTCTTGGATAATCTGTGACAAATCTCTTACCCTGTGCAGAACATTCAGCACTTTCCAGCTCTTCTCTACTCTAGTAGTAGCCTGCAGTCTGTTTGCCAGCGAGACGGCAGCTTTGAGGAGTGCACTGCCATCTTCCTTTTGAAGAGCACTGCTGCCCACTACTATCATTGGTTTCTTTGCCGATCCAATAACCTTTTAGGATATTACAGAGATAGATAACACACCAGATAACCCAATACTCAGCATCTTGATACAAGAAGAATGAAAATATATAATGGATGATGAAATGCATTTTGAAACAATGTAGCTACAGCTCCAGGCCGCAAATAGGACAGAAGTGTAATATCTGCTTCAGAGTAACAGTTTGACTACACATTCAGACTGTAGGCAACAATCCTGGAAAACTGATGACCAAGTTGATAAAGCATCTTATATTAGATGCCTCAAGTCTTCCTGGATGGCATTCCTACTATATTTTAAACAGTAAGACCAAATGTAATGAAATAAACACAAGCAAACAATCACATGACAAGTAAACATCTAATGTCACCACACTAAAACTCACCTCACTAAATGGGTGACATCCACTTAATAATTCCTCTAGAACTTGTGCTGTGTCGCCCAAATGCTGCACAAATGTCCACGACAGTGCGGTCAATATCCCACAGCATATGGGCATTCACAATCATAAAGTGAGCAAGAACACATCCATGTGCACATGTATATATGCATACATGGTAGCATGTACTTACTGTCTCTTACACGCACACACACACAAAATATTTACTGGAAAAAGGACTAACTTTAATAACCTGTCAAAAACCTTAAGTTTCTAATTTGTTTTAAAAACATTTGAGATGCTCGCAAGGAATCACTGGAAAAGATGCTGCAGTACCACTAGAGCGAAATAAAGAAAGGGTTTACAATTTTATTCACATCACAGGTACATCAGAATTTTTGACTGTTTTTCTCTTTTTGAAGATCTGAGATTAAATTTAGAGAATGAATGTGAAGGTAATTTCTAGAGTCCACCAATCAAAACAGAATCAACAGAGTCAATGACTGCATCTACTGCTATAACAACAACAGCAGATGCATAAACTTACACTGTATGTGTAGGTAAGGTCAACAGGACTTCCAACCAGTCCGACTTTTAATTCATTGTGGATCCAACTGTGGTCCATTTGAAAAAAAAAGTTTACATCCAGTTAATTAAACTTTATATTTACACATAACTAAAGAAAAGTATTGTACAAATTTACAGAAGAACTAATTGCCCATTCTAGTATTCAACAGTTCACGTTTGACTAACATTTCTCATGTATTTAACACTTCTCAAGGGGTAATAATACTCATCCTGAAAACAAAAAATATCTAGCACACTAATCTTATGGAAACGATACCATAAGATCTTACGCAAATACTTGCAAAACAATACAGAAGGAGGTACCTACAACATTCAAGCTTAACGAACTCTTGCTGATTGAAAAAATGATGGATGATGATGATTAATGTTGATGATGATGGCAATGTATATTCAAGCTATCTTGAAAAATGCTCGTCTGCAGATAACAGCTGACAATACCTCTTACGAATTCTGGCATTTAAAACTGGGGCTTCATAGCGTGGGTTGGTTCCTACAAGTAGCAAAACATCAGCCTCTTCAACTCCCTGAATTGTTGAATTCATCAAGTAGTTGACGCGTAGGTCGGTCCTAGAAACAATCAAATTCAAGATCCTGTCATATCTGTATGTGCTAATAAATGCTTAAAATAAAAAAAAATAACATGAAATTTTTTTTGCTGTAAACGGACATTTGTACAAAATGTCTTTTTCAAGAAATTGTTGCACATACATTTTTTTAAATCAACTGAGTTGTGTGCATAATTTTAATTTAAAAAAAAATCTGATTGTCATATACCAACATCTCTTCCGAACAAACAAGCCTTGACAAAAAAAAAAAAAAAACCATCTTACCCAGTACCATCCATAGGGAAGACTTCTTCAGTGCACAGATTTTCAGAGCCTAGACGGTTCATTAAGTCCTTCAGAGCAGTCAGTGCCTCTGCATCTACTAGTCCACCAGCAACTGCTGCAATCTGGTCTCCATCGATGCCTTTCAGCTGTGAAGAGTCAATATTTCTTTCAACAGACTCAAAAGTACCATCAAGCTATGGCAGCTTTATACAATTTCATAAAGTTTTATTCTTGACTGTAAGATGTTTGCACATATACATGTATTCTTGTCATGCCAGTATTCAAATATTGCCTAAAATGGAAGATTTTTTAATGCTCAATAATATGATCTGCTTTTCCGATGATTGTCTATCACTTTTGCCTGAAAACCTTCCAGATTCTCTTTCTTTACCTTGTTGTTGATGGTGAAGAAGGCATTCTCCCAGTCTGTAGCAACAAGTTCTCCTTTCTCATTCTTCACAAATGGTGTGGTAATGCGCTGGCGTTTAAGACCATCATATGCAAAGCGTGTTTTGTCAGAGATCCATTCTTCATTTATTGCCTAGAAACAAAAACTGGAAGGACTAACCTCCATCTCCCTCTAGTCCCTGAATTCATCTCAACATACTGTGATTTGACTTGTATGATTCTTTTACCTTTATAGATTTTTTTTTAATATTTAAAAAAAGAATGCCATCATTATGTATATAAATGTGATGAAAATGCAGTGATTTGACATAAAACATTATGTAGTTTCACACAGATTTCAACAAGATGCTGGCCCTATTTAACCTTGTAGTTGTAACATGCTTAGTAAGAATCTTGCATCTAAAAAGTATATCATCGTTAATTATATAAGTTTATGATGAAAAGCATATTTTCAAAGTATTCTCTGTAATATAATAAAAGCATTTAGATGAAAGGATGGGCACCCTCTTTTTCCAGAGGCAGATACACATACCCACTCACCAGCATATTGACACCCATCTCCACAGTCTACAGTCAATTACCTCGTTCATCCTAGGCAGTATCCTCATGACTTCGTTAGTGCGCATGCTGACTACAATGTTGCTCCCCAAAGCATCCATCACGTCCACGCTCTCTATTTTACTACAACATTCAAATGAAGTGATGCATCACATACAAATCTCACCATCCCCATACTAAAACTTCAATTATAATTACTGCAATTACAGTGTGCTGCTATGTTAACTGGTCAAGAAGAAATTCAAAGATTTGGTTGAAAAAAATTAGCATCAACTGTATGCTGGAGAAAAATTTAATCCATGTTGTTAAACAGGTTTTGTGAGATTTACTCACCGTGTCTCCCATGGCCGAGCAGAGAAAGCATAGGGCTTTGATGTCAGTGCCCCTACAGGGCAAAGATCAATGATGTTGCCTGACAACTCTGACTTGAACATTTTCTCCACATATGTTCCCACTTGCATCTCATTACCTCGCCCTGTTGTTCCAAGATCATCAACACCAGCAACTTCACTTGCAAATCTATTCCAATATAAAAAGAAAAAAGTAAGCTTTTTTTTTTAATAGTCACCAGTTCATGAAGCCCATCAAATCAGTTCCCATTTTTTAATGCTGTGCACTCTGTCACTACCCAAAACATCTTATATTTGTCAATATTTTTATGTTATTAGGATAAAAATGTCTCTGTACCCTATGTGCTCAGCCATTGTGCTCTCTGCCAACTGTTATCCTTTCTAATGCACAGATCCCTTTATTTCTACTATTGAATGAAATGTTATATTTTTATGCTCAACTTATTTCCTCCACCTTTTCTAGTTTCAGTCAGTGTCATCTGACACGTTTACAAGATGTGACCAGCCCAACGTCTTCCATTCACACAATATGTCAAAGACCACAAGCAGTCAAAGGTTTCTCATGCACAAAACAAATTACGCACCTGATACAGCGAGTACAATGGATGCAACGAGTCATTATTGTCTTTATGAGGGGACCAACATTTTTGTCCTCTACTGCCCTGAAATGTTCATGTAAGCAATTTACAAACTATTCAGTGACTGAACATTTTCAAAATAGATTTCTTTTCAGTTATAGTGCAAGAAAACTATGTGCATTTTTCTTGCAGTTACAAAGGCGAGTTAATTTGCAACCATAATACGCAAAAAGCAGTGGTAACCAGCAAGGTGCCTTTCAATAATTCTGTGAATAAAGAAACTAACACACTGCATAAAACAAAGTGCAACAAAGGGGAATGGGAACTTTCTGCAGCTTAAGAGGATGTTATTTCTCCTACTTCTCCTATTTTCTTTTTTTTTTTTATTTCTCCAGAACTTCACTAAATTTCATGGGAAGCCAAACATGCAGCCTAATGCCTTACCTCTTGCCACTGAAATCCATATCTGTAAAACGGCTTCTGTCGCTGCCAAATGCCATTGACTGATCCTGGAAGAAAAATCACAAGACATTTTAATAATAATAAGCAGATTTATACAGCATATTTCTCACACTATAGAGCACACTCAAATCCATACTACTTAGAGAACAATCCTGTTCATTCATGCAGTAGTTCTTAAACCCACTGTTTACAATTTTCACTTGCCTTTATACCACATTATTTCCATTCACCCAAGCATTTCTAACTACTGATTGCTATTGTCACATACCTGAAGGTCACACTCTCCTCCCTGGTCACAGATAGGACAATCTAAGGGATGATTCATCAGTAGAAATTCCATCACACCCTCTCTGAAAGTTATCAGAATGCATGTTTGTTACATAGGCCATAATAAGACTGCTCCAACTCCCCCTCAAAAAAAAAAAACCCCAAAACCTAGAGCGTAATGTAAGAATCACCCAAAGTCCTTCAAAGTAATTTCAATCAACCTGTACATGTACAATAAAATGCAGTTTGCATCACTGTAATACCCTCCTCAGTTCCTGCCTGCTGTCCGGGAACCCTCTTTATGGATCATTTTTAAACAATCTTTTTTTGCATTTCTGCAGTTGTTTTAGAACTGTTCCTCCTCTCCCACCGATATCTGTATTATGCTCCAAGATCAATCTTCAGTTACCGAAGAAAGATTCCATTCAAGCCCATCTTCCTAATGTTCATTTTCATGCCTCTTAGCTCGATAACCTTACCACTTAGAAAATGCCTCTTTAAAGTTTTCTGTCACTTCCCAGAACATTCACACTTCCTTCTCCCATTTAGCAAACTATGTCGCCACAAGACTTGGATCTTTTCCTACCTGGCTTTTTTTGTCATTGGTGAGTCTGTCTTCACCCTCATTCCTTTCATCACAGGCATTAGCACAGGATGCAATTGGCTGTAAAAAAATTTATGTCATTAATTTATACTGTCATTGAACCTTTTACAAATCTTCTGCAGCCTTTTTAACATGTTCATATTACTAAAGAAAAATACAACACAGCATTCTGCAATCAACATATCAAATACATACAGTCCTGTTTAAGCAAATCACCTTGGTGATTATCATCACCAACTTTTAGATAAAGCCAACATAAAATAATGAATGCTATGAAAAAATAGTTGGCTTTTCATAATGTCATCAATGCAGCTTTGCCATATAGTAGTGACCTTGATCTACAAATGAGATAATTAACTATTATGATGGTAAACAATTCTGAGTACCACATGAGTAATACCAATAATAAAGTGAACTTATATAGTGCCATATCCCTGCCCTATGGCCAGGTTCATGGCGTTTTAACAAAGAACACATGATAAGTAACAGAATGACAGACAGACATTCTGTTCTATTGATGGTACAGATAGTACAATCACTTACCAAATGGAATAAAATCAATCAATAATCAAGAAGGTGGCTACAATCATCAGGAGATTGCTGGTATCGATATGATTGCATCTCATCAAAGAGAATATGGATTAAAATGTTAAAACATATGGCTGTTTAGCGATGATGCACCATAACGAGGAGAGACAAAAAAAAACTGTCATGGCGTGTTAGTTCAAAAAGACTGAGCAAAGAAAGTGAAATTAGAAGATGAAAAACAAAAGTCCACAGCCAAATAAACAGTCCAACACAATGCCAAGGATGCCATCAAAACGTGTACAATGGTACTGGATGCACAAGTTGTTGGTGTGAATGTTACAAATCACAGACTGCAAAGGAAGTGGAAGGACATGGAGACTGTTAGACAGCAAAAAAGTCGATCTTATCTATCCATTGAAAAGCATAAAAAGCCACAGGCAATCCACCACACAAAGGGACTTAAAGGAGGATGTTCACTCCATTTGGAGGATACAATACAACTTTATTGATTCCCAGGGGCAATTCAAAATAGCGCTTGTACTAGCAATCTTTATACATATACATGATATAAAAAAGATAATATAAATGTACATGTTGAAATAGTGTCTCTTTCACACACACTTTCTCTCTCCCACACACACCCACATTTCCAACAACAGCAGATACAGTTGGTGACCTCGAGCAGAAGCCTAATACAAAATCATGGCCAGTAGAGTTTATCAAGTGAATGGCACGTGGAATGAATGAGTTGCGATGACGATTGGTTCTGCATACAGGCATCACATACCTACAGCAAGACCGCAAGAGTGAAAACTCATATGCCAACACATGATCTGAAATAGAGAGGATGCACAATGCCTTCCTGAGCATTTGCTGATGACAAAAGGCTGCCAAATCCCTCTGCCTGGTTCCAATGATCTTGAACAGATATTAACAAGGGAGACAAGGTTGTTCTGTTCCCTAGGGAGATGTTGTGGAACCAAGAGATGAAAGAAAAAGTGATTAGACTTTCAATGACTTGACTGATAGAACCGAGTGAGGATGATAGAGCTGACAGAGAAATATCTGAGTTTCCATAGGAGGTACAGGCATTGTTGACTCCTTCTGGAGGATCATGTCAGTGTTGATGATAAAACTAAAACAATCGTCAACACATTGAAAAACAGAGCTGCTCTTAGGTGAGGGAATATCGCTCTTCACATTCATTCTAGTGGTTAACTGGAACATTCAACCAGTCTTTAAGAAATGCCAGTCATTCCTGTTCTTAAATTATGTCACCAATCAGCAAACAGCATATTTAAAAAAAAAGAAGGTATTTTAGATGAACTTGCCTTAGGAGACTTTTCCACCTCCACAAGACACATTCGACAGTTGCCCGCAACTGCAAGTCGTTCATGGTAACAAAAGCGTGGGATCTCAACACCTGCTGCAGCACATGCCTGACAAAACATTCAAATCAGTTTAACCTGTGTGACAATAACTCTAGATGGAGTCTGCTGCTTCAAATATCTCACATTATGCAACTCCATTGACTGTTCCTTCTCTCTTCAAATATATCTTTGCATTCTTTAATACTCTTGTTATTCTGAAATTTTGTGTGTGTGAGTATATTTACTTGTATTTTAATGACCATCCCTGTTACATCCCTATATGATAGCGGTCCGGTGGCGCAACGGTTAGCGCTGTCACCAATACTGTGGAAGGTTGGCTGCCTGAGTTCATTTCTCGTCTCGGGCATTGGCATCTGTTTACAGGCTTGCCGTAATATAGCCTTAGTTGCTACACGGAGCTATATGATGTAAAGCACATCAAGCTTATCTGTGTGGGGAAATGTACTGTATAAATCCCAAACCCATTACTACTATTAAAACATTTCAAATACATGCAGAAAGTGTTTAAAAAGTTACAAAAAATATTAAAATAATCTTTGCATAAATACTGGGATGTTGTGTTCACTATTTTTAACAGTACAATTGCAAAGATTATTAGAAAAAAAACAAACAATTTTAATCCACTGCAGGGGTGGGGAACCTTTTATAACATTATTTGCAGGCCATGAAAAATTATCAAGTCCCAAGTGTAGTTGCCTTGACAAGGCCAGACCAAATGATTTCACAAGCCTTATATGGCTAGATGTTTCCTAACCTGATCCACAGGAATAGTCAAAAGAAAATTTTTTTAACAACTTTAACACAACCCTGAAACCAAAACTATATATTTAACCAAACTTCTTTCATGAACATTTCCTATAAGTGGGGGCAAATGAGTAAATGAGTAGTTAATGGACTGGTTTCAGAACTTGGAGGCATGCTGGATTTGATACCCATGTAGCACAGTAAACTTCCCCTAGACATGCAAATGGGACTCTGCAAAAGGTTGGAAAAAGTACAATAACGAGGGATAGGAGATGGGCACTGTCCTTACACAATTGTAGCTCTGAAGAAAAGGGTAATCTCACCTCACTCCTCATTGAATGTTTACGAAACTATCTTTCTGTTAGCACTAGCATAATAATAAGTTGATGAAGTCTACCTGTAAAACAGTTGTTCCTGGCTCCACAAAGACTTGCTTGTCATTGACATATACTTCTACCAGCTGTGGAGCAGGCTGAGCTGCTGTTGATTTCTTATTCGTTAGACATGCTGTTGGAACATACCCAGTCATAATGAGTTCACAATAATTCTTCACAGTCATTGTAATATCTTTTATCTTAAGTGAGACTTGAAACTGCCAAAAAGATGCTAACACATCAATTTGTATCGTGAGCTATATTCAATATGTACCTTTCTTTTTCATTAATCCTTGTACGTCCGACAGAAAAATCAAATGCAAATACAAATGCACCACACAACGCTTTTTGCTTACTTGGTGCCAGTCGCAGACTTCCCGTAGTTGTCAACGCCTGCCTCAAAGGCCACAGCCGCAGCATGACTGAAGCTACCTGATAAAACAAGACTCCTAGCCTTAACTTTATATGTTATGAACAATATGAACGACGCTACTGTGATGATCTTGTATAGCAGTGACAAATGTGCTACTGGTTGAGTATGACATGTAAGTAAACCACTAATTTCGTAATCTTATCCACTCAATGTATATCGCAATGATTATAATAACACTTATATTTGAATAAAGTACAAGATAAAGTATTTATTCATTTACATGCACTTCACACATTGAATTTCTTGACTTACTAACGTAACCAAATACTCCGACCTTTCCGAAAACCTTGCAGACAGTCAACTTCCGGTCTCGGCTGTATCATGGTACTCAGTGATAAAAAATAAAACGAACTTTAATAACAAAATATAACACTTTTAAAGTTGTTAAATAGTTGATACAATAATAATTTGTCGTTAAATGAAAGTAATATTTTTTATAATTTCGTCGATGTTTAATTATATATTTTTTTAAACTGATTTTAGTCTCAACACTAAAAAATTATCTTTACCTATTTATTAACATGTTTATTGTTGAGTAAATTTTTTTTTTAATAATTTTTAATTTTACCCGGTGTACCCTTCTTTCCGGTTGTGTGGCGGTGTTGGACCACGTTTTGTGCTGTCGCAGCTTAACACCTTTTAACAAACACCATGGGATTTGGAGATCTAAAAAGTGAAAGCGGTCTTGCAGCTCTGAACGAGTTTCTCGCTGATAAAAGCTACATTGAGGGGTTAGTGCTTTATCATCTTTTAGTATTTTCCTGCTTGTGTTCATTCTACTAGTACGAGTAATGGCCAAGTGTTAACTATAGTAATTGTGTGAGATCGGTTGTATAAAGCAGTAAGCCTCGTATTGTTGAGTGAATAATTTATCACTTATGCTGTTGCTGATTAAGTTACTTTAAACAAGTGTAAATGTAACATTTTAATGCTCTTTGTTTATATTTGAAAAAAATTTGATAATGGAAAAGTGAATGATAATAGTTCACGATTTATCTGACAACCTTACCTTTTATTTGTTGAAAGGTACACCGCATCCCAGGCCGACAATGTGGTGTTTAGTGCTCTCAGTGGAGCACCGGCAGCCAAATTTCCTCATGCACTTCGCTGGTACAAGCACATTCAGGCTCAAAATAGGAACGCGTACGTCACTTGATTGAAACTTATCATTGTTTGAATGGTAGTTCAAGCAGTTCACTACTTATTTAGTTCATTAGTTGTAAGAGGAGGTAATTAATTCTCTTCACTGTGGATATTTATACTTTTATCATTTATTATTTTAGACATCACTGCATTAGCAAAAATTTCCAATATATCAAAAATTATTGAAAGACATCAAATGCACAATATGGACGTCAAGTGAACTAAAGTGGTTGAAAGATCAACTGTTTATATGAGTTTTACAACTGTTTGCAGATTGCCTGGTGTTAAAAAGCCTTTGAATCAGTATGGAGGAGGAGATGCAGGAGCAGCTGATGAGGATGATGATGGAGATGTTGATGATTTGTTTGGCTCTGATAATGAAGAAGATGTAGAAGCAATTCGTCAACAAAGGCTCAAGGAGTATGCTGCCAAAAAATCCGCCAGTATGTTGTGCTATATTATGTTTAAGTGTGTGTCATCTGTGTACAGTTGTTAGCAAGTAACTTTTTATACACATGCTCACATTCTGGCCTAGAATTATTTTGTACAGGTGGTTGTTAGATGTAAGAGATTACTAAGTCATGGTTGAATACACAATTCTGTAGATTGAAATAAGGAATTAATTTTAAAGTCTTTAATAATGATGAAGGTAATATCCTAATGTTTGTTGAATGGGACAAATAACCATGAGCACTCATAGTATCAAGTTTACATCAGATATTACATCATGCCTAAAGCATCAGTGATGTGTGTTTTTCAGAGCCAGCTGTGATCGCTAAAAGCACCATCATCCTGGAAGTAAAGCCTTGGGATGATGAAACTGACATGAAGGAGATGGAGAAGAATGTGCGCAGTGTAGCTACAGATGGGCTTGTGTGGGGAGCTTGTAAGTAGACAAACCTTTCAGATTTCTTTGCCATTGTGCAAATGTGTTTCCTTTTATGTAACTGAAATTGAGGTTTGGATGAATTTGACAGGAGTTGCCTGCTTTTTTATGATTTTTAAACCAAACATTTCAAAGGCTTCGGGGCTTCTGCTTACGCAAAAAAATTGCGTACAGTACGCATTAAAAGTTCGGAGGACCCCTTCAATTTTCGTCAATGGGGTCCCCTTCAAATTTTGGCGAAGAACAGGGACCCCTTAAAAATCTGAATAAGGGGTCCCTGGGACCCCAAAGAATTTAGCCTTAGCAGAAGCCCTGGGCTTATTAAAGGCACAGAATTGTGTACAGTGTGGGATTTTTCAGTGTATTTACTCTTTTTCAGCAAAACTGGTTCCAGTCGGCTATGGTATCAACAAGCTGCAAATAAACTGTGTTGTAGAAGATGATAAGGTATGAGGTTTTCCTGTCATTTTGCCAGTTGCACAAATTAGACTTGGCAATTTTTCCCTTTGATTTGGTAGTAAGCTTGGAGAAGGCATCATGTTTATTGTTTGGCAGAATAGCTGTCATTGACAGCCTGTTGTCTAGCCAGTGATGACCTTCTAACAGCAGCATGGGGATATCTGAGGACTTTGCTTGATAACCGCATAGCTCTTCGTTCCACCCCATACATAATTTTCCATAGATTTAAAATAAAAGATTTTTCTGCACTGTTCTTTATCCCACTCTAGACATAATAAAGGCTGCTCTAATAGTTTAAAGCATTCACTCATCAAAATGTATGCATTTTTATATTTATTGTGGTAGATATTATATGATTCTAGATCAGACTTCAGACTGTCTGCAAAGTATTTTGTAATCTTGTGGTGGATTATTATTAAATTACTGCAGTTATTTGTTGCTTTAACATTATGCTTATATCACTTGTCTGTAGACACCTTTATGCTTTTGTATGTTAAAAGATACTCCTCCCCCCCCTGCCCCTTTAAATGGCAGCAGTAGGGTGGCACAAACTGCTTCTTCTATTGCTCAGCCACTTTTTTCAAAAAAGAACATGCTTCATTAAATTGTGAAAATTAAGAAGGATTCGAAGTATAGTTTGTCCAGTCCAAACAACATTTTTGGCTTCCTTGCTGTACCATGTTTTTATATACAATCATGTTTGGATGGCTATTATTGCATGGCTAACTGACTATCAATGTCGTTAGCCGACAATTGCCACTCCAACAGCATAAAGGGGAATTCTGGGAGACATGTTGGATGACTGCATGGCTCTTCGTTCCCCCCCATACACATTATTTGATGTTTAAAAAAAATTTTTTTTTTTTTTTACACTGTTCTTTATTCCACCCTAGACATGAATGATAAAGGTTGCTGTGATAGGACATTCGCTATTGTAGGATCCAGGATCAGATTTCAGACTGTTTGCAACATATTTGGAATCTCTGGGAAGATTCGTAGGGGGGGGAAATGCAGCTGGGATAATATAAGGCTTTGAGTAAAAGGAAAAAGATGAACATGTATCATAGTTGTCAAAGTTCATCTCCAAGGATTGGTGGAATGTTACTAAAGTGCTGCAGTTATTTGCTTTAATGTTGGGCTTATATTTCAGGTCTGTAGACACCTTTATGCTTTGTGTTGAAAAAAAACTTTTTTTTCTCCTCTTTGTGGACGGATTAGGGTGGCAAAACTGCTTCTAAGCAGATAAATATTGCTGTGCCATGTTTTGTTTATGGTCGTGTTTGGATGGCTATTATTGCATGGCTAGCTAACTGTCAGTGTTAGCTAAACAATTGCCACTCCAACAGCATAAAAGGGAATTCTGTGAGGCATGTTGGATGACTGCATGTCTCTTCGTTCCACCCTGTACATAATTTTTGCCAGATGAGAAAAATACCAAAGATATTTTAAATTATTAACACTCATGAAATAGGTCTGATATTTAGAATCTGTTAAAATCTAACAGCATTTGGATGACTCGCCAAAGAGTGGAAATACAATTCTTACCGAAACTAGGAAATTTTATGCTTGACTTTATCTTTGAAACATACTTTTTTTCCATTTGCCTGTATAAGCAAAACACAAATAATTTGTGGATATCGCTTCTCAAGGCTGCCCAAGTAAACTATCTTTAAGAGACAAAAAGGCAACTAGAGGAAGTCTTTAAACTGTGCTACATTGCCCTTTCTTTCACCGAGAACATGTTCACATCTTCCACTACACAGTTCTCATCATCATAAATACTTTTGGTTTTGCTTTGTATTGATGTTCGTTCTCTTGATAATAGTGTCCTTCTTGTGCTTCAGGTGGGCACAGATTTCTTAGAAGAGGAGATCACAAAGTTTGAAGATTTGGTGCAGTCTGTGGACATTGTGGCTTTCAACAAAATATAAGAACTATTTGTAAATAACTGGCATATTCCAAGTAAAGGATTAAATAAATTTATTTCAACTGGACTTCATTCTGTTGTTTTTTTGTTTTTGTTTTGTATCTATTGATTTATGTGTTTTACAGGGGAGTAGAGATGTTTAAAAAAAGCTAACATGCATAAGAAATGTTTAATCATTACAAATGTTTCATAGTGTATGGCTAGGAATGTAAGCCTTTCCAAAAGGAACAATACAAAATGTAATTAACTGGTCAACTTTGTGAATTGGTGTGATCAATGATAACATTAATTTTGTCATACTAAGTCTTTGGTGATTATACTCAGAGTATTTCCATGGAATTCTAGCTGTCGGTGGATCAGTTTGTTGGGGAACTGCAATGTATTTTGGGAAGACAATATATCCTAGTGGTTTGTAAGCTTGACTGCTTTGACTTGTGCTGATGACAACTGATTTGGTTGGCATAATTTCTGTAGGTAGGCTTCCAGGAGTGAGAAACTTTCCCTGCTTGACTTGTATGGAAATAAAGCATTTGTACTTTTATAACATTAAATAAAATCCTCCGTAATAAATTTGAATTTGGCAAACAATGCTGACACTAACATTTAAATAGACTGGACTAAAAGAAATGCAGTATAGACCAAACTTTGAGTTTTATCATCGTCTGCCCGTTCTTTTGCTGCTAGCACTGTCGTCACTGACCGTGAACAAGTATCTCAAGACGCATTAAATGTACCTACAGAGCATTACTTCGCCATCTTACTGAACATAAAACTCGATAACTTACCACTTTGGAAGCAAATGTTTGAAGTGACACGAACATACTGCCACCCTGTGAGGATTGAGGGAGTCCACTGCTTGCTTTCACCCATGCTGCTCTATATTTAACTATTTTTCAAGTTTTGGAAGGCGATGAAAAGAAAGACTTCCAATCTGGGTCTCACAACCAAGCATTGCACAATTTCACTACCGGGTATCTTAATTTTAATGAATATTGGAAGCTCTGGCTAAAAGCCTGTAAAATCCACGACGTAGTAAAGTCCAAATAGCATGCACACTAGCACATGGGCTGGTTAGAGATTTGGTCGGTCCTGCTACATAGGCATGTACAGCAGTACCTGATGACTTCTGGTGTTGGTAGAGCAGTAAATAATTGTCTTGCTTCTACTTTATCTAAATGAAGCAAAAGTACACGACTTCGATGCTTCGTCGCATTCTTTCCCATCTTTTGAAAAAAAAACCCCTAGCAAAATCTCTCATTTCAATGCCTAGGAATTCCTTTTAGAAATCTAAATAATAATGAACAGCTACATCACAAAACTGCTTTTTCTAGTATTAATAATACTGTGAGAAAGTAGATGAACATAAATTTTAAAACGGTTGCTCTGAAGACTCTTTTACCAACAAAAAGTTGCGACCATTAATTAAATGAAGCCTACTACCACCATTTGCATATCAGATGCATCTGTGTAGCATGACCATCAAGAAAGTACTTTGATATGATGCACACTATCAGACCTGTCACTCCCTTACCTGCCGCTGAGCCCTGTGAGATAACTGCGAGGACTAAATCGAGCTTCATCAGGTCGCACATATGTTTCGGTGGTTACCCTGGTAAAAACTATACTCTTATCAAACATCACAGAAGATTTCAATACAGCCACAACATGCTGCAACTCCCATAATGCTCAATTTGTACCTGACAAGAAAGCGATCTCTGGAGTTCAGGAGATAAGGGTATGTTCAAAGGACACACTGTACGAACACTGTATTAAAAAGGTCGCATGTTAGAGCGAAGAATATTTTTGTGTAGTCCAAAGATGAGGCGTTGAGTACAAGTCACTGACTGTCCCATTCACTCAATTTAAATTGTACAAACGTGAGCTGACCATTGGGGCTGAGTGATGTGAGTGGTTGGATGTTCTGGAGATAACAAAGTTGGTCGCAACTTGCCGATTTTTTTTTTTTTTAACAACTGTATTTGCAGCTTAATTCGTGCTTCGGTTGTCAATTAGTCGTATTTATTCGTGGCAGTTTACAACGATTGACAAAGGCTTTGAGATTCCACTATTATTATGCTTTCTGTAGGTAATTAAAATTAATTACTATGCATTGCGCCCAGAACCATTAAGATTCAATGTAAACGCTCACTTTAGTGAATTAAAAATATGTCAGCTGCTTTAGTTTATCATCAAAAGGAAAAGGAATTAAGTTATTTATGAGTGTATCATCAGGGAACACACATACAAGGCACAAAGAGGAGAGACACGTTCCTAAATATGAAATAAATATTGTCATACTACATGCCAGCAGAAGAAACGCGGGTGTACGGGAAAATTCGGTGAGATTCTTGGCGTACTACTCACTCCACCTCCCACACACACTTCCTCTCTCTGTATTTCTAACCCCACACACATGCTTTAAAAAATGGTTAATTTTGTAATAAAAACCGATATAAGAAGTACGTCAATAGCTACGCTAACTACACATTTATTTATTTTCGAGCTGTTATCCTGTGACTTTTAATGACGGTCTATGTTTCATAATGCCTGAAAGGCAACCTACTTTATATCTTTGTTAGTCCCTAATCTTCTGTTACAAATTGATGATTTTTAACACTTCTTGTTCCCAACCCATAAAGTTAAGTTCTATGTATCTATGTCCTTCCATCCTCTTAACACACCACGCTTGTCCCAGTCTGGCAGCATGCATTTACACTTTTTTCAGTGTCCACGACGTCCACGAGTCCGGAGGGACGAGCAGCCGGAAGTCATGGGCAGCGACAGTCGGTGGCGCTGTGTCCTGGTGGTGTGGACACTTCTAGGATCCATTGAAGCTGGCTGGATAAGTGGAGTCTGTAACAATGAAACGGCTTCACCGAATCGTAAGTCATTCTTCCCTTTCCTGTCTTAGTAGCTAGCGCCCTCTGACCTTCCGGAAGTGTGCAGTTCGCATGCGCACAATAGTTCAGGACGTTGGTCCACTGCTCTAATCTTTCACAATGTACATCTGGGTTTTGAAGAAGGCTGATGAAAAGCTTGGTCTTTGTGCAGAGCCACGGCATCCAGACCTACCTGCGCAGTTTGAAGCGTTTGTGCAGTGCAACATGGTGGACATGAACCTGACGTACCTGGTGCACGAGTATTTTGATTATCCTCCAACATGGGGCGCCTGACACAGATGGGCAACGGCGCTAAAGGTGACCTCTACTACGACTACGGCAACAACGAGCTGCTCAACTTTGACAGAATAAATGGTAAAAGACCTTTGCTCTCCGCCTAGCCTGTTAATATCGTCTTGGATGTCCTTCCGTTGTCGTTATATTCCGCATAACTTTGACCTGTTCATGTGTCAATAATAACAAAAATAACATATTTGTACAAAATTAAGATTTTGATTGGACACAACTCACTTCGTGTACCCAAATCTCCAGGTGGTTGCGTGGTAACGAACATCACCACCGACGACAACAGATTTCTTTTCGGGGTAAAGTCGAAGGGCAGCGAGAATCACATCTTCTCCGCGGCGGGTGCGCTGCACTTTGAGCAGGGTACGGAGAGGTACCTGGGTACCGACGTGGTACGCGGAATCCGGGTGGAGAAGTGGCACTCGTGCCAGTACATGCCCGTCCTGGACGCAACGGTGAACGTCACGTGGTACTTTTCGGGTGTGTAGACGACCACAAAGAGATCACATCCACACGAAATACATTATCTCTGGACGACAATTTAGTGAATAGCTGAGGTGGAAGGGTGTTGGAAGTTCATTTAAATTTCAATTAAAACAACAAAAACATATTAACGAAGATCTTTTAATGTAGCGTTTTCCTAATCGTGGGTGCACTTTCACCCGACTAAATGATAAATCAAATAAGTTTTACCTCGAAGTGTGATGTGTTTGACAAGATGTTAGCTACAATTAAAATGGTTTCTTCTCCAGACAAGTCCGCATGGGACACAGACATCGGCAAAAGGTCAGTGCCCGTCCGTGCCGTGGTGGTGGGGAAGATCAACGATGGCAACAATGTTCGCAGTTTCAACCACATCTACGATTTCTTCCACTTCAGGGCCGCCATCAATCCGATGGACTTACAAGTGAGATGGCATTTCACAATGTAGTGAAGTAAGAACTATAAAATGTAAGAACTCGAGAAGTCACTGATGTAGCTAGCTATAGATGTAATGAAGACATGCAACTTTGAAGTGTGGAAGAGGATATTTTAAAAAATACATGTTTTCATTCTATTAATAGTTTTGTTTTATTTAGTATATTCTGTACATTTAAATAGGTGTGGCATTGTGGTATATAATAAAACCAGAGAGAGAATGCTAGATATTCGCTTTGTAGAGAGGAATTCATGATCTGCCATCTGGGTGACGTATGGTGAAAGCCTCGCACTTCGCTTTGTCGTCCTCGCTGATACACCTGCTTAACACCTGTCACCCCTTTACTGTTGCCATGGCAGCTGGAGAGTGGCGACTACTGTCAGAACCGAATAAAGCAAGTTCCGTTCCCCAAACTGCCTGATGTGTTCTCCATCACCGGGGAGATGATAAATTTTTCCGAGGAGGCGACCCTGACGATCGAGGTGAGTTGTCTCGTTATGTGTGACGTCACTATGTGTGTGAGTGTCGTGACTGACGTCAGCAGTTTGTTAGGGGATCGATCGTGCGCGAGAAGCGTGTGACAGTGCAAGAGTATTGCGTGATGTCACTCAGTCCCGACCGAAGCTGTGTGACGCCACTCAGTCTATGCAGACGATGGGGACTCAATGTGACGTCATTCCACTGCGACTGTTGGTAAACAAACCACGAAAGACGTTATTCCGTCTATGCTGATGATGTAGGAGTCACGTGGGACGTCATTCTGTTCTGATGACGGTGTGACGTTACTGGTGACAGTACACAGTGACATTACTAGTGCTCGAGGACTGTGTGACATTGTCCATGTCGAGCTGATTTTCGTGTCTGACTGGTGTAGGAACACTATGACCAGAAAAATAAGCTGAACGTTTACCGGTACCTGCCACCCGACAAAGCGGGAACACTGGAGAGCGTTAATGACGTCACCGAAATCCACGACTTCAACTCGGGTCAGTTCTCGTTAAACTTTTTTTTTTTCGGTTGATTGATTGATTGATTGATTGATTTCATTGTCGACCAGTTGTCAGTGTAAAGAGCTACAGATTTATTACTTAATTTCGACACGACCTTAGTGGAAAGTTGTTTTAACAGCCCGACACACAGGTGGACACACAGACTGGCAGACATGGAATGGTGGTTGAATTCTTAGTTGCTTTATTTCTCGTGGACGATCCCAGTTTCTTTTCATCTGACATTGTTCCACAAGGTATTGCCTACATCATCAACACCGCCACTGGAGTGTGTCAGATGCGGAACATGACTCAGGGGCTTGTCCAGTTCCCCTCCATCCCTGGGGAAAGTGATTCTGTGAGGCAGCAGACGTACACCAGGTTCTTCCTCCTCAATGGCACTACCTCATACTCGTATGGAGGCGTGGTCAGTGAGGTTTTATTTCCTATTCCATAGCATCATTCTCAGAAAGATTTTGTCTAACTTACTTGACATGCCTTATTTATTCCGGATGACGACTGCACCCTCTGACATTGTCATGGACGCTGGTGTGCAGCCATCAGACCAACATTTAAATAAAGATTTGTGGTGCGGCTCGTGCACTACTATAGTCATGTGCTGCTGGTAGTTTCGTGGTCTGGTATACCTGTCTGCTTGCAGAAAACCCACCGAGGGATCAGGTGTGATACCTGGATCGGAGGGACAGTCGACCCAAACGATGGCAGCGTCGTCAGAGATGAATGGTGCTTTGCCACTGTACGATGCCAGTTTCTTGCAATAATCACACTTTGCTGTTGAGTAAATAAGGTTTTCTTGAACCGTAACGGCTATGCAAACATGTGTCTCACCTAAGTTGCTAAAAATCTAAAATATCTCAAAAATCCAAAATCAAAAGTAAAAGAAACCAACAGAAGTGAGTGAGTGAGTGTGTGAATGAGAAAGACATGAATGCAGTAAGTAGGTATGAGCGAGCAAATGTACCCAGGGTCATAAAAATCACACCAGCCACTAGGTTATTTGTATGAACACAGACTGACTACCAAAACTGGGAATTGTCTGGAGCAGGACAGGGCAGCTCGTATCAAATCCCCATCCTGTACAGGCGGTGGGATGACCAAGTAAGTTCATCATATTCTCTAGAGTCTAGACCAAAACGACCGTCCTGTTTGTACAACTTTTTGTATTTCAATGACTGTCGAACCACAATCCTTTCATCTTTCTTTCGGCCATACCCGATGCCTGACATATTTATATCAATGTTAGTCATTTGGTCCCATAGTGTAGAAAGTGAGGACAGATACACCTTCAAGGCTTACCTTGGCTGGAACAGTTGCCAGGAGCAGGTGAGACAAACAAGATAACTTATGTTTTTATAAAGATACTATTGATACATTTTACTGGTTTCTTTTTCTTACTTTATAGTTGTGGTTAGAGTGTTTGCCGAAGGATGCTGAGGTTTTATTTACAGCACAGAAGGAGCCATGGCGCTACTGTTTGGTTTCTGTATTAGTCTGTAGGTAAGATTACTCACACCACTCACCAGTCTCCTACATTTGTCTCACACCAGGACGACGACCAGCCCACGTACCTGTACAATGGCTTCTCCTTTGACCTGGACCGGCCACTCACATCCAAACTTGATGTCGGCGCTTGTTTCCATGGAGCTCAGAGAATAAACGTACGTTTCGCTGTTGATGGTGAGTTGCCCGCAAGGAGATTATTAGCATTGGGTCTTTACAGGTGGAGCCAGATATGTATGTGTCTATTGTGTGTGACAACAGAGACTGATGTGCGATTTCTCCGTGCAGGTGGGTACAAGTCAGCCGTGACCTACAACATTGAAAACTTCAAAGCGGCCCTCCGGAGTGCCGTCTCCCTCTTCCTGGGTGTGTCCCAGTTACAAGTTGCGGACATCGAGGTACTTAAGCACCTCCAGAAAATACCACACCAATGTCGTCATACCCATCATTAAAAAAAAAACCCTGTAAACTTTCAGAAAGAATATCTTTAAAGCTCATGCATAACGTTTCTTAATTTTGTTTGTGCTTGACATGGTTATGTACAGGTGTACACTGGTGATCCAAGCATCACGGTGACCTTTGACTTGCTGGACGCGCCTCCCACAGCTCAGGACAACAACTCACCAACAGTGTTCAACTCCCTGAACAACGCTCTCTCCTTGCTCACTTCTCCCTCCACGACCACCTACTTTGAGATTTCTGTCCTCAATGGTCAGACAGTGACCGTGAGTTATGTGTATTTGCAAATAAACCTCTGGTCGCATTTTTGTTTTATTTCATCATGATGGAAACTGTGTTGTTTTTTTTTTGATACTCTTATTGTTCTTTCGAAATTGTTTTCTCGTAAATCGAATGGGTTTTTTTTTACATTACATTACAACAATATCTCCTTAAACGAAAGGGCTTATTTCTCACATATAACTCACGATATCTCATAGTGAAATTAATCCAATCATTGAAAAACTTGCGTGTGAAGTTTTTTGAAATCTATATATCCTCCTTGTCTCTCAATTTCTTTCCCTCTTATTCTGTCCCCACCTACTTTCTCTCTTTCTCTCTTCTCTCTCTCTCTGGCAATCTGACTTTCTAACCGGAGTTCAGCAGGCACTACTTTGTCAATTAGTTTTAGAGACACTTGCACAGAGATGATGTTCTCTGTCCAGACAGTTCCACTACTCAACAACTCCGGACGCATTTTCTTTTCGAATGGAACCTGCCTAGGCTGTGATTTGCTGTACTCACCTACATTTGCTGCTACTAGCTCTGGATATTCTGCAGGTGGATATTATTCTTCGTTTTTAATTTGCTGTCAGCAGTATGGGTTACGAACCGAAAGATTTGTCATCTCTGTGTATCGTCAAATAGCTTCGGGGATTTTTTCTTGAAAATATTTGTGCTTCTGGTGAGAACACAACGCTGATCGACTAAAACCATACATTTCAGTTCAGACAGTTGGCTACTAAAGTTCATTTCTGGCACACTTGGGGTCAAAGTTTAAAGCCATCGGTACCCAAGAGTTTTATTTACCCTCCACTCAATACCGGTCTGTGTTAAAGCTATGGACCGGACTCGTGAAGTGGATAATTAGCCAAAAGAGAATCTGAAAGTCATTTTCTAGTTTTTATTGTTCGTTTCCGTCTCTTGATCATTGCAGTCCACTCTACTACACAACATTGGAGTAATGATGCAGCTAGTTATCACAATAAGCATTGTATTGTCTCCAACATGGTGAACATGCCAATAAAGGCTTTGCATGTGATGTCATCGTTGTTGTACTTGTTTCCAGAGTGACACACCAATTGTTTTCTTCTGTGACAGGAGCACTGGGCGGCCTGGCGGTTGCCATGATCATCCTGGGAGGAGCTTTCGGTGTAGTTGGGGGATACTTCATGTTTGGTCGACAAGGTCCACAAAGTGGCATCGTCACACTTCGAGACATGAAACCAGGATCTTAACTCATCCCTTGTGTGTAATCGCCAAGTTCCATCACTCACACCCTTGTGAAATGATGCTGATCACCGGGCATAGAGGCCAGTCACCATTGTGACGTCACGTTTGTACACAGATGCACCTACTGTACATAGTAGTCCCATCTCTCCGTCTGGTGGAGGCTTCCCAGGGTAGACGTACTCACCTGTGCTTCTGGTTCGTTGGTCTCTTTCTGTGCATGTTGATTCGTGCAGGTGCATATCGCGAGAACGGGTATATTTGCCCACATGAATTGCGATGTACCAATTTTGGAAGCTACTTATCTTTATCTTTACCACAGAACAGCATCACTTAGTAATTTCCGGCTTAAAAAAAAGGTTTGAAAATCTTGGGCTCTAACAGCCTGAATAGCTTTCTGGTGCCGGTGTTTATGTAGATGATAGTGTTGAGATTAGGTGATTAGGATAGGATACACATTGTGTTATGTAAAGTTTATTCTATAAATAAATCCATTTGAAAGTTGTACACATCTTTGCTTGCAAGACAGAAGGAATGTTTGAGGTGGTGCATTTGTCCTTGTCTAGATGACTGAACATTGTATCTTGAGTGAATGAAGCTTGTGAACTCATCAAACCGGGTACACATGGATTGAAACTTTCACTGAAAAAAACCTACCACCCTCATTCGTGTCGATATGAGATGTATGTGTAGCTGAAGCAATATCGGATGAAAAGGCTTTGTGTGACCATCGAGAAACTGTTCATGACATGACTGATACACACTACTCCAGTTGTCACCAGCCCTTACAGTCCCCACCCCCTCGCCACCCGCCACCCGCCACCCGCCCTGTGAGATAATTGCCAGGACTGAATCAAGGTTTGCCAGGTCACATACACGAGGTGGTTGCTGTTCGTTTGATGCTGATATAGAGCATCACATGAAGATTTCAACACAGCCACGACATACTGTAACTCCTTGTATACTCACCTTGTACCTGGCGTTCAAGAGCTGACAACAAGCGATCTTTGGAGTTTAAGTACAAGATAAAGGTGAGTCTTTTCGATTGAAAGATCCAAGCACCTCCCTTCTCCCCCACCCCAATACACTTTCCTCACAGTTGAGAGACAGGGAAAGGAACTCATGCCCTGTTAGCTGATGTCCAGTATCACACGAAGAGTTCATCAAAGCGCAAATAGTCTTGTTGACCTCCTACAAGGTGTGTAAAGCTGACAAGAAAGTGATCCTGGAGTTTTAGTGTGAGATAATGGTGAGTGTTTTCTCTTAAATCATTCAACACCCGTACTGTATACACAGATATGATATTGAAAGGAGGCAAATATTATAGGAAAATAAGTTTTCCTGCAAATATACACTCATTTGTTTGGATATTCCAAAGGCACAACATCGGGTGCAGGGCACTGGGTGTCCCATTCTGTTAATTTAAATTGTATGAATGTGAACTGGCCAGTAGAATCAAGTGATGTAGGTTGGTGGGTGTGTTTTGGAGGCAAGTTGATCGCGAAAGATGTCCTGAGTTTGTACATGTTTCAGCTGCTCAGTTGTCATTTTTATTGGTGACAGTATATAATGACAGAATAGTTGTGAGATTGTCCTACTATCATGCTTTTCCGAGAATAATGAGTGTGTTGTGCATTTAGCTCAGTGGGGATGAATGGGGACACTCGTTTTAATAAATTAAAAAACAAATGCTCAATGCTTTAGGTTTCGAACATTTTTTTTTTATTTTCATGACAAAAGAATTTAGATGTTAGGCTATCATTGTTATATCTGTAATGTGGCAGACAAGATGGTATAAATAGGAAAACACACACACACTGGTATGCGGACATACCAAACACAAACACACATGCCAACAAGAGGGATTCTTGGAGTAACTAAGCCTGTTCTCACTCCTCTACATCACAATTATATCTTTAATATTCATGTAGCTCATGTCTAATGATTATACCACTTTAATCAGCGGCCTCTCTAGATATTTTTTCATGTACAACACTTGATATCAAAGATATGTCTTGTGAAACATTAACACCACAGTACTTATGTTCCAGTCCTTTACTCGTGAGTTGTGAGTCGTGACTGAGTCCGACTGTGAAGGTTAGTCACCTGATTATGTATCTAACTTATTTCTGCCTTCATCCTGGCTGACATGCAACACGGTTTATCTGTTTATAGATTGATTTGCTATCATTTAGCAGCGAAGTTTTTCCACCTTGTATATGGCCGCATACTTGACCTCCTTAATAAATCACCTCTAGACTGCAGTTTAGTGAAATTAGTTTTCCTCTGTCTCTTCCTGTCTGTCTGTCTCTCTGGCTGTCTTTCGTGTGTCTGTCTGGTTCTTTCTGATTATTCTGCTTGTAAGGCAACATATTGTGTTTATGCCATAATTTGCTGTTACATGCTTATGGCGTTGTATGTAGACTATTTCTACACTTCTTTTTACATTTACATGTCACTGAAACAATAATATTTTGTTCTATATTTCTATCTTCCCATCTTTCTCTTAAACACACCACGCTTGTCCCAGTCTGGCAGCAAGCATTTACACTGTGTTCAGTGTCCACGAGTCCGGAGGGACGAGCAGCCGGAAGTCATGGGCAGCGACAGTCGGTGGCGCTGTGTCCTGGTGTTGTGGACACTTCTAGGATCCACTGAAGCTGGCTGGATAAGTGGAGTCTGTAACAATGAAACGGCTTCACCGAATCGTAAGTCATTCTTCCCTTTCCTGTCTTAGTAGCTGGCACCCTCTGTCCCAGGTCTCAGCTTTGACCTCCGGAAGTGTGCACTTCGCATGCGCACAATATTTGAGGACGTTGGTACACTGCTCTAACCTTTCACAATGTACATCTGAGTTTTGAAGAAGGCTGATGAATGGTTTGGTCTTTGTGCAGAGCCACCGCATCCAGACCTACCTGCGCAGTTTGAAGCGTTTGTGCAGTGCAACATGGTGGACCTGAACCTGACGTACCTGGTGCACGAGTATTTTGATTATCCCTCCAACATGGGGCGCCTGACACAGATGGGCAACGGTGCTAAAGGTGACCTCTACTACGACTACGGCAACAACGAGCTGCTCAACTTTGACAGAATAAATGGTAAGAGACCTTTCCTCTCCGCCTAGCCTGTTAATATCGTCTTAGATGTCCTTCCTTTGCTGTTATCTTCCTCACTGTTACAATATGTTTTTCTAGTTTCTTGCTTGAAGAATTGTCAAAGGCAAAAAGCACAGTTTTCAATATTGTGTCTTGTATCTACTCGCACTTATGACTAGAAAACTCTTCCAGTTCCCCCAGCAGCTGCCTTGAAGGAATGGGTATCTTTTAAAAGGAGTTAATGACTGCTGAAAGGGAGGGTTAGGCTTCGTATTGGCATGCCTTGACTTAGGATAACTTATTTTCATTGTCCATACAGCATCTGCCATAGAGACTTTACCACTTTAACTCTTTAAATAATAAAAGTAGCATCTAACATGTTAGCACTTTGAGTCCGGGCATTGACCTTTAATTCTGATACCCAGGTAAGCAATAATTTGAAGAGTTAAAGTCTAACAACAATGTCTAATAATATCTTTGTGCAACATTTAGATCTTAATTTCACATTTCGTTTACTTCAACTCCAGGCGGCTGCATGGTAACGAACATCACCAGCGACGACAACAGATTTCTTTTCGGGGTGAAGACGAAAGGCAGCGAGAATCACATCTTCTCCGCGGCGGGTGCGCTGCACTTTGAGCAGGGTACGGAGAGGTACCTGGGTACCGACGTGGTACGCGGAATCCGGGTGGAGAAGTGGCACTCTTGCCAGTACATGCCTGTCCTGGACGCAACGGTGAACGTCACGTGGTACTTTTCGGGTGTGTAGACGATTACAAAGACTTACCTCCACAAAATACATTGTCTTTGAACGACAAGGCTACAAATTGCTGACAGTGGGTGATAATGGAAGTTCACAAAGTTAACTGAGCACATGGATCTTACAAAAGTATTTTCGTTATGTAATATTTCAATTTAAACAAAAAATATTGACAAAGATCTTACAACTAATATTGTTTTCCTGATTCTGTTTTTCACTCGATTGTTCGATACATTAGCTACATAACTTGAAGTGTGATGTCTTTGACAAGGTGTTTGCTGCGATTAAAATGGTTTCTTCTCCAGACAAGTCCGCATGGGACACGGCCATCGGCAAAAGGTCAGTGCCCGTCCGTGCCGTGGTGGTGGGGAAGATCAACGATGGCAACAATGTTCGCAGTTTTAACCACATCTACGATTTCTTCCACTTCAGGGACGCCATCAATCCGATGGACTTACAAGTGAGATGGCATTTCACAATGTAGTGAAGTAAGAAGTAAAATGTAAGAACTCGAGAAGTCACTGATGTTATACATGTAAAATCTTGTTTTCATCCTATGAATAGTTGTCTCCAATGTTTTGTGTATTTAAATATAGGTGTTTTCTTCGTAATGTATATGAATTATTTCTTCACTGATACTACTGGACATCTGTCATTTTTTATGCCCGTTGCCATGGTAGCTGCAGAGTGGCGACTACTGTCAGAACCGAGTAAAGCAAGTTCCATTCCCCAAGCTGCCTAAAGTGTTCTCCATCACCGGCGAGAAGATAACATTTTCCGACGAGTCAGTGAAGACGGTTGAGGTGGGTTGTGTGGTGGTGGGTGACGGGACTGTGTATCGTGTCTAATGGGGTTCTAACACTGTGACTTCTTTTCTTGGTGACTGTGGTCTAGCAGAGCGTGACATTTTTTCGTCTCGAATGAACGAGCAGTGAAGCTGCTGGAGGTGTGACATGATTCCATGAATACCGTTATTCCGACTTTTCTGATGATGAAGATATCACGTGTCACGTAATTTTGTTCTGGCTGACGGCGTAGGAGGACAGTGTGACGTGACTCGTGTATTACTGGTGCTTGAGGATTGTGGAAAATCGTCCATGTCTAACTGATTTATGATCACCATGTTATTATTCGTGTCTTACTGTTGTAGGAGCACTATGACCAGGACAATAAGTTGAACGTTTACCGTTATCAGTCCCCCGACAACGCGGGCACACTACAGGGCGTCTTGGATGTCACCGAAATCAACGACTTCAACTCGGGTCAGTTCTCGCCAAACAGTTCTTCGACTGATTGTTTGATTGATTGTTTGAGTGATTGATTATCTTTTAGTTGTTAGTGCGACACATTTATTACTTAATTTTGATACCCTCTTAACAGCCCGACAGACAGACCGATGCCACAGGTAGATATAGAATGGAAGTTGAATTCTTGATTGCTTGAGCTGCCGTGGACGATTCAGTTTTGTTTTCACATCACATTGTTCCATAAGGTATTGCCTACATCATCAACACCGCCACTGGAGTGTGTCAGATGAAGAACATCACCGATGGGAGTTTCAAGTTTTCCTACGTGTCTGGGTCCAGTGGTTCCGTGAGGCAGCAGACGCCCACCGAGTTCTTCCTCCTCAACGGCACTATTTCATACTCATATGGAGGCGTGGTCAGTGGTCTTCCTCACATGCCATATAATTATTATCCTCGGAATGATCTTGACGGATTTGTCTGACATGCCTACAACATGCGTCTATCACTCGCGAGTGACCCTCTGACACTCTCGTGTTCATTCTGTTTCCTGATGTCTACTTGCAGAAGACCCACCGAGGCATCAATTGTGACACCTGGATCGGAGGGAGCGTCAATCCAGACAATGGACACATCATCAGACAGGAATGGTGCTTTGCCACTGTACGTTGCCAGGTTTTTTGTAATAATTTGTGCAGCAACCTGTAAACTCCTGTCATATTACAGACTTTTCTTGAATGGATTGTACAGCGCCGTGAGTCTGGAGGAGGCAGGTAAAGGTGACAAGGGTGTAGGGGAGTACCCTTGACGGAGGTCCACTGTCACGTGATAGAAAGCTTCTATTTGGTCATTTAGCTCATGTACGGATTTTCGAGGACTCGAACATGACTCTCTTCGATGCTGAAATTTGACATCAAATGCCACAACCCCTTGTGCCAGACTCTGCCAAATGATGAAGTTGGAGTATGTGCGCGTGCATGGGTGGGTAGATGGGTGATGTGTGTGTGGTGAAATGTGAGCAAGCAATCTGTTGTCTCTCAAGGCACATTAACCACAAAGTCTGTTTGTATGAACACAGACTGACTACCAAAACTGGGAGTTGCCATCATTAGGACTGGACACCTCATATCAAATTCCCATCCTCTTCACACAGTGGGAGGAACAAGTAAGTTCATTATATTCTCTATACCAAACCGACTGCCCCATCTACACACCTTTTGTTTCAATGAAATATTGAACCAGTCATTTATTTTTGTTTTCGCCGTGAACAAAGAATGTGACTAAACCGGAAGCTTTGTACACAACTGCCTCGTTTTGGTAAACTGGAAAAAAATCGTCTGCTAGTTATACAAGTTCGTGATAGAGCTAGTATTCGGTCCCCTTAAGGTAGCATTATGCACACCACTCACACGCTCCTACATTTGTCTCACACTAGGACGACTCTCAGCCCACCTCACAGTTCAATGGCTTCTCCTTTGACCTGGACCGGCCACTCATATCCAAACTTGATGTCAGCGCTTGTTTCCATGGAGCTCAGAGAATAAACGTACGTTTCAATGTTGATGGTGAGTTGCAAGCAACTATATATTTTTCTCTCTTTGAATTAAGTAAATATAAACTCATCTAAGCTGCCCAAAATATCAGTGGTAAACAGAGGTGTTTTCAAAATAGTTAATCATCTGTTAGACTTGTGTATCAAGCTTCATACTTTCCATTCCACAAACTGAATTGTCAAATTTGAAATATCATGGCAGAGTCACTTTTCTGACGTTCAAACAACTTAAAAAGTGTTTTAAAAGAAAACAAATTACTGAAATGATTATGCAGGCCTGTTATCACAACCACAGACGCCTACACCCACCATGGATACACCAACCAGGAGGACCAAATGGCCCTATACAACAAAACTTGAAAAGGCATTAACTTTTGTCAAATACTTGATGATTCTGTGTACATTTCATAAAACTCATACATAGTCTAATTACTGCAGCTTTATTTTAACCTTCCCTCTCGGTGTCTGGGCCCCTAAGGGTCTATTTGTGCCTGTGTGTGGATGTCGACCTATGCAGTTTGTTTGCAGGGGGGTACAAGTCAGCCGTGACCTACAACATTGAAAACTTCAAAGCGGCCCTCCGGAGTGCGGTCTCCCTCTTCCTGGGTGTGTCCCAGCTACAAATTGCCGACATCGAGGTACTCCAGTATCTACAAACAATGCTTGACACAAATCTCTGTAGGCTCAATAACAACAAATTCAGCTAATTGATAAACTGTCAGTAAGAGTTTTTATAATGTAGTCCTTGCACACACACTTTAATTATCTTTGATGTTTCAAAAAAATCCCTACTTAAACTAAGTCGTTATGTACAGGTGTACACTGGTGGCCAAAACATCACGGTGACCTTTGACTTGCTGGACACGCCTCCCACAGCTCAGGACATCAACTCACCAACAGTGTTCAACTCCCTGAACAATGCTCTCTCCTTGCTCACCTCTCCCTCCACGGCAAACAACTTTGAGATTTCTGTCGTCAATGGTGTGACAGTGACCGTAAGTTGTTTGTATTATGGGAAATGAAGCTTTGACCATATTTTTATTTCTTGGTGATGGAATCTGATACTGTATCTCATACTCTTATTTTGCATTTTGAAAAGGATGAATACTTGGTCAGAATAGAGGAACTAATATCTCATAATGAAAGAAACAATCATTCTGGATGATAAAAGTATGATTGATGAAATTTTTAAAGGTTCAATGTGTGCCGTTGCCCTATTCAGATTTGTTTCAACTTCTGTAGCATAAGTAACTATGTTTGTGATTATTATGTCTACATCTACAACTATGTGTTTACTCATTATTTGTAATTGACTGTCATTTGTCTAAATGTCCCTCCCTCTTTGCCCTCCTGTTTCCCTTTCTAGAAATTTCTTCGATTTCTTTTTTCCCCACATGCATTAATTAGACTTAATTAATATTTCGTCTAATTTTTGGAGATGACTGCTTTAATAAAAATTAGTTTTATGTCCCCAGTCCATGAGACCACTCAACAACACGGGCCGCTTATTTTTTTCAAATGGAACCTGCCTGGGCTGCGACTTGTTAAATGCACCCATTACCGGCTCTGCGATTAGCAGCTCACAGAGCTCTGGATATTCTGGAGGTGGATGATCTGTTTATCCTTAGTTTATTGTATTAAGTTCAGAAGTAATTAGCATAGATCATGAAGCAGAAAGCTGTTAATTTGTGTGTGGCAAACAGCTACAGGATTTTCATGCTGGATGGTATTGTCTGCTTCTAGCATGGAGATCATGCTGAATTCAAGCTATACATTTTATGTTCACTTGTTTTTATGTAACTGTATTGAGGTCACCAGACTAACAATCAAATCATTTTGTTTTGTGACAGGAGCACTAGGTGGACTAGCGTTTGCCATGGTCGTGGTGGGAGGAGCTTTTGGTACAGTTGGAGGGTATTTCTTGTTTGGCCGACGAGGCCCACAGAGCGGAATAGTCACTTTTCAAGAAATGATGAAACAATGATCTTATCTCTTGTACTTGTCAAGTTCCATTACCTCACCCTTTTGAAATGCTCATGATGTACTACAGAATAAGTAAATTAAGTTCTCTAAGTGGAAGGTACAACAGTTTGTTCTTAATTAAAATTAAATGTGTTTGAATGCAAAGTATCATGTAAAATTCATTTGATCGCAAGAATTCATTGACATTTGTAAAGCTATAGGGATCTCTGTAAAATAATATTTTCTCTGTTTCCCACATTATTATAAATACGCATAAGGGAATTAGCATCATGTTCTTAGAGTAAAGCTGTAAATAATGCATGTTTTATTTCTACTTTTACTAAATAAGATATCTCAAGCAGTGCTCTACACTTCTGGTCCATCACCTCACCTCCTCCCTTGTTTGTTCAGCAGTGAAAAGGTCTATTCATCAATGTTAAAACAAAATATCTTGGCAGAATCAACCAAAGATAGCATAAAAGTGTGCGCAGAAAGATTCACAGATAAACTGCTAAGAACAAAAATTATTTATTCCTTTACACTGAAGGCTGTTTATGTTGATTGAAGTGGCTGCTAGGTTTACCAAGTAAAACATAAGAAAGCTTTTTAACCTAGTAAGCTTTTTTGCTTGTGGTCACTATGCCTCATGCAAATTTGAACTAGAAACATGTGTAAAACTATCTGATTGACTAGAAATTTTGCATGCTCATGTTTCTTAATTAAGAGAAAAATAATAGAACTGAACAGGCTAAAATTAACCTTAAGATTTTTGTTTAAATATACTGTTATTATGAAATATTGTACAAGAAACTGTGTAAGACTCAGTGCTGCACACCCTTTAATACAATAGTACACATGATGATCTTCAACAACACACTAAAAACCACCGACGGTAAATAAGCATTACCACTGTTGCATTATTATGGGATTGCACAGCAACCAGTCTTAGTTTAAACTATGTGTCCCTACCTTTACACTGTTAAGTTACAGAATATTTCATCACTGTTTCAGTTTCTTATACAGGTGTCTTATAACAGATCACAATAAAAACAGATTCCTTAACATTCACAAGTACTTGTATTCCATCTCTGAAATGAATGCTTCTGATGAGACAGCTAAATCAGATCTTTAAAATGAATCTTTAAACATCGCATCAGTTCTAAATGATTAAAATCTTCAGTTAAAAGCTTTGTTTGGGGTTAAAAGAGGGTGGCATGGGAGATGAAGCAGCTAACAGATTTCTGTCCTCTGTTGGATGAAAAAGGGCCGGGGTATAGACGTTTTGTATCATTAGCTTATCACAGCTGTAGAGTTAGAAGAGCAATGCCTTCTCCACACACTCCCACATGGACAATGTTCCTGCAATGCATAATGACAAAAGTCTGTACTTGCTTTTCTATTTAAGCACAGACATATCATTTTCATAAACACAGCAACAACTTATTTTTATTAGGTTGATTTTTAAGGTGAAATCTACGAATGTACCAAACTACTCAATGAAGTATTTTGAGACTGAAAATCTTGTTAATTAAAATACCAACATATGAAAAATGTTATAATATAATAATGTAATAATAATTATAATATAAAAAAGCACTCAAGATGAGCATTATGTGTAGAAAATATTTTCAAATTACTGGTTTAGTTCATTATAAGCTAATAGTCGCAAGTTCTGAAGCAGTCTAACATCATGCCACAAAACATTATCTCCAAGACGATGAGAATCCTGGATTCTGAGTTCAGAATGGCTCTGATATACACAGTTTCTAAATGGATCTAGCACCTATTCCATGTAATTGCTGCAGTATGTCAGCATCAATACTAAGCTTCTTGCATCACAAAAAAAAATTCCTTATATCAATGCATATGCACAATTTATTCCATGCACATATTCCATCACATATGACTGACATGAGTGTCACAAACTTCAAGCATTAAAAGAACTGTTTTGTAAGACACATCCTTAGTTCTGACTCAGCTTAAGTACAACCACAAAGTGCACAAGAAAATTTCTCACCCGTGCTGCCACACATCAATGTTGGACAGGTCAGCAATATCAACAAACTGACTGTCTTTCATGGCAATCTGAAACACCATGTCCATATGAATAAAGACAAATGTCACAGAATCTGCACTAAATGTGCGCTGCAATGATTGCTTGATTACTATGATTTTGTTTCAAAAAAGGTTTCCATAAGGATTATGAAGCAACAGACTGAGAGAAGATATAACACTTTTGGTAGTAAAACTTCTTTCTGTGAATGACATGACTGTATGAAGATATCACCCTCTAGTTACCGTAATTCCAGCTGTCCACTTCTGATTGATCAGTGATGAACAAAGAGAACACAAAATCCACCAACTCACATTCCACCACCATTCCATCCTGCCTGGCTAGTGAGTACACCTCTCTAGTTATCTTGCTGAAACTAAGAAAGGGACCTACAAAGGGGAGGCAGGAGGAAACTAGTTGTCATGGTACTTAATTAAGTACTCAAAGAAAGGAATTTACTATCGAAAATGGTGTTTCTTCTTTGCATTCTACCATTTTGCATGATCATATGGAGAATAAATAACAGATGGAGGGAATGGTTGCATACACACAAGTAACAAAAACAAAATAAGATGTACCTCAATTCCAGCCAGGCTGAAGAATAGGACATGCTGAGACATAAGCGAGTCCAGAGAATAAGAACAAACTGCAAGGACTCTCACACAGAACTTGGTGAATGTAGAGTTGGACTGCCAACCTACAGCCTGAATGTCTTTAAGGGCTACATTTCTATGAAAGGCTATGCTAGTAGCTACAGCTTAAAACCTTACATGCTCAACCAGAGAATCTGCATATAAAAGTAGGTCAGTGTATGCTGTCCTCATGACAATTTTTATCCAGCAGAAATTGTCTGTGCTGTAATGTCAGCCTTGCATTCCTGCAAGCTTATGAAGATATGAACAGATATGATCGATGCCTTCTGCGACAGGCCAAACTAATAAGGTAAATGTGTAAAACGCCGAGCGTGTCTTAGACATGGAAGGCACTGGCACATCAAAATAGTCCAAGTGTAGGGATTGGAGTGTGTATAATGTGATGGGTAGCAGCTGAGTGTGTATGTTGTGGAAGCACTGATCGCAAAGGAACAAGAAGGCACTTCATCAACTGGTTAACGTTTGAAGCACCAGGTCCCTCATCGAGCTTTAGCGATTCATTGGTCATCCCTGACCAATTAAGAATGGAACAGAGGAAGCCAGAGGGTGATTTTTCCATTTGGTCACATTATCAGTAGAATACAAAGAAGAAACAGTTTTTTATTTACCTTTAAAATATTTTCCTTTTCAGTCAAATGCCAGAGACTGACACGCTGGTCTAAAGAAGCTGTTAACACAAGTCTCTCTGACAAAATCCAGACACCTGGGTAAGAAAATGGTGACAAAACAATCAGAATATTATGGACAGATGACAACATAACAACAAATTAGAAACTGTATGTGTAATGCGTTGAATTTTGTCATTACATTTGGGTGCAATTATATGGGCAATGACATAGTTCAAGTGTCACAAGGGCAAAAGGTGAGTTAAGCAGCTTTGCAAGAAAAGTAATGTTTGGAGAAATCAGTTTTTTGGTGAGAGGAAATGTTGACAAAAATAGGCTTGATTGTATGCACTTACAGATACATATGCTGTTACACAAATAGTTACACAACCTGTGATCTGACCAGCATGGGCATCACTCCTAGCAACTGTAGATTCCACCTGGAACAGCTGGTGTTCCATGTCAGAAGTGCAGGGTGTCTCAAATCTCAGATAATGGACCGTCAGTGAATTGTCATCTCCTCCACTTGCAAGGAGAACTTGTCGCTCTGAGCAGCATCATTTACATTTCAATTATGTGGCCAGCAGAAGTGTCATTGAAGAGATGGGAAAGAAGGAGACAAAGTCAGTGATATAATGACATGGGAAAGAAAACATTTTAATCAAGCAGCATCAAAATTGCTGGGTTACATGTAACTTTATAGCATCCCTAAACTTTACCTCCAAAAGATTTCATGTGAAGACTGTTGATTCCAGACTGGTGACTTTTGACTTCTTTATTTGGGATCCATTCACAAGCAGAATTTACTAGGAGGAACCCTTGAAGTGAGGTTTGCTGACTTTCAGTCAAGTCTTGAGCCTTGGTCTTGCTCAAATCATTTGCATTCTCTTCAGTTACCAACCCACCACTAGACAACTCTTCTTCATTCTCCTCCTCTTCAGCATCCTCAGAATCATATTTGGCTGTGTCTGTACTATCAGCAAAGTTACGATAGAAGAAAGTCTGATTATTTATATTACTTCCCTCAGAAATGTTGCTCCTTAACTTTCTTTGATCAGAGTCTGTCTGACAGCCAGTCTCTTTGTCCGTGGCTGTCTGAATTTTGTGATTGCTGCAACCATGACCTGCATAACTTTCTCTGTTCTTGCTTTCTTGGCAAGTATGGCTGTCTTCATCATCACTGCTATCTTCAGAGATAGTTTCTGGCTCCTGGAAGAAATGTTGCAGGAGCCAGACACACACCGGCTGCAGGTCCCATAATGCTATCTTTCCATCTGTGGCAGCGGACAGTAAAACAGGTCTGCTGTAGTTATCATCAGGAAGTAAATGCATGTAAACTTTGAGAAGACAGCCACTGTGGTATGAGGACTGACAGAGAAGAAAGAAAAGACAACTCTTTTCTTCAAACAGGAACAACCTGCAAAATACATATTGACAGTCAGATGTTAGTAAAACATGCATACTTCTGTATTTGCACACATTCACATGCAGGTGCACAACCCCTTGGCCTTCATCATCATCATCTGTCACATGATCCAAGATTTTTACTAATCCCATTGACTTTTTCTCGGATGTGGCTGTATTTTCCACATCCCCCTTCCCCAAGTAAGATTACTTAATACCAGATAATAAGTAAAACTGACCTAAGAACACCATCAGAGCCTGCAGCAGCCAGCAGGTATGTGCCAGCAGGTAATCTGGAGTCCACACTCTGTGTTGCTATTGCAGCTAGGTCCATGATGCGCGTTTCTGGGTCTAGCTTCAAGTAACGAGTCTTCCATGGCTTTGCAGATCGTTTGTGCCGTGCTTCTCCGAGGAAACAACTTCCAAGATGTTTGTAACTTGATTGCACAGAGCTCTGTACTGCAGAACTTCCAGCATGCAGTATTGGAGGAATTATTGGTTTTTGATCTTGAGTTAGTTGTGCTGAAGATCTGAACAATTTACAGTCCTGTGCACCGCTCAGTTCTCCTTGCTTTAAGTATGCCCTTGTGTTGGGTTCAAGAAGAACTCTCCAAGCTTGAATCTGAGCACGCCCACCACCAGAAAACACAATCTTTGTCTGTGAATGAAGCCATTCTTTAGTATTTTCTTGATTTGCTGTACAGCTCCTATCTTCTCCCAGGGCACTTGACAATTTGTCATAAGCCTCATTCAGTGATAAAGTCCCAGTGTCTTGTGATATAGCCAAGATATCTCCACTACACTGTTCAGTCCAAGAAGTACAACCTTGATGATTTCCTTGACTCATGCATTGTTTCTGTCCATGTTTCTTAGTTGTTTTGTAGATATAAGGTACTGGATACATAGTCTCATCCACAACAGCTAAAGCTCGAACACTTGATAGATGACTATGAATGGTGTGCTGTGGCAACCAGTGCAAGCTTCCATTTTCAGCTGTTCAAAGGCTAAGAAAACTTTTTGTTACTTAAATCACTCATATTTGATGAACTTATAGTGAAATTGATTATTGTACTGGACAGCAGTGAAAATCTTTTTATGTAGCAATCTTCACAGTAGATAAAAGGGCTTATGACCTTGACCAAAAAATCCTCTGCTGAAAGTATATTTTAATAAGGAGGCAGTCAATAGATGGTGATAATCTTGGTAAACAGTAGGCAAAAGGCAGTTAAATAAACAAGTATAACATAAAACCATGAGTCAAAAAGTAAAACTAAGACTGTAACACTACCTGTCATATTCAGCGCCTTTTGTTCACGAACACGGTAACAAAGAAGTTTTGTTTGTTCACTGCTGTAGCACTAATGGCTGCATTTTTAAAAATTTCAACCAAACCCCTAGAAAATTATTTCTTATCATTCCGACCAAAGGCGACCAAAGGATACCCCAAAGTGTTCCAATGCTGACTGTTGTATCTTCACTTGCCATACATACCACATGAACTGGTCTACCTAAGAAAACAAAAAAATTAACAATGAAAAAATCCTATTTTTATTTGTTACAAATATGAGAGGAAAAGGAAGGAAACAGGGAAAAAACAGAATTAATTTTAAAAATCCAGTAATATTGATAATGCTGGTAATAGTATAATGAAGCTAGATGTTTACTGATAAATAATGTAACATTTATGATAATAATAGCCAAAACGATGATGCAAAGCTGTGACCCTTCCAGCAGGCATTACAAATGACTGGATCATTTGGACAACTTTTAGGTATGGCAATATACCATGCAGTTTGTGCAAAAGTACAGTGTTCAAGCAACACACTGATAAGAGATAACAATAACTAATTAAAATAAAAGGGAATTTTTTCAAATGCAACATTTCTAAGAAGAATTTGTCTTTATCTTTTTTTTGCAGTAAATCTAAGGATAAAATAACAAAGTAAGAAAGAGTTGTTTGCAGATATTTAAGACTAAAAGAAGTTACAGTAAAAGTATAAGGGCCTAACCTGGAAAGCATTCACGTGTATACAAGTGCTTCATGGCCCACACTTTTTGTCCATGCAGGGAAGGCTACAACAAGAAAAATAAAAAACCTACACCAGGAAATTTCAGATTGCAGCTGTAGATACAAAACTACTCAATATCCTCAAAATTGTAATCAGCATTAGATGAGATATAATGTGAACAGCTCGTAAAAGTATATGGACATTTAAAATAATTCTGCTACAATAAAATGCATCATACCTTGATGATGACCTGTCATAACAGTGTTACTGTAATGATGAAACAGCAATATACCTTGATGATCACCTGTCTGTTTTTCTGATTAGAGGTAACCAGGGTAACCTGCTGTGCTTTGAGGAAAAGGAAATGGCAGATGCAACCTTGATACACACAGTCCCATGCACGATGACCACCACCACATTCTACTTCTAACAGTTGCTCTCCCTTGGTTACACTCCACACTATGAACTTGGACTGATGATCAAACAAAATAAGTTACTATTCTCCTTTATTTTAAAAATATGAACCTCTTTGAAAACTTTACAAAAAATTGCATTTTACTGAAAGGTTTCATTAAAAGATTTTCTTTCAATAAAACTTCTAAATCTTGTTTAAAAAATGTAGCAGTTAAATCTTTAACAATACTTTTTTAAATATTCAAGACCAACCATATGCCACTTATACAAAAATACCCTCTTGTTCCTACCTAAAGTTGACAGGATTTTACCCTAATAGTTCAATTGTCTTAGCTAGTCTGTTGACATTTTATGTTTCAAGCTTAACCATGAGTTTCAAGTTTTCACTCTGTATGCTGAAACTCACTGAGTAAAATCCCATGACTTGAAATTCGTTTTCCTGAAAGACCAGTCTGTCAATCCAGTCAAACCCCTTGAATACCTGTCAAAAACATCACAACTACTAAAACAGTCTTTAGAAGCATAGAGAAATGTGTCTTTATATCTTTTCTCATATTTTCTAGCAACCTCAGTAGAATCTCTGACAAAGCAAGTTTCTGCATATTATTCTACATGCTTATCATTGTTATTACTGCTACTATGGTACTGCTTACTGATTATAACAACTGTGCAAGATCATTTAAAAATGTGTTCTATCACATTTGCAACTTGTAAATCGAAACACATCCAAGCATGACACCTTGGTGTGAAACTAATTATCATTCTGTGTACTCTTATGCTAAATTCAATAATAGAAGGACTCAGTAACTTTTACAACAAACTATATAGACAGACATGGAAATTTGTTTTGGTAGTGCAGATGTACATGAATTATACCTTATAGATCAGATTTAAAAGTCTGTCATAACTCACACAATTTTTTAATGTCTCATGAATGAATAAGCCAACAAAATTAAACTATTACCCTAGAGGTATTGAGTAGCTCAAGGTCACCCTTCTTTATGGTCCATTGTCTGTATTGCCCATCTCTGCCTGCAGTAAAGATGGTGCTGTCATGGTAACAGATGCATGTGACCCCAGCACTGCCATGAATTTTTTTGAAGATTTGTGTAGGCCTGCACATGTGTGTCTCCTGGAATAATGCCAAAAATATCACATATAGTGCAAGCAGATGTTTATAAAATCACACTGGTTATACACTTTCTGTGCACTAATAATGAGAAATAATATCAGCAACATTTTGCATTTTCTGCTAATAATTCATTACACATAACAAAAATATATTGATATCCACTACAAACCAAAATAAAAATATAACTTATTAAACTAGTTTGCAAATTATAAAAACAACTGTTTTAACAAGCAACAATAAATTTTGAGAACTCACATCTGCTGATAATGAGAGACCATACTTGTATATGGAGCCACATCTATCACCACAGACCAGCAAAGAAGACAAAAGGCAGCCTGCAGTAACCCAGCGATGCTGGCTCTCTGGTAGCTCTAGCTGTGTCATTGGCTCCAGACTGATAGCCTTGTTTTCTTCCACATCAAGATCAACTCTTGTCATAACCTAAAATTTAGCAATTAGCCGGAATGTTTTTAATGGAATGCCAATGACACAATATAGGCTTGTACCTCCAATAAACGATGGGAATCTTAAACTATATTTTTTTAACTACTGAAGCAAGAATATATTTGATCACACATTTACACAAACACTAAAAGATGTCCAAAATACTCATCAGGCATATACATGACAATGCACATATTCACTTATTTGTGAAACTATTTGTATAAACCAAGATGGAGGTGATGATGATCATGATGATAATAATAATATAAAACCTGTAATTTATAGAATGCAGAATCATGCCCATATAAGAGTGTGCAATCAGCGCTTGAACACGCAGAACATGGACAGTACATGAGGGAATGGAAATATGGGCAACAATGAGAACCAAGTCCTAAAGACAGTGAAGGCATAGAGACAGTAGGAAGGTCAGGGTAACAACAAGCAGTTAGGTAAAAAAGTAATCTACAGAGGGATATTGGCAGACTATCAAGAGATCTAAAAGAAGAGAAAGAATGGGTTAGTAACATCAAGTGGATTGTTTTAGGAGAAATACTTGAGATAGGAAATTAAAAAAAGAAGAAAGCTTTAATACTAGATCTGCCATTTAATGTAAATCTACAATTTCAAGATTTTAAACATTAGAAATAACTTACACAGTGACCATGGAGTCCTGTTGTGACAAAATGACGCTCATCCACCCAAGTCAAACCACAAACCTTTCCCTTATGTGGCTGGATCATGCCTTGGAGCAAAATGCTCAGACCTGCAGCTACATGGTAAAAAACATCCAACCTATATAAGTCTTTTCAAAATTTTCACAAAGTTCTGTTGGATAGATTGAGTTACTTGGACATAATGAAAAAGATCCGTTATGAAAATTCATTTTTCAAGTACCATCATTGATACCAAGCAACATTCTAAAACTGACAAATTTCAAATGTCTGCAGTAATGAATTTTTATAGATTTTGTACAAAAAGATGCCTTTTACCCCTGCAGTCACCTATTCTGAAACTATTTGTAATCTATTGTGATTCCACTACCTTAATACATCACTGTGTGACAGAAATTTAAAACTCAAATTATCTGTCTTAGGATGTTTGATGGGAGATGTATCATACCACGTTGTCTTAATTTCCATCACTCCATGGTAATTTCAGACATGGTTTAGGTTGCCTTTTTTGGAATCTGTGTAATACAGTTTTATGTGCTCTTGCATGAAAACAATAAAACTCCGAGTGTTGCAAAGAAACAAACTTGCCTTCATGTCTTTTGAAAACTGCGACAAGACCAGTTACATTACCAATGGCAAGGAAAGTTCTAGATGGAGAAAAAGCTAAAGTGACATATGATGAGAAATCTGTATCATGCCAAAGCTTTTTCCAGGAACCATCACTAATATTGTGAGCCAGCAATATCCTGAAATTGATAAAAATTCAGTTCAGAAGATTGCAGTGATGACTGTGTCAAAGATGGTGTATCAAAAGAACCATTCTCTGAATTAGAACCCCTTTTCCTGCAGACTTCTGACAAGTAAAAATCAGTTTCATGCCACTACTTCTAACACAAGGCACATCAAAGGCATTTTTATCAGATCAATACTTATTCAGATTTCTATAGTCAGAAAATACAAGTAAAGGATGTCTATCAAATGATTGGCCTAAGTACTAACAAGAATTCTTGCAGGATAAAAATAAAGATACAGCTTATCATCATAGTCTGTCTCTGTAGCTTATGTAGGTAGTCTAATAAATAAAGCAGAGCGTGGGTGTGTATGAGTATTGTTGTGTTGCTGTTTGAGTATGGATCATTTCAGATTACTTACATGCCATTTTCTCCATACCCCACCAGATCTGGCAGAAATATTTGCACCAATTTGGGGAATGTATTAGCTTATGTTTTATATTTTTAGATTTGTTTGGAATGCCAGAGGGTGGCCAATATCAATATCAAGAAATTCTCAAGAGAATTCAAACTTAGACTGGCACAGTAAAATAGTAGTAGCTATTGATATTCATTTTAAATCATTCCATTAGTCACCTTCGAAAAACGTTTCATAGCACACAAGAGGACTCTCTCAATGATGTTGTTATCAACACAGACTCCACATCTAAGATCCACACAAAAGAATGTATATCTATGCATATAGAGGAGTGTGTATAATACAAAAAATATATCCTACCCTTGATTTGTAGCAAGCACCACAGTGTCAAAGTTCCATAATGTCAGTGTCCTAATAAAGTCCTCTGATATCTGTAGAAGTATTAAAAGATTAGTCACCACAGTAAAATCAAAGTCTATCACCCAAGTCTAAGAGGATCACTTAAATGATACTTTAGCAGTCTATGACCATCCACCTAGTTTCCATGACATTAACTTCACTCTGCACACAATGATAGTACTTCATTGATATTTGTGGAAATTTAAGAATAATAATATTATTTTTAGGGCAGTTTTCCCCAACCTTGTATTGGAAAGCAGAATCCATACTTGGGCACATATCTCCAAATGGAAAAGGGGTTTCACCCAGTTCAAACAGCTCTAATATGGTGATGCCACTACTACGTGCTGTTGATGCTGGATTGACCATAATATTTATCTTCCAAAATGAGATACAGAACAGTGCTCACCTTGATATCATCAGGGATAGGAAGCACGACATGCGAAAGTTCAACAGCAGCTGCATCTTTCAGGTGCCACTGGCGTAAACTTGCATCTCCTCCACCTGTTACCTGCAATACAAAGAACAAAACAGCACTGTAAATCTTCTGATGTTTCCATTTTATTGTTGCTGTTGTATGCAAGCCGTAATTTAGAGCAAAAAGTTAAGAAACCATTTTAGTTTGCTCATTCTCTCAAACAGCTCTCTTTCATTATTTTAGAAAACAAAAAACTAAGCATCATGCATTATGTTAGCAATATCTATCCATTTTCTTCAATTTTTCTCACTCACATATCGTTATGCAACTTGCAGCCTTTCTTAGACAGCGACAGAACAAAAGAAATCTGACTTACCACAAACGATTCATCTTCACTAGCTGCTACACTCCATATACTGCGACCCTTCATTTAAGAAAATTCTAGAGATATTTAATATTAAAACTTGTCTTCTTTTTGTCATAAGTAAAAGGAGCATATCACACAAATTTTAAAGTAAAGATTTGTAAAATCATCTGTATGTTCTATTGTATTTCTGACATTCAAATGAGTGAATAGCAACAACAAAAACTACTGAACCATTATTTCTTTCTTGAAAGTAAAATTAATTTTAAAAGTATGTTCTTGAAAAGATGTGTGAAAATTGTACATGATCAAGCAATATCTACAGCTAGTTTAATGAATATACACATTTCTTTTTAAGAAGTCAAGTGGCACACACTCTATTTTTTGTAAAATAGCGATCTTTCCTACCATTGAGCACATGAAAAGAGAAATTACAATACATGTAACTGTTCTCACCTTGTGACCTCTGAACTGTTGCATGATTTCCCCACGATAGTTCCAAACTAAACAACATGCATCCTGCACATTTATGAACATTTAAGCTCTTAGTAGATGTTTATCTGTTTACCTCTATATTATTTAAAATCATGCGTGCTATAAAGAGAGATTGAAGTTTATAATCACTGTTGCAGTCATGAAAAAGTAAGGATGATCTCATAGCCTAGAGGCTGTAAGGGTAATGAACATAAGTGGTTCACAGCATCTAGGATATGGCATGCAAAAAATGAGCTCAAGCTCTCTCTGCTGTCTTTACCTTCCTTGATAAATCAGTTACCATTTTCATAGGGCAGGTTATGGGTGGACTAGAGTATTTTCAGTCACAAAGCAAGCCTAAGTAGACTTAGAACCATCGCCTTTTAACTCCTCAGTCAAATGCACAAACCACTAGGTTATAGTGCTCCATTTTGCAAACTATGTACTTAACCAATGCAAGTTTTAAATTACATTTCTGTCTTAGAACTGTTATTTCTAAAGAAAGAATAGAAACACGACATAATATTTACATATTTAACACAAACCCATCATTTAGTATTTAGTAACTCGTTATAAATCTTTATTTAGTAAATATTTATTATGTCATCCTTAGTTGTTAATGAATTGTAAATTTTCCTTCTCTTAGACAATTCAGCTTCATTTGACACAGCTGATCATACTGTTTTGCTTGAGATTGTATCTGGTATTTGCTCCACAGACTGAGTACTGCTTTTCATGCCGGGACAGTTTTTTGTTCATCATGCTTTCCAATGGTGTACATGACTAGTATCAGTTGTGCAAATTTATTATTATTATTATTCTCTTTGGTAATTTAGTATTCTGTTTGTATTACTGCAGATTACAATTAATCTCTTTATAATGTAAAAGAAACCAGAAGTAAAAGGGTGGATTAAAAAGTGTTTAACAAAAGTGAATAATAAAAATGTTCATGAAGATATCAAAATGACGGTCAGAAGGTATATTTTCATCATTTCATTTTAAAAAGATGCTCACCTCACCAACACTGATAATTTTTTCTGAGAGAAGAACAGCATCCCAGACACGTGCAGAGTGTCCATATAAGGTCAGCAATGGTTCTATGTGGACATAATTCCAGTCCAAAGAAGACAATGGAATGCATTCAGTATTCGAAGATGCAGAATGTATTTGCCACACACGAATGCTGCGGTCATCAGATACTGAGCACAGTCTCTGTAGCTTTGGTTGGTAGTTAATAGAAAAGATCACACCCTGTCAACCAAAAAAAAAAAAAAAATTAAACCAAACTGGCAAACAGCACTGGCAGGATTTAGTCACAGCATGGTAATATAACTGAATACACCTTGATTAGAGAATTTCTTTGCAATAACTGGAAGAAAACACCCGTTATGCTTTCTTTCACTCTATAGTGTGTGTTGTTTGTTTGTTTTTAACCCCGTGCCAGCAACTAAGGCTATATCACGGCAACTCTATAGTGTGTGCCTATCAGGGGTCCCATATTGCCTGCGATGTCAACATCTTTTTGGAGATCATAAAAAATAATAATGATTTACATAGCGCCTTTCCAAAGATTTACATAAATTATAGACTAAACCATGACCCCATATTCACATAAACAGGCGCACACTTCTACATAAAAAGAGTTACTTCCCTGCTATCTTATTCTAAAGGACAATAAGAACATGACAAAATACATTCCTGCATAATCACACATCTCACCTCATGTCCAGTAAGGCGACACAGTACCTGCCGAGACTGATGACGATCATCAGGTTCTACAAAAAAGCCATCAGACATTGACTGATTATGCCTATCACCAACTGACCACAGTACCACATTGTTGAAGACTGTACCTACAGCCAGGAGCAGCTCACTCCAGTTACTACCAATGAACCGAGCACAGTATCTTCATTGACAGAAGTTAAGACATCAATCAAAAACTTTTTCAGCATCACAAAGCTCACATGCTTCTAAATACTACTGGATGCAAGCTATTTACAAGTTTACAGTACAATTTCAACACTGGATTGATCCAATTCCATAAGAAAATGAAAGATTATGAAAAAACTGGACATGTGCTCCGCCAGCAGACAGCAGACCTCTCCAGAGTCGCCCTACGATGGACTCCAGACGGCCGAAGAAAACGAGGCCGCCCAAAGGAAACTTGGAGAAGAACAGTGGAAAGGGAGATGAAAGGAAAGGGCTGGACATGGGGTCACCTAGAGCGGGTTTCAGCCAATCGACATCGGTGGCGGACTCTGGTTGAGGCCTTATTCATGAAGCGGAATAGATGGATGAAAAAATTATGGCTGGCAGAGTGCAACCTTTTCTTTTAAAAAAATATCAAATCCTGAGCCAACAGGTGATACTAAGAAACTACATCAGTTTTCATAGTAAACCAGAAAAAAAATTAAGAAGACAGAAAGACAAACTCCTGAGTGGGAGTTATAAGTTTCAGTTAATAGTCCCAGGTGACAATCTAAGAAAATGTGCTGACATCAATCTGAAGTCATTAGGATTTTCAACAAGTGAGTGTTGGCTAATGTATGAAATCTCACATACAGGACAAACTTTCATTTAAGGAATACTCACTCCATTCACTAAATGAATGACCAAATATTGCTTATGAAAAATCAGTCCATCTTTATATTTTTAAAGGATACAGTAAGCAGTTTTCTGTACATGTGACTCTTTGTAAAATTTTGCTATTCCTCCAGTCCCAGTGCAGCACAATGTTATGTGCCAGAGCAAAACCTATAGTCCACCAGTCTTGCTTCTGCAATAGTCAAAATAGTCATTTTATAAAAATGTCTGATTTTACAAAGATCCACAGGAAAGTGTACTAACAGAATGGTGTGAATAAAAAGCGTAAACTAATATGTGATTATTATATAGTAAATATGAATTAATATGAATTAAGGAATTCTTCGGTGAATAATGTTCCAATAAATACACCACAGACATCAACTCTATCTCCCCACACACACACACAAAAAATATTAATCCTTGCAACTGTTGATGCTACCAATGAACCTGCATATTCAATTTCAAAATAATCATTTAAAATAAACAAAGCAGCATTCCCAACAAAATAGCTATTCTTGCCCTTTGTCTTCCCCTTATTGTGCATGCCTTCACATGTAATCATTCTCTCATCTCCATTATACTATAATTTATAGGGTAAAATACCGCTATTAGCTTTTTTTCAATAAATCATGCCTGTTGTACAATTTCTTCACTTCTGAAAACTAGAGTCTGAACAAAGAATTTACCTGAAGCCAAACTGCATCCCATAGCCAGTCTTCAAAATCTCCTTCAGATGAGCATCTAAATTGTAAATTTATAGCTGTTACAAAACAAATATAGTTACCCTGCTACTGTTAGGTGAAAAGAAGTTACTGCCATAACTGTGTTAAAACTGATGTAAAAAATGGTAACGTATGTCATATTAATATACTAATTTTTGAACTGTAGAATAGTTGAAGAAGCACATTTATTTTATACATACAACCTGCTGAGATCAACTCTTTCTCTCCACATACACATTATGAATCCTTCCAAAAGGTTTGAGCAAGTAACCCTCCTGCCTGTGCATGCATTTCTTTAACTTTCGATCACTGGCTTATTGTCTTCATGTAGAATTTGGAGGCTTATGGAATGATCAGCCACCATGGTAAAAGTGTCAAATTGTAAATCTTCTTGTCAATCATTTTAAAAACTTCTAATGACCATAAGGAGAACAATGCACTGTGTTTAAGTACATCTGTCGTAAGCGACATTTATAAGTATGATACACACCAGGCCTTATTTAAATTCAACTTGATATACCACAAGTAATGTGCTTCAGAAACACTGCATGCTTCCAGAGCATGAAGTACTTTTAAAAAAAAATTATATTTCTATTCTAGGTCTGCATATATTATACTGTATGTTTGAAAAAAGGGGGAAATGTATCATACTCATCAACCATGCATTCTGAAGACTTGGATTTTATGGCCAAAACTCTGCTCTGTTTGCCACCAAACAGACACAGATGCGTTGCACCCGCAATGAAAGGTCCTAAAACAAAATACACAGCCAACAGCTCTAAAAGAGTAGAGTTTTAAGAACAATGGATTTGTCTTTATAGACATTATATGGACATGAATTATTTGTCATTCTCACTGTAAACTGTTCTATGAAGAATTGCTATCATATCTTCTCTTGTCTTTCACGACATCTTTCCTTCCCCTCTGCCTCTCAAAATGCCCTCTAATACTCTCACTATCTCTCACATGCACACGCAGGCTCTCCTCTTTTAACCTCATAACCTTCATCCATCTTCACCGTGATACTACCCTAGCCCTAACCCTCACCCAGCTAGGTCCTTGATTCCCCATAGAGATGTACATAAATGTGCGCACACACACACACACATACACATCCTCTCTCACTACAACCTTGTCAGAAATATATTATTCAACCAAAATATTGGTATTAATGAAACTTAAATGCTTCAGCCAATAACACTGATTGGGTGGTGGGGGAGTAAAAGAATACATTTGTATTTTCTTCACTTTGTATTAAAAATAACTGAGGAATATAATTTTGACTTTTAAATTGCCTCATTATTGTTTGTTTGGGAATTGTACAGATTGCATTAGCTACCAAGACTCATGCTATTGTCAAAGTGATCTGCTTTACCTGGTCGAATACCATGGATGTTTGAGTGTGACAGGCCCTGAAAAGATAATTCTAAAAGGCCATTTTCCAAACTGTAAACTTGAATTAATTGTCCACATCCTGCAAAGAAATCACAACCTGGTCCTCATTATCCAAAAAGTGAACAGATATTTAGATTATTAAATTTTCTTTCTCAGAAATTACTAGATGTAAATCTTCTATACATACTTTAGAAAAAAAAAAACACCCAAACACAAACTTCGTTTTCCCTTAATACTTTAAAGATGCCAAATCCCTAACCAGTTCTGTTGTCATATGATGGTATCAGTTATATTGATATTATAGACATAGACATAGTTACATGACATTTTTTTAAAAATCACTCTTACCTGCCAGTAGTTTATCTCCACATATACTTAGTGCTGTAACCGGGCCAAGTGTACCACTTTGTTTTACTATTAGACCCATTGAGCTGTGGAGTACTAAAATTGTTTTTAAAAATTAAAATCTGAAGTGCTATATGTTTGCAGTCTGGATTAAGAACCTATAGATGGTGTGCTTTTCAAACAAAAACAAAAAAAAAAAAAATGCATGAAGTGCAAGAACTTTTCAATCTAATTAAATGATGCTGTGGATTGCACTACATGTTTCAGAATGTCATAGACAAACACGATCTCTCACACACACGTCCACTTCGTGTGACACACATGCTGATGTACGTTATGTTTAACTGCAACACGCTCTGCAGTGTGTACAGAATCAAGCACTGCCCACTCTGTAACATTTCAGAATCAACAATCGCTGAGTTCATAGTGACTGCTCAGGTATGCGTGCGTAAAAAAAGGCACCTGCAGTCTTCGTTTGAAAGTCTACTCCTTAGACGTATTATTATTATTGACATGTGTCTCGATGTTAACTCTTTTAACGAAAGGATAAAATTGTACAACAATAAATTAGTGGGCCACCGATCTTCAGAACATGTAAATGACGTACAAAGCTCAGCAGTCTCACTTAAACTAAGAGTGTAAAAGAAAAAAAAATGTGTTAATCACATCACTGTTATATTTTTCTTTTAAATATTAACCCTGTATTAGTGCAGTTGCATGCAATTAGTAAGAGCTCTCCTATGATGGAGGTTCGTTTTGCTGTCAATGTAAACTGCATACATAAATTGAGACTAATCTCAGAATATCTGAAATTGGGAACTGTTTTTTGGAAGTCGCAGTTTGGGAGAAACTCAGGTCTGATTTTTTTTTTAAATTAGAAAGGTATTTCGCAGATGTTGGGATATATACATCAAGCCATTGTTATTTATGAAGTAGCACCTTGATACATGATGATTGATGGTTCATTCTTCCGTATTACTTACGTAGACTTACAACTTAAAACGCTATTCTGAAAGGGTGAATGTCAATTGCTGCATGCAGTAAACATATTCATTTATATTTTACAGGGTACTAGAACAGTTTATCGGAACATGTTGATGCGAACATAGCGAGATTACTGATTAGATAGTACTAGTAGCCCAGTAGATTTATTGAATGTTAGTTGTATCAGGTATCACACAACACATTATTATTGGTTTTTAACAGGTATAGACTCGAGTAATTTTGAAATTGTACTGTTTCAGAATCAGAGAAGCTCCAATTGCGAATGATGCCAGATACACGATTAACGCAGGTCTGCATTTAAAGAAAAACGATGGATACAAACACTGCTGCAAAATTCATATCTTCTCTCACCAAATCTTTGCAGTCTTTGATCCATGGCTGCCTTGACTTTGAAAGTGACATTGAACTTGGTGGATATATCTACCTTCGAGTGGATAATGCTCAAAAAGTTGATTATGTGCTTAATGAAAAGATGCAAAAGAATGCTGTCAATTCACTAACATTTTTCAGCAACAGTTTTCATGCAGTTCCTTTAGGGTTAGCTCCAGAAACTAAATCTTATTCAGACACAACATCTGGACTTAAGGATCAGACTCAATCACCTAGTCATGATAACTTTCTTGGTCTGCACAAACAAAAAGACTTAGGAGTACCCAGGCAATCACAGAGCACATCTAGTGCCAAAATAAAACATTTCAAGACGAGCGAAATACATGATAATCATATGAATACAGATAACAATATTCAGTTATCAGGGAATTCAAAGTTAACAGACGTTTCTTCCAAAAGAGATGGAAGACAAGATTTAGTTGGCAATACTCAAGCAAACACACACACATCTTCATCAACTGAAGCACAGCCACAGCCTTTAGCTGATTTCCAGACAGCATTCCATTCTTCTGGAAATGTTGCTATGAAAATGAACCAAAATCAGGACTGCAAATCAAAGCAAAGCAGAGTATCATTACATCAACAGCATGATCAAAAGACAGGACTGTTGCCAGAATCAGGAGAAATGGAGGTGGTGTACATAAAAGCTGAAGAAGAAGATGAAGTGTTCAGCATCCCTCTGCATCCACCAGGGTCTGAAGCAGCAGCAGGTTGGTGTGTGTAATTGTACTTTCTACAAGAGTATGTTTTTGTATATGTGTTTGTGAGAGAAAGAAATCTGTTGTTCATGAAGTTAATACCGCCTTATTGCAAAATAATAATAATAGTTTGCATCAGTGAACATCAGATATGCACACCAAAGATCAAAAATGACAATGATTATCCAGAGGAGACTGCATTGATGTTTATGTGTCTTTTTCATAAGTGATGTCTACTGAAGTCTTTAATAAGTCTGAAGTCTTTAATAAAAGTTACCTTTATGATATTAAATGTAACTGCATTAACATTTTAGATTTCTTCACATTGCTACAATGCAACAAACCAATTTACTCTTGTAGCAACTGCACTCTTAGTAGTATGAAAAATACTAAAACATTCTTCAGCATCATATTGCAACCAATTAAACAATTGAAGAGGGCTACATATGCTAAAACAATTTAAAACTTGTTATTAAGCTGATATGTTTGTTTTCAGCCATTTGAATGCATATTTGTAGTGGTTAAATACATCCAAAATGTATACTTGGTGGATGATTTTTTTTTAGGATGTTCTTTATTTTTGTTTTTGTAGTGACATTGTCAGCTTGAATTGTCAAGCTGGTAAAGCTTAAATGATATGTTGATACTTTATTTGGAAACGAAGGAATGAAAATTGACATTAACCTTTTGACCCCACCCCTCCCAAAGTCGAAGTATTTGCTTTTATAAATTTTATTTCCCATAGTCACTGTTTCATTCCTTCTTTTCCAGATAACCTTACTGTGAGAGGCAAGCCTCCTTGGCTATCCATGGGATTCAGGCAACCTTACTTCTTTCCTTACACGCGCCTTGCCCGCTCTCAGAGCTGGGACAGAGGAATGGCCCAACATCCTTTAAGACCTCCTCACTCATCAGAAGAAAGCTCTCTTACATGTAAAATCTGTGGAAAAAGCTATCGGTCACGACAGGGTCTCATCTTTCATGAGCGTGTCAAACATCAAAATGTGTATAATGTACACTGTCCTGTGTGTGGCAAGGGGTTCCAGCAGACAACTCACATGTATGGTCACATGGCCACTCACACTAACGTAAAAAACTTTCAGTGTCCCACTTGCGGAACAAAATATGCACATAAAACATCACTGCAGCAACATCTTCGCTCTAGTCATGCTTGTCAGCTCATGGCTACATCACATCAAGACAAAGACCTACCAGGCCAGTCTCAGACTGCAGAATGCCTCATCAGTTCAAACAACCAAACACAAACTGCTCCCCAAGCTCTTTGTAAACCTCAGAGTCATGGACAGGCACAAAATGTGCCAGGAAACAGTGACTCTTTGATTGGAAACAAGGGAGCAGACAAGGGTCCTTCTGAAACTGTAAGTGCTAGTGACATACAGGTGCAACAAGAGGACAAAGAGGGTGAAGGGGAAACTTCAGTGTCTTCTCTGTGTGCAGACAGTTCTGAGTGAAGCAGTCATGTCTAAGCATTCATCAGCTCTGAAGTAAGGAAATGTAGCAGTGCACCAGCAGCATTTCTGTGCATTGATTGTTATTATCATTTCTGTTAATATTGGCTGTATATTGATTGAAGACATACTATGAATATCAAATTTAACTTTCATGTAATTTTCTTACAGATTCACAAAGTAAAGACAGCAGTCTCCCATTACTCGGCTCAAGCCAGCTACCATCATCAGTTCAACTGTCAGATCTCTTGCATCAACTGCCTCTTCCCAGTGGTTCACAGCAGAACAATAACAACCAGCTTGGCTGGGTGGGAAATTCGTTTCCACAACTAAACCTCCCGGAAACATTTCAGCTTCCACAGTCTTTGACAGCAAGTGAAACCTTTCAGCAGGGTCAGGTCACTCAAAGAGGAATCAAACCTCTTGTCCCAGCCTCTGTCCTTAACAAATATAGTAGGATATCTTGCCAGTTGTGTGGCTATGTGTCATTTACTGCAAAAGCCCATGCACGCCATACCACCATGAAACATTCTAAACGTGGAAGCTTTGTTTGTAATCAGTGTGGTAAAAGCTTTCACACCAACCTAGGCTTGACACAACATATGCAGAGCCATGGTGGACGTCGGTTTGAATGTGAAATTTGTGGAAAACGATTCCTTTACAAACATCATCTTCCTCGACATCAGCAGGCAGTTCATGGCAAAGTGACTTACTCTAGCCCTTCACTGCAGTATATTGCACAATGCTGATGATTTTTTCCTTTCTACCATTTCCACACACTGCGCAAACTAGCTGACACCATTGCAAATCAGGCACGACTGGAACCCTCAGGGGAAGAGGAGAGTTGGGAGACCAAAGCAGACTTGGAAAAGAACATTAGAGAGTGAGCCAAAGGACATCAGAACCACATGTGCCCAACTGAATGGGGCTGCCCAAAACCGGGTCCGCTGGCGAGGTGTTGTTGTGGCCCTACGCTCCTCGAGGAGTAACAAGGACTAAACTAACTAAACTAACCATTGCTTTAGGAAGTTGGTCATTCTTGTCCATACCGTTAGCTTAATGTGGTGTCAGCCAGTTAGGACATCTGTTATATTTTAGATTGATGTCTTTTCAATGACAGTTTTAAAAAGTCAGAGTCTGTGTAAAACTGTTTATGTACTATTGTGTTTACCAGCCATCCCACCATCACCATAACACACCATGTTCTTCATTTAAAATATACCTTGGAGGGTTTTTTTCTGTCTTAAATCAGGCAGAGTCTATGCAAAGTGTTACTCAAAACAATAAAACTGTAGTCTTTGTTCTATCTTACAAATAGTTTCAAACCACCTGATACCACAAGAGCAGTGTTCATTGTTAGCTGCATTTCAACGTCCCTCTTAAACTTTAAACTGCATTAAAATGCTTGATTTTCAGTCACATGTTAAGGGTGTTGCATTTTTCAATTTTCTGCCCATTTAAGACAAATCTCAATGCTATTTCATGGTGGGGTTAATGCATGATTATCATCTGTTGTCTAACTGCTACAGCCATAGTAAAATATACTGATCTCTCAGTCTCTGAAAGATGGATGACCCTTGTAACCCTACTCTCTAGTGTACCAAATAAAGGTGCATATTTATATGGAAGAAGTCCTTTGTAACATTTTTCCTTTTTGCCATGGCTATTTCTAGGCAAATACTGTACTCATCACTGTATGCCCTTTTCCTATCGTCGTTATTGCAAAACTCAAAAGTTGAAAGAAATGTTTAAGTACAAATAATGTCAGAAATAATTGTTTAGGACATGTTCCATTATGCTGCTTTCATCTGTTTTCACTCATGCTCTTTGTGGTGATTCCTCTGTTAATCTACTGAAAATTTTCTGAACAGAAATCCCAGTTGTAACTGCTGATGTGCAAATGATTCATGCATGGGGTTGTGTGAATGGGCTGTTAGTAAGATAATGGTCAGTAGTCATTAGTGCATAGTTTGTGTCATGTAGGATAAATATCCATGCTTTGTAAATAGGTGATTGTGCATGCTTACACATGTGTGTGTGTACGCCCATATGCAGTCATGCACCTTGTAATATCATTTTGGTCAATTATGGACCGCATATATATGACAAAGGCCCCATAAGATTTTAATTGAGCTGAAAATTCCTATTGCCTTGAAACATCATAGACTTTGTAATGTCAAAAAGCACAAGACATTACTTACATATTTGTGGAGATGCTGGTGTAAACAAGATCACTATGCTGCCAGTCATGTAAAAGTATAGCTCAGACATAATGAATGATGATGATGATGCTGAACTACTGTTTTTGTAAGTATGCTATGATGTACTATGTTAAAAATACCTAACATTTCTCAGAACATATTTTCGATGTTTAGTGATGCATGAGTATATACATATAGATACATGGTGTTTACATAGCACATACTTGCACATGTGTAGGTTCATGCATATGCCTTATGATGCAAACATGCATGCTGCCTCAGGATCATAAATGTTTGTGATTGCATGCTTGCACTCACAGATACAGTAGAGAGATTGGGTGTGTGTGTACACACACACGTGTGATCCAGACATGCTCAGGCTTATATAAATATGTTTTTGTGTTCACACATATGTACAATTGTGTTTCTGTAAGAATGTGTATTCAGTGGGTATAAATATACATGTATCTGTAACACTACACTTTCAGAACTTGTACCTGATCACATTAGTACTTTAAAATTTTTTTTTTTTTTAGATGCCAAAGATATTAATTTTATTTTCATATAGAAACAAATGACAGATGTGAACAATATCTACTGAACAGCTCTGTACTATTATATCTGTCCAACGGCCAGGTGCTGCTGGTAGGTCTATGGAATGTTTGCATGAACACTATTAGGATAGATTTCCATGAAAGGGCACGTGAAAGCCTTAATGCATTCTCACAGAAAGATATGAAATAATAATAATGTAAACTTATAATTCACAACATCACAACCAAGATAGATCACTCTCTCACGTGCATTTTATTTTTACTGTTTTATCTATAAGCTAGCAACACCATGTTTTGTTAAATTTTTTCTCAGAAGTTAAAGCAATGGCCTTTTTCTCGAACCTGGATTGGGATTAGGCTGGAAAGAGCCTGCTTTTATTCCACACCCAGACAATGACATGGACACGTCATACTTTGACCGTAAGCTCTGATGGCGTTAGGAGTCACAAGGAGATTGCAAAGTCAATTTTTTTAGCATCAAGAGAAACCTTAAGAATTATGAACAATTGAACACACTTTAGAGATGTGGCATGACAGCGAACTGACGCTTCTTGTTTTCCTTTGCTCGCACTGGATCAAAAGTAATTGTCTTTAACTTGAAGGTCTTTGGTTGAAAAAGTTTTTTATGTGCTCATGTAATTCGAAGTTGAGCTGCCTCCTGTCTGGCTCTGTCAATTTGGATGCCACGTAGGCAAAATACTGGTACAACGATTCAGAAGCAAACATTCCGGCATCTGTCACCCTTGCCTCTCTGGAAACTCGATAAGAATTTAAATTTACTTCGTCTGTCCCATTTCGGGAATCCTCCAGAGTATTCGAATCTTCAGTGCTTGTTGAGACACTTTTATTCTGGGTATTTGGTCGACTTTTCTTCTCCTTGGTTTCTGAAGTGGACGTTGATGCCCTCTTCTGAGTCTCTTTGCTTTCCATGCCTTAAAAAACTGCAGCGATGTTGAATTTTGCGAGAAGAAATAGTGTCAACGACTGTTTTTAGGTGTTTGATGATCTAGTACTTTAAAATTTAGTTAATATTTAAATTATGATTGACATTATTTCAACATCTAAAAACACATAGCATCTTATCAATTTTGGCCATAGGATGTAGATAAAAGCCTAGACATTGATCTAGTTTGTAAAAATATGTCCAAACATACTATAATACATTGAATTAAAAATTAAAAATAGTATTTATAGGCAAGACACCATGGTAAGTAACAGTGTAGTTGCTGCTGGCAGCAGAAGACAACCATGCATACATTTTGCTCATGAAAAGAACTATGGAAGAAAATCCCTCAATGAACAATTTCCATTAATGTTGCATAGTTGAATTGTAATTTCTAGAATTACTATCATTTGCTACTGTCCTTCCAAAAATAAATCATTAAATGTTGCATAAGTCAGTTCTGTATACATCAGTCTAATTATACACTTTTGGAAAATACTTGAAGCTGTGACCTTTTTTCAGTATGTGCTGTTATTTATTGTAATCACCATCCATTTTCATTTTTGTTGTGCTATGTTGGATCAGGACTTAAAAAGCAGATATTCCTGTCCATTTTTTGTATGAACAACACCAATAGCTGTGCTCCCTTTTCGTGACCAGAAACATTGTATCAATCACAGATAAGCACTGCAGTGCCACTGTGGAACTGACTACTAGCAGATGATGTTCCATTTGCTTAAGTTGTTTTTCATTTTTTACCTGTTTTTAGTGATCCACACAACTGTATCTATGCATTTGAAGTGTGTGTACATGTGCATGCATGTCTTCCATAATAACTTTTTAAAAGCTAAAACACTTACAAATAAAAAAAAATAATGAAAAGATTGTGCTCCATTAGCCTCAAAATCCCTCCAAAAGTTCAGCAGTAAGTGTTAACACTTTCCCACTTAAGAATCAAGTTCCACATGGTGCTGTTTCTTTCTATCTGCTAGTAATATGCTTAATGGTGTGTTAATATGTTATACAGTTAGGAGAGGCATTTAACCATTAGAGCATGGTGAGCCACAATTGTGGCTTTGCGAGGTAATCATGGGGAAGGCAGATTTTCATTACTTTTTATTGCAAAGTTTAAGCTTTCTCCTTTCCAAAAATGTATAGTTTTCTTGGTCTAATTTTTACCTGAGAGCAGCAATAATAAAAACAAACTTCACTCACAGTCTTCAGTTATTAGCCAGTCTTTGTAATACTTATACTTTTATGTCTTGCTCAGAGGGTTAAGTAGATAATAAGTAATGTGATGTGCTACAGACATAAAGATATTTTGTTGTAGTATTTAATTTATGTTGTTGAGTGATATGTCTAAAAAATAAAGCCTGTGGAATAAAGGAATAAATAATAATAAGGGATTTATATAGCCCATGATCATGCTTATGAAGGACCATGCGCTCAGTGCTTGAGTTGAGAGAATAAAGTGATGAAGTGAAGCATAAGCCAAAAATGAAAGCAGCAGAGTATTACCTGCAATCAATTTAATTTCTTCAACTGACATGCTTCAAATTGCAAAACAGTTAAGGGAGAAATAAATCTATCGTGCACAAGCATTTGGATAGCAGAAAACTTAATCTCAGGAATCGTTTAAAACAGGTTCTTATCATTTAAAAGCTATGTTCCATTAAAATTTATCTTACTCAATCGGCAGTTACGCTTGTTTTGAAACCCATTTAAAAGAATTGCCATTACTGTGTGTGTGTGTGTGTGTGCACTATCTTTAAAAGACCAAAATTCTATGGACAAAGTAGGCTTTTTTTCTTTTTTTTTTTTTTTTTTTTAGAGTCAAGGCTACATTAAGATAAACACTTCAGGTTGTGTTAATTTGAATTTTGAGTGATGTACCTATTTCATGACAAATGTTGTGGTTTTGTATAAATGTGTTTTACATGTTTTACATGTATTTGGCTTCAAAGTAATTTTGTCACTGATCTTGCAGTTTTCTTTCATTTCCCCACTGAAAACTTTTTTTTTTCACTTCAATTTCTGTACTTTTTGACATTATGTACCTCGGAACAAAAAAAGCATGGTGCATAGAGATAATTTGGTGGTGAAATGGGCTACATCAGAAAGATCTTTACTTTGTTTTACATAACTTTGTTAGCCCTTTAATCATGTCATTGAGCACCATTTCCTTGTGCATGTGTGTGGGGGTTAAGATGGAGAAAGAGCTTTCTCAAACAAATCTTTATGTCATCTCTAACTTAGCATCAAATATTGAATTTTTCTTTGACAGTGTTTTACACTTTGGAAACTTAACAGTTTCAAAGGCAGGTTAAACATGTATAAAATAAATGTGTACAATAATCTTTATTATTGATTTATTAGTTTGGCTGCAACAATTCATGTTGTAAAAATAAAACTCTTGACAACCCGGTTTTGGTTTTTTTTTTTTTTGGCAGTTGCCCCTTGACCGAGTTGATAACACCCTTGTCAATCTTTTCTAATATTTTGGGTGTGTAGTTCCAACAAGAAAACTTAATTTAACCTCATGCATACAATGCAAAAGTAGGGTGTGTGGTGTGTGAAACAAAAGCTGGCCACATAGCATGCATTTAATAGATCCAAGAGGTACTTTTGTCCTCCACTGTCGTTTTATGTTCTATTCTTTAATGGATATAGGGAGACATTTTAAGATTGTACAAAGCACGTTTGGAATATGCTAATGTAATTTGCTCTCTCTTACGAAGAAGATAAATCATTACTAGTGGTGTTCAGTGATGTGCTACAAAATTGATGGGAAAATGTTGGGAAATGACACACCCCATAGGGAAAGAGGATCAAGGGAGTGGGGAGGACTTTATATAGTATTAAAAATATTCGATGGCATGTAGAGACTGTGCTGAGGAGAATAAATTCATATCAATGTGTTTAAAGTATTTCATGACTCACCACAAACTAACGTTACTAGAAATTCAGAAGGAAAAGTCTTTATTAAAAATTGTAACACTAAAACATTTTATATTTCAGAGTTGCAATTGGAACTCATTCTCAGCTAACATTAAATATGCATCGCATTTAAAAAGTTTAAGAACTCTATAGAAGACATTAAAAAATTCATAGATCTGTTTAATAGCTTTGATGAAAAATATAGCATGAGGCCTAGACAAAAGCCAGTCCCTACTGCTACTCTCCCAGACACGAAAATCGGTGACACGTGATCAGTTCAGCCAATGCTATGGTTCTGCATATTCACATGCATACATGTATGTTTTTGTATATTCGACTTTTGGACATTTCGATAGAGCTGAACAGGCGTTATAACAAGTTTAGAATAGTTTAATTAGAAGGGTAACCTAGACTTGCAATTAAGCCGTATTGTTTATTGGTTTGCATGATAAACATATTCAAAGACCTTGGCGTGATGTCCTTGACCTCTACAGCAGTTGCTTTCTTGGGAGCATTCTGGGATACTTTGACAATAAACTGTGTTAGCGTGCGAGCTTTGTGCTGCATTTTTGCATTATTCTAAATATCGTTTGGTACGTAGTCGACATATTCGTGCATCGGCGTAAATTCAAGGGTAAGAGCAAATTAAAGTTATCGATTTCGTTTGATCTTAAGTTCAGTGACCTAGCATGTTTTAAAAACCAGGCATGCGTTTGATGGCAGCCATTTTGAAACGATATGTGTAAAAAGATTGAGATTTAAGATTATGAGATGCATATTTATTTCTGATGCAGATATCGCCGGAAAGAGTCTGAATTGATGTCATCTATTTGTAACATCATGATATCAATATTTATCAGAAATATCTAACAGTGGCATTAAAACCCACCAAAAGTCGACTTACTCTCTGGCTTCGGCTATTTTAGGGTCAAAAAGATGCTTCGCTGCCTTGGGGGGGTAGGGGAGGGAATAAAAGGCTTGCGAATGTATTTAATTTTGAATTCCGAGATCGTAATTTTGCGAGTAGGGAAAAGTAAACGAACGTAAACTATTGCCAGTGCATAGTGATGTATCATTGTTTATTCTGTAGCGTGCTGCATTCGGCTGTCAAGCACTTCTTTTAATGTTAAAAAGCTAAAACTATTATTCAAACGAACAGAAAAGCAGCCATGGCTGACAAATCGAACACAAAACATTAAATGCCCCGAATGTCTTTCCGAGACGCTAAACGCGTGCTAACTAGCTAATCACAACATATTTAAATATTTCCACACTTTCCGCAAACTGTATTGGCAAAGCAAAACAAAATCGCTTTGCAGGTTACCAAGTGCAACATTTTATACTATAAATATTAAACAGCATTTCTCACTACAATAACAGCCCATGTTAAGTTTATAAAGTCCACTTTCATGGCCGAAAAAAATATGAAAAAAAATTGAGGCACTGTGCCAGAAAGCAAAACAGACTGAACATACTTTTCACTGATACTATAGAGTTATGCCCACAACACTCCATTATTATTTTTTTTTTTCAAAACAAAAACAGTTACCTATTGCTGTACACATGGGTTTATTGTATTGTTATATTGATGCTTCTGAAATGGTAATCCGGCACTGCACATCATAAATATTGTATGTTGCTTAAATATTTGATTTTTTTTTTTTCAGTACATGCGCACATCTGAAATGGATGTAGACTCTTCTTCCAAATTTATTGCTTCTTTGACAAAGTTTCTCCAGTCGCTGTGCAATGGTTACGTAGACTTTGAGAATGGAGTGGAACTAGTTGGTCATATCTATTTAAGTGTGGACACTGGCAAGAAAATAGACTATATACTTCATGAAAAAGTCTGTAAAAATGATGAAAATTCGGTGACGTTTATCAGCAACAGTTTCCATGCTCAGCCGTTTGATAAGACTAAGTCACAGACCAAACAGCAAGTGGATACATTTAAAGGGAAAACACGATCAGATAAAGTACGAGATGTAGATAAGGAAGAGACAGTTGGAAGGAAAGATGATGATGAGGATGTTGTTATTGTTAATGCTACAAAAGGTGCATTAGAGAACAGTGATGGTGCTAGCATGGGCACCAGGGGTCGCAAGCGACCTGCATCACCCTCTTCTGAGCAACAGTTTCAAAGACCATTTAGAAGAAATGCAGAGGGTTCACTCTCTTCACCATCATCTTCAGCACAGCAAAGTGGGCAAAGTGGCAGTGGTGTTTTAGGATCTAATGGTTTACGTAGAAAAGCTCAGCCAAGTGCTACAATAACTAGTCAAGAAGATCAAACAGACAGCTTTAGCTCATCGGACTTAAAATTAGAGCATATGACAACAGATGAACTGTTGTCATTGGCTTCTCAAGTGAGTGACTCTTCCTGTTCAGCCAGCATTATACCTCCAGCCACAGGATCAGGCAGCAGAAGTACAGGTGGAGAGCCATCTAATCAACAAGTCTGGGTAAAACAGGAAGCACCTGATGATGATGATAGCTGTTTGGCAAGTGGAAGCGGGGACTCTGCGCATGGTATGCATACAGCTCTATAATTTTGGCTGATCATTGATGTAGATTGCAGTTAGGTTGCAAAAGAAAAATATAGTTGACATTCCGGTAGACACTTGTGCTCGGCAAACATGACTCAATTTTTGTTTCTTTTTAAAGAAGGATGTTTTATGTACATTTGTGAAAGATTGTAAAAAGTTTCTATTCAAAGTGCCATGTGAATGATAATAGTTTTATAGCCTGCTTATACAGTTTAGTAAACGTCATAATGCTAACTTGTGTTGGGACTCGTTAGGAACAGCATATAATGCCTAATGCAGATTGGTTGGTGTCAGCAGTCTGTCACCACACTCCTACCCCTTCTTCCTATTTTTAATATGTTAAGGTTTGTGCTATCTTTGCAGGTCAGAGTTGGCCGCTTGGCAGGGATCCTCAGAATGACACAAATAGTGGATCTGGTGGTCTCTATCCTGTTATGCTACATCAGAACACAGCTGCTTTCCCAGGGCCTGGTGGTCCATTTCCAGCTGGCTTTCCACCTCTGTCGGGTGGTCCATCATCATCACAACACCCAGCATTTACACAGCAGTCATCCTCACAAGCTGCTGCAAACTTGTTTGCCAGTCCTGTTCCTGGCACATCACAAGGTGGAGGTGCTGTTGATTCGGCAGGTTGGTGACTTTGCTTTTTTGTTTGATAATCTTGTTCTTTCCTGTTTTATTTTGTGCTCCAGTAAAGTGTCTCAGGGAACTAACATTGCTGTAGGAATTCCTGACAAAAGGTGCTTATGACTGACATCCTTAATATCTTTTAAAAAACAAACTTCCAGGATTTAAAAAAATTGGCCATCAGGCACCACTGCATATTATGGTGGTTTCAGTTTTTTTTTGTTTTGTTTTTTTTAATGTTTCATTTTTGCTTTTCAAGTTCAACGGTTCCCCAACCACCACTGTGGACAAGAACATTACAACACTATATGGTCACCTACAATATAACTTTATTTTTTTAACAAAATGTAAATGAACCCTGAAAACACATCATTGACATCATTTCATTTTTATCTGTTAATAAAAATTATGTACATAGGCATCTTTCATAGAATTATTGTTTGTTTAGCTCTCTGTGTCTAGTGGTTAGCCTCTGCTAAGCCATTCATGGCACACATACTCATTCCAGGCTAACATTTTGGGCTATATAGATTTTTTTAAAATTAAGCTATCATCATTCTCTGCTTTTTTTAGATAGTGATACTATGACACTTTGCTTTACCCATAATGTAGAGGGTCATTAGAGTTTAGCAGCAGCTGAAGATGCTTTGTTCTGTGTTCTTTTTGATTGTAGTATATACTTGGTTGTTTTGATAATGCAGAATTTTGTTATGTTTTTTTATGATCTCAGTGTGTTACTTTTTGTAAAGCACTGTGAGCCATGAAGGAACGACATTCTATAAGTAATCTTCGTTACTAGTGGTGACTGCATCCACGCCGACCAAATATTTTCGCCCTCATCAGAGGGCAGAATGGGCATCTGATTTATTGTAGAAAATTTTTTTTGTAATGTCTTATAAAGGATATATGTTAAGACATTATCATAGCTGGTGGTAAATGCCCACCAAGAAAAGTTCCTTGAGACATTTTACATTCTTTCTTTTCACTTGTTTTATATTTTGAAGTGCATTACTTTATACTTCAGGCAGTGGCAATGCATCAGGGATGTTAGATAAAAGAACAGCAGCTCATGTGAGTGTTAAATCCTTGAGAACAGTACGTGTAGGTGGCATTATCAGTGCTTATTTAATAATCGGTCACTTTATCTGAACAGGAATACCTCTTATAGCTTAAGTGTAAATTAGTCTTTGCTTAATTTGTGCTATAAGAGTAACTCATTGGGAACATTAAAGCATTTTAGCATTTCTGTTGGTCTTCATCATGGTTTTTTTAGGGTGCTTGGTTCTTACTCTTTTGGTAATTATTTTGATGCATTAGTTATAAAAGACAAGGATCTATAATAGGCAGTAGAAGACTAGTTATTTAGTTCTCTGCTAAGTCATCAACCTTTTTTTATTTTTATGCTTGCATACCTTTATCTTATATCCAGCAGATGTGACCTAGAGATGTAATTTTTAGTTTAAATTTGTGTGCAAAATGTTTTTATCAGAGTGTGATGGCGCTTCCATAAATGAATGGTAGGTTAAGAATATGTGGAAAATAATCTGGAAAATGCCTTCACTCAAAAAGGATGATTCCTTTTTTTAAAATTGACTTTAGATAATGTCCTGAGGCACTTTGCAACTGTGATGCACTTATCAGCCCAGATATTGTAGAACTCTATGACATCCTGCAAGTGAAGATTCTGATGAAACTGTACATATACACTGATGTTTTCTGACTATTTTTAAGACTTCAGTTGGGAAAGACTGCAATAAATAAATCTCAGACTGGTGAAAATAACTAGACAGGGAAGCAGAAGACATTTGAGTAAAACATTTCATCAACTTTCAGCCTCTTGTCACCAGAAGCACTAAATCTGAATACAGAAAAGAACAAAACTGGGTCTTCTGCTCAGCCTGGACCTCTAAAAATTGTTTATAATTGAAATCTCTTGAAAACATTGGAAACAATTTATGCAGAAATTCATCAGACAACAAAAAAAGTAGTCCAGGCATTTCTGTCAGTGAGCATGTTTCTGGTTGCTTTGATCTACTTAAGAAGGAAATAAAAACTATGGGTCAGAAGTAAAAAAAAAAAAAGGTTTCTGAAATTATGCCAGAAAAATGCTTTATCCAAATAATCATAAATTATTCCTAAAGATCAGCTGTAGCATTTAAAAGCTCAGATCTCTGAATATCCCCAAGAGGTAATTATTTTTGTCCTTTTTAATCATACATTTAAATGCATATTTTACTATGTAGTTGGATTCACCATATCCCCTTTGTAGCAGTGTGTGAGTACTGCGGAAGTGGAGTGCAAGTATGGTATGGGTGTATGGGTTATGTACGTGTTATGGTGGGGTTTTTTTTTCCCAGTATGTAGACACTTATTTAATAGGGGTAAACATTCAAATGATAAACATACTGATATCTGTAACATGCGGAAAATCCACCAACTGGACTAAATAGCTTTAAATTTTGGCTAGTTCGTGGGTATTATTCTTCCAAAGCTACCTTGTCTTCAAGTGGTGGGGTAGTGTGAAACTGTACCAAGACTTTTATATGCATTGTGTCGGACCCTGAGATGGAGGTGTAATATGGGAGGAGAGGAAGAACCTTCAGTGTTAAAGTGATTCAAAATCTGTCACTCTGTTAAACACTGGCTTAAGGACTGAACATGTGGCCTAAGCAGGAAGGAATGGTTCAGTCACAGGGAGGGAGGCTGAGGGTTCTTGTCAGGCCAGATGGAAGCATTCTTATGTTGGATTCCTGTCACATTTTGGAACCTTTATGAAATACTTGATGAGAAAATGAACTTGTATATTTCTGTTTCAGAATGAAGAAATTAAAGGGGGGTGGGGGTAACTACACTTTGTAAGGTTTTAGAAAGGTAACCAAAAGAAATTCTAAGAAATAAAGACAAGTCACCCTTCTGATGTCAGGTGTTGGTAGTGCCAACTATAAAATGATTTCAAATAAGACCTGTGTACCACTATATGCGCTGGCAAATTTTGCAGTACTCAGATGTAAATTAGTTTCTGAAGTAAATTACCTATTTCCTATGCAGTTGATTCCCTTCACTATTTTACTATTGTTGAAATGTGTGTACTCTGAATAAAAAAAACTGATAGAATATTTGACTGATGATCATTTTATTCCTATTGTGTGAATGTTCACAGATGTTGTTTACAAGCATGATCTCCTTTCCATTGGTTTGAACCAGTTTTGCTAAAGGACCATTTAACACAGCATTCGGGTTTTTATTGTTTAATTAGCAAACATAAGTAGACTGATAATTAGGGTTATACTGTTAATATAGAACCTGGAATTGTGCAGTCACAAGGTTGAATTCGAGACTGGTCTTGTCTATCACAAAGGTACTTTTTAAAAATAAGTATATGTACTGTTTTAATTTGGGAACATATATGTGCACAAAAGATTTTTGGATCATAATCTCAAGTACAAAATTTAGTCATAAATCTATTAAACCTAAGTATCTACTTTTTTTAATCTTATTGTGCGTCCAGATATACTTTATAGTTTTTGCTTATTGGAAAACTTTGTGTTCTGTTAATTTTTATCTTGAGCCTGTGGTCTCACATTAAATTTGAAAAGGTCTGCCATGTTTGAACCTTCATTTTATATTTATATTATATTTCCATATTTTCTTTTATTAAAATTCTTGTAAACTTATAAATTTCTTGTTAATTTTTGCGCATGACTGAGGAAGTCCATGGCCTTGAGATTTTAGGGTATTGCACATGTTGAGCCTTAAGTAAATATGGTAAAACTGGTTTTTGTTAATGTTGAAGTGTTATTAATGTGCTGAGGAGTTTACCAACATAGTTCCCAAGAACATAATTTTTTAAACGACAAAAGTTATAATGGAGATATATGCAGTAAAAAAATTTTTAGCAACATAAACTTTAAAATACTCATTTTGGGAAAATAATTTTCAGGGGTTATAATGGTAAAATAATAATTAGCGATGGATGTCTACCAATCTGATTAATTATAAAATATAGCAGTTAGCTACATTCCTTGACAACCCCATTGTGACATCTGTAAATGTATTTTCGGTCTTCACAGTTTGCAGAATGGAAGTCACAGTAGGAAAGTGTGTAGATGGAAAGATCTTAATGATAATAGCGCTCAGGCATAAGCGCTTTCATTCTTTAGGCATTTAGTTTTAAACATTAGCATGATGTTTATCAGTCAGAATGCCATCAACATGGGCACGTTACCGTGAGCAGCTCAAGAATCACCCTGAGAAGTATGAGGTAATGCTGCAAAAGGCAAGGGAAAGGAGTAAACGTAACAGGGATGCCAGGAAGAGAAAGTGGGAATCTGCACCTAAGACACATGCATTACTTCAAGAGATTAAAATCTTCAAGGAGAAGCAAAGGTAGTTTTATTTATATTTATAGGATTTTTGCGTGTGTACGAGTCTAGGTTGATTTGAAAGTCAGCCCTGAATAATAATCATAAAATAAATAAATTATAAATAAAATATTTTCTGTAAAACAAATCTAAAACGGGAATTATTCTCTCTCTCACCTACCACTACCACCAAAATACTTTTAAAATGTGCAGTGCGGCATATGAAAAATATATATTAGTAGTTTTTCAGCATTGAAACACAGTGTAAGCTCCCACCATGTCTTGGTCTTGTAGCTGGCCCAGAATATTGATTTTCAATAAAACTGACCATCTTAATGTACATTTCAGGATACGTTGTCAATACTACAAGAAAAAAAAACACCAAAGATTACAAGAAATGCCAAGAACAGCAGTATAGAAATCTGACAGTAAATACTGCTTATAAAGTGCTTAGGCTTTTGTTCTAACTTTTCAGATGTTAAATTGTTTAAAGGGTGTAATTTTGTGTAAATGGACTGTTTATTAGTCTGAAGTATTTTTATTTTATTTTTATAGTTTTTTTTTTTAATTGTCATGCTGGTTCAGAGTGAGATAGACACTAATAAAGGCTTTGTGAAATCCTATTGAAAACATGATGAAAGAAAAGAATTTTATGGAAGAAAAGGGATTGATTTTTTGTTTTGTTTTTGTGTAAGCTACGCGAAGAAAGTGCCATAGGCTGATGAAATTGCTGTCAGTTTCCAATTGCTTACACTGTCATTTAAAAATAAAAATTAAAAGATAACACATTTTGATTATTTTCTTATTAGATAGTATGTAAATGCTGTGTTAAAAAGTGAAATAAAACAGATCAAAGATTATAACTTGCAAAATAGTATGAATTTTGCTGGTCATGAAAATTGTGTAGTGTATGGTAGTTAATAGCTTTTTAGTGTTTATAGTATTTTTTTCTTCATGGTTCATTGTAGAGTGTTAACCAAAAAACCCGAAAGCTGTGTCTGATTGTGATCCTGTAGATTTACTTTGAATGTAGACAAAATGAGGGTAATCCTACTAGTTAATGTTTGCCAGCATCCACTGAAACATTAGCAAAGTTTTTGTCAAATTTTTATTCAGAATACACACAAATTTTGCTACAATAACTTATTGCCCCAGATACTTGTTGGCTGATGAGACCTTTGCTTCATTGTTGGACAAAACAACAAGGCAACTTGTGGAAGGTGACATAAATATTCCTCAGACAGAAGTTTGATTTTCAGTGTAAACTCTTAATCCTGCATTTTTGCACTATTAATGTAGTCTTTGTGCGTTAGTAAAATAGAAACAGCATGCCAAGACTTTTCCATGGTGAAAATAGCTTGGAAATAGAATACAGAATGTTGCAAAGAAGCATACTGGCATCATTATTTAAACTTCAAGTTAAAGAGGAGTGACTGCTGAAAAGCTACATAAAATAATGACGCACAAACTAGACATCTTCGAAGACAAGTGTTTGAGGGTAGTCGTGTGGGTATCCTGGCTAAACATCTTTATAATACAGAAGGGTGTATAAAAGCTTTTGGAACCAACAAATTACAGAAGTTTGTGAGAAACAATAGTTTCTGTGGCAGAGCTATATCTAGGAGCACCATTTGACAAACTGCAAAGGGAGATGTGTCAGCTTTAAAACTCCTGATGTAAAAATGTTTTGCAATACTAACTACTCTGCAAAAGCTTCTGTTCCAAAGATTTTATAACAAATAAGAGTTTCGTGGTGCAGAGTTAATATTAACCACTGGGTTGATAGAACAGAATGTCACGTAGTCAGTTTGTCCCTTCCAGTTTTTATCTGAAGCAACTTGCGTACTATTGTAACATATTAATCTTTTGACATTCTGTATGTGTTATTTGATTCTTCACCTTCACGTGAGCTGCTGTTCTTAATTACTTCAAGTATGCTTGGTTAGATGATCTTTTTTTAATCCGGTGTAACAAAACACCCCCACCTCTTTTTTTTTTCAACTACAGAATTTAAATGGAATAACTTGCTTAGCATGACTGGTGCCTATATTGCATTTGGGGTTGTAAATCCCATTTCAGCAGAAATCAGAGAAATTTACTTCAAAAATGAAATTGAAGCGTGTTCTTTTACCATAATGCATGAGAGAAAAGTGGGTGTTTTGTTCTACCAGAATTTTCTCAGTGAGAATCTGAATTATTCAGAGACCAATTTCTGAGGCTACAACAGGTAAGTGGGTATTTAAAAACAAAGGGAAGCTAACACTTCACTTACAAATTTCATATATATATACACATAAAAAGTACAGAGGAAGAAGATGGCTTTTGCGAGACAGGATGATAATGTATTTTGAAAATCAGCTGTGTGGCATGTTACAATAGTTTCAAAAATTATGGCCAGGGACCTGCATTTTCATGCATGCACGCATTTGTTTTCATACCACCCACCTATTCACCAGTATATGCATTAAGACCAGGTCTTTATTTGTAACACTAATCCACAAATTTTATTTAGATCCATAGATCTTAGAGGCATAAGAATGATGGTAGAGGTTTTCATAATAAATCCATGTATTGATGAAAGTGAATGAGACAAGTCTGAAGGTATTTTTTAATTTGGTTAGCTTTATACAAGTGCATGGTAGAAAACAGTTACTTTCTTCAAAAATGATTTAGGAGATCAGATTTTAGGAACTACGTCACATAGGATATTTTTCAATGGCTGTATTTATTTTTGCCCAGTTATTGGAGACAAAGATTTCTTTGACATAATATTCCTTGAAAGAAAAGCGCCACAACGGGCTTTGTGGCCACATAACAGAGATACTGGAGATCTTGTGAAATTATAGCCATTTTGTTGTAATACCACATCTTCGTGCCAGAAGGAATCATCAGCCTCATGGCAAAAATGTGGTTTAGTACTTTTATCTACAAACTTGTGTGTAGGGCATGAGAGTTGATATGACTCTTTATGGTCTGTTCTTCACTTAATGCAGTAGGGTTATTTAGATGGGTCTTTTAAAATATGTGGTATGTACATAATATTGAATTTGGCAAATACTGACAAAACTTTACCACTCAAATGTAAGTTGACATCGAGCAGGTCGAATGCTCCTGGTTCTTGCATCTTGTGGTGTCCTGATTCTGTATAGTAGACGCCAGTGCCGATGGTTTCTGCCAGCTTTTGCAGGTGCATTATCCCATTTGCATTATTTTGATCACTCCTTTATTGCTTGTGATGCCATAGTGCATAACATAGCTCTGTGTGTCGGTAATATGTAGTGTAAGCCTTGTTAAAAGCAAGTTCACATTTTCATCAAGTTCTAGAGTATGCACTGATTTTACATAAGTCATACACAGTTGCTTTATGAAAGTTTATTTTGAAGGGAAAGGGATCTAACATAACATATAGTATAGCATTAAAACTGGTTCGCAACTGTATCTGAGAAATAATACTTTGAGAAAAGTATGCAAAACAGCACACTGCAATTTTCCTACAATGTACTTGTGGGTCCAACAGATTCCTGCACATATGCTTTACCATCTTCACCTGGGTTTCAATTTTTTTTTTTTTTTTTTTTTACTTTTCCACTTTTTCTCCACCAATTTGTTTTTCTATAAATTTGTTCACATTTGCTCAGAGAACCTTGTGGGTTTCCAAAAAGAATTGCAACTCTAGTTTTTGGTCATTTTGAGGGCACACTTCTATCTTTTCTTTTTACAACACTGTCCATGTATTTTCCGTCTAGGTTGCTCTGTTCTACAGAAAAGCTCCTGGGCATCCCTAGGATTAACTTAGCCTTTTGGTGGCTGTATGTTGCACCAGCTTCCCTGTCAGCTGAGACATGCGTCATTGTCAGCATTTAAGTCGTGGCTGAAGACACACTTGTGTTGTGCTTTTGACTGAGAGTATGTTTGGGTAATGAAAATCTTGTTATTCTGTTTTTCTTATCATAGTGTGTGCTTTTGTTTTTAAAAGCTTTGTGGGTGATCAGGGAATGGTGCTCTATAAGTAATCCTTATTATTATTATTCATACAGAAAGCTTGTAACTTAAAAAATTTACATTTGGATCAAAAGCTTGACCTTATAGGGCCATTATGTGTTTAGATGGATTTTGAACGACAATAACATATCCATTATTTGACCTTAAAAGTTGTCAATCTCAGTTTGTCTGCTGCATTCTCACCTTCTCTGTTGTGTAAATATGCTTAGGTGTGTGATTATAAGCCATTATTTAGTACTTTGATTTTGAATATGAAGTGTTTTTGCACTTATAGTGATAGCAAGATTTTCTTGCACGGTATAATTAGGTTAACTGGTCAGATGGATTACTTTGGGCATGGTTTGCCTGTTGTTGTTTTATTAACAGACATTGTTTATGACCCCTTTAATTTGTTATGAGAGGAGTAACTAATTTTAGAGTCCTTTTTGAAGATTGCAATAGAGGACTTGGCTTTTGCAGGTGGATTGCAAAGGTTGGACCCACCCGAACACCTTCATGTCTGTACGCGTATCCCTGCAACAAAGAACAAGTTACGGCCAACACGTATTTGCTTAGTTTGCAGCATTCGTGGGCCTGACAAAAACTTGGTTCGAAAATATGTAAAACGAAAAGAAACAAGGTACGAATGTGTGCCTTGTGGAAGGGCAATGTGCCCCAACCCATGTTTTTATATATACCATAACAAAGGAATTAGTTTAAGAAAATAAAGCTATTTTTGTTTTTTGTTGTTTTTTTTTTGGGGGGGGGGGTGTTTTCTTGTGGGAAAGGTAGTGGTAAATGAGTGACATATTACTTTGTTTTATTGTGGTGACGGTCTTGAAGAAAATTGCTGTCCAGTACTATGACAAAAGTGTAATCTAAAAGGATACTTAAAGGGATGTGCTTAAAAACTCTTTATACTTTTTTATTATTGGATTCTGTCATTTCACAACTTACAGTTATCTGATTGGACCTTGTGGCCCCTGAGTCGAGTATCTTAAAAGTCTTGAAGACGGCACTCTTGGTTTTTATAACTAGAGGCTGACAACTTTCACAATAAGTAAAAAAACTGAAAGTAAAAGCGAATCTTCAGTGTCTGCAGCTATTTACAAGAGCATCTTTAGAATTGGTGTATAGGTCTTTGATATTACATCTTGCTTCTCTGCAGTCTTGTGGTCAGAGAGTATGAGTGGGTGTGACAGGTTCAGATCTTGCATGATCATTAGTGGCTGTGCACATCAGTTGTTGGAAGCATGATGATGTGGTGAGAGTGAGTTCACCAACTTGATTTCCTTCTATACTTCGATAGACAAACCTGGTCCTTCGGTCTCACAGGCAGCCTCTTGTGCTTTTTTCTATCATAAGGGTAATGAACTTTGGATCAAAGACAACCTTCATTTTTCATCTGTAGGAACCCATGTGATTGATGTACACAAAATTTTTTTTTGGAATGAGAACTGCAAAAAAAAAACAACCCTACAGTATGGGCTTGATAATAATCAGGTAACTTTTTTTTATCATAGTTTGTCATGAAAAAAGGATTTTAAAGTATTTTTTGGAAAAGCAGACATAGTGACCAAACACTTGGCATAAGATCTGTGCCACATCATGTTTCACAGTTGGAAAGTACAGTGGAACCTCGGTTAACGAACTTAATCCATTCTGGAAAGCTGTTCGTTATCCGAAATGTTCGTTATCCGAAACAATTTTTTCCATAAGAAATAAAGGAAATAGATTTAATTGGTTCCCAGCCCCTGTTGACTCGCTAATATTTGAAAGTTAGAGGCTATATAGGTAGGTTTTAATGAGAACAGTTATAATGCAATATAAATGGAATTAAATAAACATAAAAACATTAATGAAAGCATTTAAACATCAGAAAACTTGCCGTTTTGATGGCGTGGTTGGAAGCAGGTGTGGGGAGGAAGGGGTGGAATTACTGCTTTGATTCCCCCTCCATGAGCACACGTGACATTATAAAATCGGGGATAACTTCATTTTTCTGTTGCTTTGAGGTTAAAGGAAAAAACTTGTCCAGTGTCTGTTGCTTCTGCCTTTTTGTATAACTCTTCGGTAATACAACATCACATATCCGACAGACGCATGCCACCTTCATACTTTGAAATCATTTTCTTTTTCAATTCAATTGTTGGCCGCTTCCTTGTCATTACCTCACTACTATTGCTCTTAATCTTCTTTGGAGCCATTACTGGGGATTATCTTATTAAAATAAAGCACAAAAATCACTAAATAAGAAAGATGCACATAGATAAGGAACGACAGATCGTAACTGTGTCTTGAGCGCGTATGATGACATGCTGGTCGGTCATGTGTGATTCACGTGGCTGTTCGTTATTCGAAATTTTGTTCGCTTATCCGAGACAAATTTTTGACGAAATTTTTTGTTCGTTATCCGAAAAATTCGCTATCCGAGGCGTTCGCTAACCGATGTTCCACTGTAGTAAGGAATTGTCTTGACTGCTGGCATATATCTGATGTAAAAGCTTGTTTTAATTCTTGTTCAAGTCAATTAAATGTGGCTGTTTCAAAGCTTGTGAAGTGAACAAAATAATTCTTTAATTTTGAGACTTGGAAACTAAATCCAGTCACTAGATAATATATTTATACTCTGGTAGCCTTAATTAGAGACTTGATATCATTGGATTCATATTACCTGGACAACTTGTGGAACTATATGTATGTTCTTGGTTGGCATGGATTCATCAAGAACTCATTGAAATTTTCAAGCATGCCTGTTTGTCACTTTTCCAGTCAGTCTGCAGAAAATTCATCTTCGTTCCTTTAAATCGCTGATGCACTGTTCTTAGTAATGAATAGGGGCTAATGACTTTCACAGAATAACAGCTTTCTTCCAGCTGTTGGGCTTTCAGTTGCTAAGGCTTTGAATACTGTTGCCATTTTACTTGGGGTTCTTTTTAAGATGATTGGATTGAGCTAGCTGAAAAACATATGCAGACTCACAAATAGTTATCTTGAGACTAGTGAGAAATGCACTTTTTTCCTGCATGAAAGGTGACTTCCTAGGAGAAGACTGGTTTTGAGATGGGTGTTCTGAGTGATGGCATATTTGCCCTCATCATCAATATTTGGACTAATAAATGCAAAATAGTAAGCCCAGTATTAAAGTGGAGAGTAGTTGACAATGCTGTTTGTGAAAAAGGAGATTGGTGCAGATGTACACGTTCCTGTTGCTGTAACAGTCTCAACTCACAGTCCTATGTAATTGTGGTTTGATGTGCAGTTTCTCATTGCTGTTCATAATCAAAGCACTCGCACGGTGGGAATATATGTGATTCATCTTTATCACACAGAACTTGCAGAACACTTTCAAATAGAAATCTTATCAGGTTTAAAAGCTGGATCTTTTGTTTCCTCTGGCAGGGAAGCCTCAAAGCAACCAGAAGGGTCAGTTGTTACCCAAAAAGCGGAAGAGAACGCGAGCAACATACAGTAATGCTTTCAGAATGAAGGCGCTGGCCCTATCCATGCAAAGAGGAAACAGGGCTGCAGCCAGTGAACTTGGAATCAATGAATCTGTGATACGACACTGGAAGCAACAGGATCGAATTCTGGGGCTTTGGACAAAACGATAAAAGTTTCTTAATTGTGCTTGTAGTGCTTCTGTGGACAGGAAAATTCTGATGCCTGTTTGTTATGCCATGTGTTAATATGATCAGTAAACTGATCGTTGCTTGTATTCAACAAACACCTCTGAAGTTTAAGACTGGTGTTATAGTGGGGTATGGTAAACAGCAGAGTGATTTAATTATTATAATTGTATTGACCACTTCTCCATTCACAAGGTGACCTAAGAAAGCAATGTTGTGAATATATGTTAAATTTCAACTGGTACCATTGCTTGTTGAAAATCTTACAGAGACCACTATAGTTTGAGGCTTGGGTATTTAAACCATGTTGAAAAATGTTGATGAGAGACCAGTCTATAGACAAATCTAAAATCAGCTTTTGACTGGTCTTTTAGAACGCTTGATGCAAACACATCTGTTTATGCTTGGCTGGCGCCATTTCAGTGTTTGGGTGGGAGTAGAAAATGTATGCAGAAAATATGGCAACCATGTTCTTTAAGGAGTCATGGTAGAATTTTCAGAACTTTTGCAAGTGTAGTTTCTTGTCTTCAAGGCATGGACGTTCAAATTTCTTATTTTATTATGTCAGAGGCTGTCTTCAATTTTTTCTTGCATTGTGGATTCTTTGATTCAATTGTGGTTTATGACGGCATCCATGGACTTGTGCAAAACAAGTTAAAGACAATGGAAAAAGTAAAGTATCCATAAGTTTATAAAACCAGACAGCTGTTTTCAATCCTTGAGACTTATATTTAATGTGAGTGTTTTCAGACTTTATCCTGGCACACCACTTTGTAGAAAACGAAGACAATTATTCAAATATATACAGATTAATAATTTGATGTTGCTTACATCATTGTTAGTAGCCAATTTTTCTTTTAGAATAACTTTACTCGTGTTCGGTGGCACTTTTCAAACGTTCTTGTGGGTGATAGATCTTCAGCTATAACAATGCTTAATGAATTCTCAAAACCCATGCACATGACAACCTTTACACACTCTTCTGATTTCCTTTTTCTGTTGCATACCTGCCATGTTATGTTATGCTATTGTTAACTATCTGGCAATACTGTCTTGCTAACCATCTTGTAACGACTCCATCTTACACTGTTTCTCGTATCTACATCTCTTCAATTTTTTATTTTCTACTCTTGTACCTCATCTTTATGTTGTTATGTAGCTCGCTGTCCACTGGCTGTTATCTTTCTTTTGTTATTATTGGTCTGCACAGAGAGTGCGATCCATCTTGGTTGTGATGCTGTGCATTATTATTGTTGTTAGCTTTTTGTGGGCAGTGATCACAGTGGCTTGGTAAAGCACTTTCAAGTAAATATGTATATTCTTTTGTGGGCAAAGAGAGGTGTGTTTGAGAGAGAGAAAGGGGGAGCACATATCATGAGTGAGATTACTGACAGAGGGCTTTTTCCAAAAATTCCCCTAATTATGACCGAAGTTACTGCCAGAGTAATGCTGATTTTTAGCTGTTTGTGACAGGTTTTACTGATCAAGTCATGTGCCTTTGAAAAGTCTCTCTATCAATATCATCTGGTGCAGACAAAATCCTTCTCTTAGTTTGTGTCTGTCTTCAAATCTGTTATTTGTGCAGTTATCCCAGATTTCACTTTTGTATCGAAAAGTATTTTAAAAACCTGAAACAATAATTTAAATCGATATAAAAGGAGGACAAAAATCTTTTGATAAAGTGATGGGAGTGAGAACTGTTTCAGAATTTGTTTCTGCAACAAAGTGCTATGTGGTAAAGGTAATACTGTTACATTTTTGGTCTGGATTAAAAAGATTATGTTCCTGGTAGGTAAACATTATTCAGGGTGTGTCAGTGAGGCAGCTAATTATGTAATTTTTATGGAGTTGCTTGCAGTTCAACATTTGAGTAATGCAATGAGAAAACCACGCTAAACAGTTTGCATACATTAGAAATAGCAGGAATATTGTAGGAGGTATTGAAATCCCAGGAGGAAGGTGATTTGTCAGGTTGAAAAACAGTAGATAACCATGAGCAATATCAAAGTACAGTCCTATACTCTTTTGTAGAAATTATATCATTTTCTTTACTGGTTCTTTTGAAGAAGGGCTTTGATAAGCATCCTTCCTCCAGAGTAGCAGTTTCTTCATTTTCATTGTAGCATTTAAAAGTGAGTTCCCAGGTAGGCATACTTTACCATGCTTTTATTAAAGAGTAAAACAAATGATCTAATTTTGGCAGTGCTATTGTACTGGTAAAGTGCTGTTGGTGTACCTCTGTTTTATGTGTGTGTGTTTTTTTTGCAAGGTTTTGCAAAATTGTACTATGTGTGCTGAGGTGTTTATGATGATATTATTGCTATGTGTGAGAGGATCAGGGTGCAAATGGGAAAAGCATTCATTTACTGCACTATGAAACATGAATAGAATTTTTATATTTTGTTCAAAGCATAGTAGTCTGAAAATATTAAGCATTGGAAAAGGAACGAGTTGTAAAAAGTAAAGTTGCCTTTCTTTTCATTTGGGGTTTTCTTAACATTTCTTCTGCAGCTGGAAAATAGAAATCTTGGTCTTAGTATCTAATTGATATTGATGAAAACTTTTTTCAAGTTATTTCAAAGATATTTTTATATCAAAACAGGTTTTTATTAATTGTGGTGGCTTATACTAACACACACATGCTCTTAAACATCCAATGGTCACAGAATATAAAAGTAAAAAGCAAAACGCATAAGAATCCACAAATCTTGTATTGTCCCTTTAAATATAGAGACATGGCATGTTCACATGAGTAGTCATATGAGAAGCCATAGGGAACCTGTAGTTCATGGATCCACTGTCAGTTGCTGTTGCAGTTTGTGTTTTCCTGAAGAAGGAGACGAGGTAACTGCCTTTCTTATTATGTTAGTTGTGCAACTGCACTTGACCTGTAGTATTGTTGGTTGATCCTAAAGTACTATTCAGCAGTTTTATTGACAATTTAGACACCTGCCATTACTTGCTATTCTTCAAATTCTCTTCACAGTGTAGCAGTTTGATATTTTACCATCTCCAATAATTTTTTTGGTCTTTGTCAGGCTGGCAAGACCAAGGTTCCTCCCTTAATGAATGTGGCTCACAGCATGAAGCAGGTGAACGGGTGATGTCAAAGATGGCTCATCTGACAGCAGATTCACCAGTTTACCATTCACCAAACCTGACTAAACCTGCACACAAATTGCCCTCATCCCCATATGGCCGGCAGAGGCCAATTAAAAAACGTGACCCATGGATAATCTTGGAAGCTGCCAGTCGAGTGAAAGCCAGAGAACTTACTTTGCGAAAGGCATCAGAACTGTATAACATACCACGCAGCACAATTTCAGACTATGTCACAGGAAAAATAAAGAAGATGGCCTTTTGTGCATTGTAGTGTGACTTCTAGGGTTTTTTTCAAAATGGAAATAGTGTTAAGAGCATTGTCGAGGTTTTCAAAATTCTGAACTATTACCTTTCTTCTCTTATTTGTTTTAGCCCTTTTTGTGTATTTTGTGTATGGTAATTAACTGTTTTTTTGCTGATTATCTACTACTTTCTTCACTTTACCCTCTCTCACCTAAAGAGGTTACATAATTTTGCATAAATAATAAACGTCTTTATCTTCCCCCACCCACCCCATAAGTGGCAGGTGAATGAATGTATTTCTTCCCTCTTTCAGCCACTGTCTTCTTTAGAAACATGCACGTAAGGATGAGGATGGCGGCCCCATTTGACTCATTCAAGGGTTTCAACTACTCAAGTATGTCTTCGCGTTTCTCCAGTGTTCTGGGAATGGAAGAGTTGAGGAAACTGAGACACAGGGAGGCACAGAGACGCTACATGGCACGCAAAAAGATTGCGGCCAAAAAGCTGCAACTGGCCAGGCAGTTGTATGAAAGGCAGGGACAGTCATAGCTGAACCTTGGTCATTGCCAAGTGTTGGATATATTCCTGGTGAAAGCCTTCACTTGTGAAGTTCAGGGCACTCTTTATTTGTATGGAGAAGTCTTTGTCATGTTACATGCTGTTCAGACTTGAATTCACACGCATTTCATACCTTCGTGCTCTGCTTAAGTTCATGTTTATATTACAGAGACACATACTGATGAGTATGCAGCCATCTTTTATAACTGAGATTATACACTTAGTAGGAATGCATGCACCCAGTTACATGTTTTGAAGTTAGGATCAGATGTGAAGATTTTATGGCAGAAAGATGTGCTACCCATGTGTTGATGTATTAAATGCAAAGGATTAAGTGTTATAGGTTTAGCTGTTGAAGTATAAATATAACAGAAGTCCATAGATTTCTAACCCAGGTTCTTTTGGAGACTTCCATATCTTTACAGATCTGAGGCATTGTCTGTTATAGGATGAGTGTAGGTCTGAGCGTGTACTTTGAGAGTGAAATGTTTTCTTACGCTTGAGTGTGGAACATTTTTTGATAAAGTACAAGTTTAGCATTTACAAAAAAATTACTGTTACTTTTAAAAGTCTCAAAATAAACTCAAAGGATGCAAACTACGGAAGACTGCTGTTAGAAATTGCTTTGGTGTGTTGATGTGACGTTGAATGTTTAGAATGAGTGCATGGTTGGTTGCCCATGCAGTTTGTGTGTTTGCTTCTTATGTGCATAAAGAGTCTGTGATGTGCTTATTAACTCTAATGCACGTTAAACGGATAGTCATCCCATAAAATACTGTTGCAACCAAAGGATGTGTGGGTGGGTGGATTTTTTTTCTCTCTTTTTCACATAGGAATAATAGAGCAAGCTTATTCAGAAGAAGAGCTTATTAGCATGAATCAGTTGATTCCCCCAGAACTGGATTCTATCCTGTTGACAACTTAACACCTTGTATAATTAAGGTTTATTTTTGTGAGCTGAGAGTAGCTTTATCATTGTTTCAGTTATCAATCACGCTTTAGAATTTTGCATTTAAAATTTTTACTAGTAGCTTAGGAAAAGACTATATCAGAGTAAATCCCTTATAAACTTAATGCTTATTTATTTTATTAAGTGTTTATTGTGCATTGATCAATAGTTTCTCCCTGCATTATAACCTTTTTGGTCAGAGATACTCCCAGCATGTATTGTTATCGGTCATTTTGCTTGACCTTTAGTTTAGTATTAAAGCACTCTATCCACAGTTACTTTTTTAAGTTCCTGCTAAATCACTTTAAAGCGTGTCTTTCTTAGTTATTATGTTGGTTTTAAAATTCATATAAAATTGGCACAAAGGAATATTGATATTTGCACCATCTACACATTAAGGATTTTAAAAATTTTCTGATCATCATTAATTTTGAAAGATTTCAGTTGACAATATCCATCACCAAATCCATGCTCTTATCCATTGCTCTTCTAGTGAACAGTAGTCAAGGTTGTTGGGCTGAAACATTTATATTGTTTACCATTTGGACATGTGAATGTGGCTTATTGATTCCTGTCTTGTTAACTTTTAAATATAGTGAACACCTCCCCTCATGCTTTCATATTTCATTTTCACAACTCAAGAATACCTAATCGCATATGGACTTTCACTTCATATTCTATTCATGTTTCTCATGGTCACAGTTGCTGAGAACAAATGCTACAGAATTTCAAAGACATATGTGAACATATACATGCACTAAGTAGTGTAGAGGTAGGTAGCTTCATGCACATAAAGCATCCTACAAAATCAATCGCTGTACTTCTCTGAAACCTTTTCTTTAGTTGCAATCGAGAAACAGATGGGTATTTCAGTGGCAGATGTCTCTGGTATGTTTGTTCCTTAGGGTTCAGGGGCAGAGAAGCCTTGCAACGCAGGCTCACACTTTCTGAGACTGAGAGGAGAAATGAATACCAGCGGCGCTACAGGGAACGCCTGAAGCAGAATCCAGAACTTTGGCGATGGTACATCAAGAGACAAGTTGAATATAACCGAAGGCACTTGAACAAGAAGAAAGAGGATTCTGTTGGACGATCTCGATATCTTCAGTAAAAATGAAAATAAAAATTGGGTCAGTGTGAACGACCTAGATGACACTGCAAAGTGTGCTTTATTTATCAAAAGCTGTAAGAGTTTCCCAGAGTTTTCATGTCCTAGGTGGAGGAGCTTCCAGTTCATTACATTTTTGAGGCAGAGAGAAAGAAACCAAAGAGGACTTGAACAGTTTTGTTTTCCTGTTTTATTTCAGTAATCAACACCCAGTCATTATGGCATTGGAGACCTCACTTAAGAGATACTTCTGGCCAACCAAGAAGAGAAGCAGCACAGAGCGGGGCCGTCGATATTTAGCACGAATAAAAAGTGACCCAAACCTTTATGCAAAGTACTGTGCGCGGAAAAGAAGAGATGCACGTCGCCGTCGCGAAAAGAAGAAGATGGACCAGGAACCACCAGCAAACAACTCCCAGTACTGTTCACCACCACATGAAGACTTTGCTTGGACAGGAAAAAAGACTTTTTGAGTTTGGGACATACAAAAACTGCTCTTCCATCAGGGGATAGAAGATGTTTCTTTGAAGTGAAGGAGTTAGCTAGTAAATTTTTTTATATACATTTTGCCGTACTCACTAGTCTGTACAGTTCCTAATGGCTACCATGTTAAGAATTACTGTAACCAGTGATAAAAGGATGAGTTAATTATTTAAGTATTTTCTGATACACGGCTTGCTATTGTGGACCCATTCCTTTTATATCTTGCCAATCAAATAATTTAAACATAAATAACCTGATAAGACTAAAAAATAAAGTATTATTATGTCATGCGATCCTTTCCTGTTGTCACAAAATTTAAATAAAATAAAAAATTGTATCTTGAAGGTCAAGATGAATGATTTTGAAGGTTGACACAGTAGGAAGATCTTTTAAATGTCAGCTATTGTTACAAGGGGGTTTTTGCTTGAAGAATGAGCAAATAGGAAGGTTGAGAATTGTTCTCACCTTCATAGTTTGATCTCATTCCATGTTTCTTTCATTTCAGTACGTGCTTCCTACTTCCAAGCATGTTGGTATGAAAGACGCTCTTCAAACAGTCCCCATTCCTTGTCAGAAAGAGAGAAGACACGCGAGCGAAATCGTCAGTATTATAAACGTATACGAGGAAATCCTGTGCTGTATGAAATGTATTTGGCTCGAAAAAGAAGGAATCAGCGAAAATGTGATGAAAAAAGAGGCTAGGTTTGACATGAATTATACGGTGACAAAAATGCATGTGACCCATAGCCTCATGCTTTTGGAAACTAATCGTGCAAACAGATCCCTTATGAAAACTTGAGTCTTTTGGCTTGTAAGAGCAGAGAACCAAATGTTCATGAAGGGATAAGATATTTTGTGTTTCCATATGTGTGTGTGAAGGAGAGAAACTTCAGAGGTCTGATCTAAACCGATTTTATTTTTGTAGCAGTCAATGAAAAGCATTGAGTAGCCATGTTCTGCCATTTACCATGCAGATAATGTTGTTGAACTACAGACATATTTTGGCAGTTGAACATTTTGCAGTGTGGCCAGTGTACTGCTTTGTGTGTTTATGTAACTGTTGGTAGAGCATTAAATTAAGCATGAAGTACCTGCAGAGTTGTGAAATGGGTTTTATGGCTCTCCCTGCTCACCCTTATTCCTGCAAGAAGTATTATAAAATCTAGAAAAAATGTAAAACAACATTTGGAAGTATGACTTATTTAAAATGACATTTACTCTGAAGTTTACACATTTTTCATTGTTAGCAGAACTTAAATGTTTTAGAAAGGATTCTTCACATTGCCTTAACAGATTGTTATACTGTTAAAAGAAACATTATAGAGTGATGATATGCCTTCACACCTTCATGTTTCCTCCAAAACTTGGTTAACATGATCTTGTGTGAACCAGTCTTTTTGTATAGATGTTAATACTGTTGTGTATCTAAATGGCTATGTTACAACAGTTAAAAGATATTAAGAAAGATATTAAGATCATAAGAAATAGGTGATTAAGTCATTCTTTGATATGGGGTTTTTTGTACACCCCTTGAAATCAAAAGCAATGTTTGCTTTCATGTAAACGGTTTGCAAGACATTTTTTTTTATAAGGGTGGATATACCTTTGTTTAAATGTCACTTGACAGTAAAAATATTATATCTGTTTTCTGTGCTCTTGTGGATTCTTTTTTTGTGAGTTGGTATAGTTACTGGAGCTTGAATAATTGTTTGCGCAAGGGATTTCAAAGCTTCTGTTGAAAAACACCGAATGTGGTGTTTTATGTGTTTGCTAGTAATCGCGTTCTCGTTGACCCATTCAGTAGTGGGTTTCTCATCAGTTTTCTCTTTAAGAGGTATTGAGCCATGTGATACCATCGCTCATTTCAAAATAATGGAACGATAAAACGTTTAGGTGTTTTGTCAAAGACGTGCATGCACCAGCACAAATGAGAGGAGCAAAAATGATTTCATTCCGTATTTCTTTCATTTCAGTATTTGCTTCACAATCATTTTGGCATGAAAAGCACCCATCGAGGCTTATGCACTCAATGTTGGACGAGGAGAAAAGAATGCAACAGAATCGCCAGTATCAAAAACGTTACATTGAACGAGTTCGAGGGGATCCTGTGCTTTATGAACGGTACTTGGCCAGGAGAAGGAGAAATGACCAGAGATACCGAGAAAGGAGGAAAGAATATATGAACTAAATTCCGCATTTTGGAGAGTGACAAGCGGGGATAAGAGAGATGATAAGGCTTCTCTTGCCTGCTGATGTAGACAGCTGCAATGATGCACAATTCTCGCCCTTTAGAGCTTGTGCAACCCAGCTTGAAATATGCTGCTGTGGCTTTGGAACAACACTAGTTCAAAGGTTAACCTCGATATACTCAAGAGTTCACGATCAGACAGGTGGATAGCAGAGGCTTTTTATAAGTGTTGTAATGTGAAATGAGTCCACAGAGAAGTGCTTTTTGGTTGGTGCTTGGTCAGATCGGGAGTTGGAGTGATTGTGGGGTTGAGTGGCGTCCTTGAAGGGATGTGATTAAATAAAATACTGAAAGTGTTTGACGCAGACATTTCAGAGAGCAGTTGATGCTAAAGTAGTTAAATTCATCACATGTTAAAAAAAATTAATATAAGGATGCTTTTAATGCAGTAAGTTATTGAGGCATGCAGCATGCTACCTCTGCCTGTAATACAGTTCATTTGATCTGGTCTCTGTATCTGCTGGGTCTGGTCACTGTGAACATGCACATTTTGGATTGGCTGTGACTTGCAACGATTAAAAGGCCATAATATAGTCTGACTTCTGACACTTGCTTTCCTCAATAGGTAGGTAGGCTTTTTTTGGAATAATACTCAGCTGTTCAGTTCCTAAACCACATAGTTTGTATGGGAGAAGGTTATTTTCTCTCCAACGCCCAGAGGAGGTGAAATATATTTGCCCTTGTTTCTTTTATTTCAGTCTTTGCTTCCCAATCATTTCGGTATGAAAGACGCCCGTCAAATGTTGCACCTTCATTGTCACAAAGGGAGAAGAGCTGGCAGCGACAGCGTCGATATGTTGAGCGAGTTCGAGGCGATCCAGTGCTGTATGAGATGTATTTGGCAAGAAAGCGGAGAAACAATCGCAAATACCAGTTAAAGAAAAAGGGAATGTTTTGACCCATCTGCTAAACGTTAGGGTTTGTAACGGCTCTTATAGGTTTGTAGACTTGGGGATATGGAAACCAAGGCCTTAAAACTGTCTATTTTTTCAACGAATAGGTCTTTATAAATTGGGCTCAGGACCTTATTTTTTTTAAAAAAAAATGCTTATTAGTGATTTTGCATGATTAGTTCCAGTTTCAAAACACATCAAAAATAGCCCTGTCCAAATCAAAGACACTATCGGTTTTTAAAAGCCATGCTTCCACCGGTCCCGCATAAAAGAATGGGCTTGACTCGTGGGGAGGAATGAGAGGCCAGATCTTAGCAAGACCACTAAGGTAACCATTACTTCCTTCTCTCACCCCACCTAACCCCGAATAAATCATTTTGCCTTCTGCCACAAACATGCTGGGAGTTCGTCATGAGAAAAATTCTCAACAGACGGATGTGGAAGGGACAATAAAGTAATGAATGATATTTGAAGGTTTTTGTTTTTTTTTTTTTTAATCAGTGATAAATATAAGTTCCAGATAACCTGTAGCTGGTCAGCAATTATAAGAAAAACGTCCTATAAAAGGTTTCAGCTTCTTAGGAATGTGGTTAGACCTGTGTGAACCTTGTTAGAGGAAATGTTCTTGTGAACAAGTGAATGTCTTTCCCTGTCGGGGAATGATCATTTGCAAAGCAGTCCGTGTGCTGTAATGTATCTTTTGCATGAAGAATGCAAAGAAAGGAACAGTTAAGATGTATTTTGTGGTGTGTGATGAACGTTCGAGTGTATTTGAACCAAAAAGAGGCATAGTAATGCCATAGTAATAGTAACTTCTCAGTTAATAATTAAAAAAAACCCTTATTATTTCGAAAATACGACAGACCATTTCTTTTACCAGTTGCGAAATACTGCGGCCCCAAAACTTTGTGGGAATTTTTACCAACGTCGAAAAGAGACAAGTTGAATTACAGCATTAGTGTAAACAACCTAGTATTTCAGTGTTCTGATGTTACTTAGTACAGTCTAGTAGAGGGACAGTTTGTGCACTTATTTTACAGGTCTTAAAACACAGATTGCGTGCTGTGGTCTTGTCCATCATATTTCTCTCTTTCTCTTCTCTCTCACACACACAAACACCCTTAATTTTGGAACAATGAAATAACCAAAAATAAACCTTAAAATTAGGACTGATATTAAATGTTTGTTTCTAGGAGACCCATTCTGTGAGAGCTAGCTTGTTTCAGCCTGAACAACGCGTCTTGGTGTAGCTGCTACATGGTAGAGTTTTCTGTTCTCGTAGCTATAATACCACAGGGCAGAATAATACAGATGTGGGGTTTATTTTCTGTTTTGCAATTTCTTGCTCAGTTCCATGAAACGTGACTTTAAAATGTGACTGGCAAAGCGGAAATAATAAAAAAAAGAAAACAGACTAGAAAAGGACACCATTTCTTTTGTCTTTTCAGTGTCTTCGTGGGGGCTGCCCATCTCCCGGTCAAACCCTAACACGTCTCTGCTCTCGAAGTCCGAAAATGCGCAAAGACTTCGTCGCTACAGACAGTTGTTGAAGCAGAATCCAGAACTTTACGAACTGTACTTGGAGAAGCAACGGCAGCATAACAGAAAGTACCGAGCAAAAACCAGACAAAAAAAGTTCTCGGCGAGAAGCCACTTCTTCACGTACTGACGACGTTAGGCAACTAGTCGAGTCCCGCACATACCTCCTTGTTACACTGTAGTGACAGAGGCTAGTCGTTCTTGTCCATCGCCTTTCCCTTTGTTACAGAACCTCATGTTAGCAGTCGTTCTTTTTATTCAGAAGATGACAGGAGAACAGGGAATTCAAAAACGTTTCTTTTCTGTCTCTATTTCAGTTACAATGTCGATGCCCCCGTGCTATGGCAACCCTTACGCGGCCAGACCTAGTCCCGCCCGAGCGGTGAGTACGGAGCGGTGTCGGCGCTACAGGGAGCGCCTTAGACACAATCCGTACCAGTACTTCGCGTTCCTTCAGAGACAGAGGCTGGCCTGCAAGAGATACAGAGAAAAGAAAAAGCAGCTGAAGGACAGAGCTGATCAGGCATGAACAAAGTTTACACTGAGATGGTCTGTTTGGGAACGAGTTGGAAACGTTTTGTGAAGGCAAAGAAGCACAAGGTTGGGTAGTGGTTAGGGGAGAGGGAAGTAAGCGGAGAACGCCAGAGGCCTGTATGCGAATATCGTTCACGTTGTGAAGAAATCACAGCAGAAGTTGGTGGTAGAGTTTGAAGTGAGCTTGCCAAGGATATCAGTGTGTAGTTGTTGAGCATACAGTACAGCAGACATCTATAGCTTAGTTGCGTCTTTACCCGTGTTGGATGAATCATTTCCGTCATTCAGACGCGCGTGCATGTAAGGGTTGTAAATCACAGTATGCTGCGGGTAGGCTGATTTTGTCTAGTGAGAGGAGTCATAGATACATGAAAAGAAAAGGGATGGGGTTATTTATTATTGTTTTAAATAGTATCTGTTTCATTTCATTCTATGATAGTAGCTTGACGATACTCGGTTTATTTTACTACCTAGTCAAGGCCTGGACTACTAATACATCCATCTAACCTCGTGTATGGGGTTGCTCTCGTGATTGACACGGGTTAAGTTGGGGATACCTAACCTGGCACAACGGGAGCACGTGAAGCTGTCGGTTTCTAAAGCTTGGATACAAGACAGCGCAGGGGAGCGGGAAAAAATAGGAGCTTGCATGGGAGTGAGAGTTATTAAGTCTACAGTTTACTACTTAGTGTTATATTTCTTGATAAGATGATCTTAGGAGAACTACAACGCGTTGTTGTTAAACGTTATTTTTATCAGCATCATTCGCCAAACTTCCTCCGCTTCGGTTGGCATGTTTCAGAAGTGTTAGCCCAGCACTAACACGCCATCTTGTTTCGCTGACGTGTTCGTGCAGCCCTTGTATGCGCAGTCACAGGTGACAATGAAAAGTTCGTTCGTCGTGCGTGAAGTTTGTCAAGCTAAACAGCTCATCACATTCAGTAGGAAAGCGGGACGTGCAAACCTATCATGTCGTTAACGAATTCCTCTGGATTGTGTGAGAATCTTTCGCTTTTGGTGGGGAAGGTCATCGGGTCGTATGACATGGCATCTGTGAATGAATGAGGCGAAAACTGCGAGGTATTGATAGCTGTATGGTCAGTAACTTTGGTAAAATATTAGTTGTGTGAGTACAAATTACTTTTGTGATATTTGTTTAGCCTCGGATCGATGCACGAACCATTCGGAAACTTCCGTTCAGGGAAGTAAACGCATCCTTCTTGTTTTCTTTCCAGCAATGGCGGCAGCACCATTCTTATGGCACCAGCGGAGAGGCATTGTGGGCAGAAGTAGAACGCCCATGTCGAGAAACGCGGAAAGTTGTCGTCGATACAGAGAGCGCCTTAGACTTGACCCAGAAAAATGGAGATTAGCCAAACTGAAAGATCGCTTGCGAAAAAGCAGATGCAGGGCTAAAGGGCTCAGTGGCTACTCTCAGGCCCAGACCTCCTTTAAGTGACTCAGAGACTGGAGGAGGGTGAGGGGTTGGGGAGAAAAAGGTGCCTATGAGGATGACGGAAATTTAGAGGGATTGTTACAGGAAGAATGGTGTAGTTGTGCGCATTTTGTGGAAACAAATGCTGAATTGAAAAAAAAAACTGCATTATTCTTGATTCGATAACCTGTTTGAATACGTACACGAAGTTAGCTAAAAGAGAGCAGCGACGTTTTACCTTTTATTTTTTAACTCCTTTCATGCAGATTAAACTTGAAGCAGGTCTCTCGCTTGTTTATTCAAAGTTCCTGAAGCCTGTTCTTGCGTGCACTTGAAACGTCCTTGTCTGTCGACAACATCAAGAGACACTACTTAACTTTCTTTGCTTTTTAGTTATTCTTCTTTCTCTCTCTCACATAGTGTAAGTCGGATTACCCGCTAAAGACAAGAGAACAAGGAAACTGTGATATCGCAAGAAAGTGTTAAAAAGAAGGGGTATTAAACTTACAGCAAGTAGGTGCCTGTTGATCAAGAGAGAAATAAACGAGAACTAGTCTTTTTTTTTTTTTCTTTCTTTAAGGAATCGAAATGTGTTGGTTGGCGTTGAGTAACAAATCGGTAAACTGCCATGTACCAGATGCCCACGACGACTTTATTGTCGAAAATGTTTTGTTTAGCGACTCGATCGGGGTTGTGGGGGAGAGACAAAAGTTGAGAGCATTCTGGTGACGTGCACAGTTCGCTGCTAACGCGCTAAGCTTGTAAACTATGAGTTTAGCGACTGCTGGATGATATCCAGGTAGCTAGAACTGTGCATCTGGCCACTGTGACCCCTCAACTTTGTGGCCTCGCGATACAAAAACTCTTTGATGTAGTGGATGGGAGAGGAACGATGCTTTATAGGTCCGTTTGGTGTTGGGGGCCTCTGGCAATGTGATGTGTCTTATATCATTCCTTGGTATCGAGAAGCCTAAAGTGATGCATAGTAATCAACACCATTCATCTTGGCATGGTTGTTTAAGGCTGCCAGGAGGGTGTGTGAACCAGATTCACCACATTTTTGTGCCCGGTGCTCTACATATTTGACTAGAATCAATGGCCTCTCTCACGCACACAGAAAGAGAGCGAAGTGCGTTGGATGCTGACCACCGGCAGAGGTGTGTGTGTGTGTCAGACAGCGTGTGGTTGTGTTTCCAATGTTTCAATTCAGGGTGGCGCTACGTTGGAATTTATACACTGGGATCTCGGTATCGGAATGTACCCCATTCCAAAACATTGCTTTGATAATGATATCCGTACTTATTTTTATCTCGTTTTTTAATTATTATTATTTCATAACTGAATCCTTCATATCCGCTTTCTATAAATAAAGTGTAATCTTGCGTACTTGTCACAATAGGTCAGTAATATAAGGTCAATGGCAACCTTTTAGTCAGGTAGATACTGCGATTTTAGGGAATATAGATGTACTAGTGCATCCCTTTTATTTCAGTATTCGATTTTTTAACATAGTTCATATTTTTGGATCCTCATTTCTCACAGCAGGGATCTAGTGGTTCCATTAGTGGAGTAGGATATGAAAAAGAAACCCTCGATTTCATCAAGCGGAAATATATTAATATGTATAAACTGAGATTCGACTGTAATCGTTTTCGTTTGCTAATATTTAGAGTTGAATTTCTTTTTAATGTCGCTACTGGCTCAGATTACAAGAGCATAAATACATTTTGTAAATAGAAAATTATTTGATGTTAACTTTGACAGGTGCAGCACGGTCAGTTTTGTTTCTTCTTTACTTTTCTTTCCACCTTCATCTCATGATCTTTCGCAGCATTTTCTCCATCCCCAACGTTATTATGTTATCAGAAACATGAGAGGTGTTAATAAACTTATCAGAAACCTCGTGGATCTTATATTTTATTTTAAAACGAGCAATAGATTGCGCGAGTTTGATTGTGAGATGTGATAAAACATATCGTAATAACTTGTAGTTTGTATCGAGTCTTTTATTAGGCTTTATACATGACCAACACTTAAGCAGTCTCTCTCTCTCTCACACACACGCACACTCGCGGCTTATTTTTTATTTTATTTTTATTATTATTATTTTTTTTTACATTTTAACTTTTCCACAAATATAAAATTTCCGAATGAGCATGGAAATCAGTCTCCACGAATTTACACTTAAGTGAAATCTAGAAAACACGATTTAGTTTGGATAGAGACAGATATTTCTATCGGCTTACACTGAAACTCGGATCCCCTTGTTTCATTTCAGTGTCAATGATGGGAGCACTGATTAACCCCATGGCATTCGGTAGGCTGGCATCTGCCGGCGGGGGAAGGCCTTTTCTTTACCCGGAGGCAGGCAAAAGGCCTCTGACCAAGTCAGAGGCTAACCGTCGGTACTACCAGCGCCTGAAACAGAACCCAGAAAAGTACCGGCAGTTCCGACAGCGAATCGAGCAGAGAAGAGAGAAACTGAGGGCTGTGCAGATGCAGGAGGCTAAAACTCCGCCTTAATTACTACGGGACTGTTTGTTCTTTCAGTGTCTTCGTCATAGAGGAAAAACTGCCTGTGGATGGGTGCGAGCAGGTTTGGAGAGAGGAACGAAACATGAGGCAGCCATTTTCCATCGTCTATGTTTGGAGGTGGTTAGGTCATGACATGTTCATACTCTGTGAGGGTTCATTGTTCTCGCGTCTTAATGAATCTTGTTCATAGGCGTTTCCGTGTCTCTCACTCACAGACTTGTGGAACTAGTTATAAGTCGCATTGCGGGCACTACAGTAGGAGTGTTTGTCACAGGTGATTGCTTAGTAAGCCCGTGTTATTGCAGGGAGCAAGTGAACTTTGTCTTTTCTATATTCAGTTCCAGACGTGTCATCCAATGTTTCGAAAGACGACAAAACACTCGGCGCATTGTATCTTCCTGTCGTTTTTCTAGTCTCTTTCTCATTTCTTGTGCAACATGCATGTGTCGCCCAACCTCCTTCAGATCTTTGTGACACGAAACATACTGTTGGGCAGTTGTTTGCTGGAGAGACGCAAGCTGATAATGACATTTTTATTTTTATTATTTGAAAATAATCGCCTTGCTGCGTTTTGTTTATAACAGGGCTGGGAATTTTGTTTGTATCGTTTACTTTCGAAGGTGTGCTGTAAAAGTTGTTTGAAGTACAGCTTAGTAAGTACCAGTCGGAGCAGTTAAGTTCTCAGACAACAAGAATTCACTAATAAAGAAAATTGATTAAGATATCGATAAATGTTTTATCGTCTTAACTTGAACTTGAACAGAAAAAATTGTGAAAACTACAGAGAAGCCACACTAATACATGAATTTATGTCCGCGAGCACCGACATCTTACAGTAATACCTTTCATAGAAAACACGATACGAAACGGTTTTTTTTTTTTTTTTTTTATCGATTCAATGTATGGTTTGGAGCCACCTGAGTACACTTGAAATACAACATTCTTCTTCACGTTTATGGATTATCATAGTTTTTCTAACCTCGAGTGTGTTGGTGTTTTTTTCCTCTGAATTTTCTAGAAATTTGATATGCAAAACAACCGGTCGAGAACAAAGTTACATGAATATATGGCTATGTATTTCTGTGCGTTTGTGTGCGCGCGCGTGCATGGGTTGGTTGACGCTATGCTAATAGCTGTTGGTGCTATTTACATTTCTCTCACTTGTAACCTTCTCTAAAATAGCGTGGGTGGGTCAGTGGGTGAGTAGAGTGTGACCTGGTGTTTTAAGATACCGTGTAAGGCTGAAGTACACGTATAGTTAGACCACATTTTGCAACCAGTGCCTCGCTCATGCATGCCCTCAGCTGCAACACGTGCTTTGCATCGCCGCAGGAAACGAGGGATCGGTAGCCCGCAGCCAGTCGTCGACGTTGGGGCCCAAGCTGGTGTCCACCATCAGAGACCATAAGCTGCTGCAGATCAGCGGGCGCAAGCGGTCCTGCCGCCAGTGCATTAGACTGGGTCACAAGACACGCACCGGACTGTACGTGCAGACCTCCTGCTTCTGCTCCGTCTGCCACGTGGCGCTGTGCCACTCCAAGTGCTTCTTTGATTACCACAAAGAGATCGGCGAGGTGGAGTGGCAGTAAAGGGGACCGTCGGCATCTGCCTGTGAGGGATGGCACGAGCTCCCGGGGACACAGAAACTTGCCGTGCCCTTGCACAACAGCTGATCACTGTTGCCACCGAGTATTGCAGGCTCACCTGTGGAGCAAGGTGGTCGAGGACATGTATGTGGCGGTAGACCCTTTTCTCGAAGACAGAACTGGAATCTTAGGACTTCAGCTCTCGGAAGAGTGTGGAGGAACTTTTTCTTGCCAAACATAACCTGGTGAACATGTAATGGGGCCTTTAAGAAATGTTTTGTGCTGTGACTGCAGTCACTAATACACCAAGGCGAACTTCGGTCTTGGGACAGTCTAAATTTAGACTCTAAATGATCTAGTCCAGCCGTCATGTGCGCTAGTGTTTTCGTCTTTATATATAAGCTTTATTAAATAGATGCAGTATGCAGAAATGGAAACATGAATAGTTTTTAAAGGTTGGAGGGCAAGATACGCTGGCCTACTCTAATGTTTCACTGAAAAGTTAACCAAAGCCGCGACATAACTGTAGACTGAGTTAACGTGGGAAAATTGATAGAAGACCCTGTACCTGCTATAAGTGACCATCGTGTTTATTTTGCGAGCAGTTAAATAAGGATAAAAAGTTTTCGGTCTGTGCTATGTAATTAGAGTTTATTTAAAACTTTGTATGTCGTATGTTCTTTCAAAGAAAAAATTCAATTTTGTATTTCTCTGTTCTTTTTTGTTTTTGTTTTTGTTTTTTTTTTCTTGTTCTTCTCCCTATATCATTCCTAAAGAGAAATGGAAGAGATGGAGAGAATTTACATCTCTGATCGAAACAAGTGTGTTCTCTTTTCCCAACATTCATCACCTCCGTCCCTTTTCCTTTCTCCCTCCCTCTTACACGTCCCCCCACCCTGCTTTCACATGCATATAGAACTAGTGTGACGCTTGAACTTTAAAGACAGACCTTGTTAAGTTTAATGTATGATTTTCTATTAAGGATAGTGGCAATTTCTTTATTATCACTGTAGAAATTTCGATATGGTGCTCGACATATTTCTTCACCTCATAAGGCAAAGACGTATATACCGCTCAGTCTGCTCTCACACATTCCCTTATATTACCGACTCGAGCATCAGCCCCTTGAACGACTATTCAGGAGTGTAACAGACCTGACTACGAAAGCGTTTTGTGATCTTACAGAGCATACACTATTATCAGCAGTCCTGTAGACATTGTAGACATGATTTTTATCAGCAGACGCCGTGTCACAATCAAAACCTAGCAAGAGACAGCTTTGCTTCTGTGTGCATTGTTTATGTAAGGAGTAATTGTAAGAAAGAGAAGACTTGATAGAAAGAGTGAAACAGCATTTTAGATACGCCATCCTTTGTCTATTTCAGCTGCTATGATGGCACCCGGTGTCCGACTGCCAGCGTTCTATGATAGCCGCGCCCGCGAGACATTTGATAAGGAGTTAACTAAAGGGAGGCAATATCGAGAACACCTCAAGCGAAACAATCCCGAGCAATACATTCTGCTCAAACAGAGGCAGCGGGAAGCCACGAGGAGATATCGCGAGAGAAGACGGGAAGTCCTGGCGAGGTTGCGAGGGTACTCCCCGAGAACTCGCCAGCCGAACGATGAGAACAGGGAGGATTACTCCCCGGAGGAGTTGCCGTTCTTTGCAGGAGCAAGAGTGGCGGGCCTTCACCAGGGTGCCAGGAAGAGTTCAGATTTGGACATGTTTCACGTGGACGGCGAGCGCGCCAGCGGTGTACTGTGCAAGGTGGTCAGCGACACACCGGATTGTGAGAAATCGGGCTGAGTTGGACTGTTGTTCCAACGGACTGTGAAGACAGTTGTGTGTTGTCACCGCCCATTAGCCTCTCGCACTCATTTATATCTTACAACCTTCTCCCCCGCCCCTAACAGGAAATAACGCTAAACTTGACATCTCTTTTGGTCGCTCTCTGTATGTATATCTACATAGCAAAGGTTATTTATTTATATACGCACACCGTCTGCTGCTGATGCGTTAACTGTCAGAAAGGACTAAATTTTTTGTCTAAGAAAAACTTTTCGTTGCTTTGTATGTTTTTTTCTCTTTTAAATTCGTAATTGAGGTCTGGCATGCAACCTGAAGAAGTAATCACTGTAGACATTGTCCATATTCTATGGATGCCAAGATGTGGTGGTTTATTTTCGGTTCTTGACAGTGGCAACATTGTGTATAAAATAAGACATGTTTCATTGAGGGTATAAGAAAATCTGAATAATGATCCTACGTCACTGTGTCGTATGTGTCTAGCTACAACTTGCTGATGTTACCATTTTGTAATAAACGGAGTGTGAAAACTCGCTGGTCTCCACTCGTTGGACGTTTTAGTGATCGTGTATCTGTGAGGTCATTCTCCGCGTGCGAACACGAGAGCCTCAGTAGCAGAGTGTACAGCGTCCTTTGTCTGTTTTCCTTTTTCAGCCGGAATGTTGGAGCAGGCGTACGCAAGTTCCAGTCTCTTGAGCGATAGCATGCGCTTAAGCCCCAACCTGCTGGCCCGGGAACAAAGACGGCTATACAGGGAACGGAGGAAGATGCAGGACCCAGAGCTGTTCAGGCTGAAGCATCGCGATGCGATGAGAAGGTACCGCGCCAAGAAGAGGCTGCAGACGAGGCTAACCAAGCAACCATAGACAGGGTGCGAAACACCGTACCCGAGACGCAGAGCAGACAGGTGGCTTTGCTAGGTGCTGATGTCGTCGTCAGAGGACGGTGGCGCACCCAGTGGATATGTGTTCAAACAGGATCTGTAGCATAGCTCGGAAACAAAACGAATAAAAAATTCAGTGACGACGTTTGGAAGTCCTTCGGAAGAGGGAGAAGTGCCAATCTGTTAAGAAAACTTGGGCTGCTTGATTTTCACCATTTCCTGTCCCTGTGTCGATGTGGTTGACAGGAATGCTCTGAAGTTTCGTGCACTCAGACATACCCTCTAGCCCAAAAGGAATCGAATAGCTTTGCAACGACAAGGACTTGATTAGCTCACACCTTGGTATCAGGAGGAGGAGGAGTTGTTCCTTAGCCTTAAAAAGCCAGTGAATGCTCCCTGGAAGTAAAGCCCTCTCCTTCATGTTCTGTCTTCCCACTCGAGCACTGGTCTGAGAGAGTCTACGTTTTTTTTTTTTCTGACTTTCCACTCTTGAATGTTACGGTCCTTGTAGTGTCTGCTGCATATGGTAGCCACTGTGTATTCATTTAGCCATCACGTATTACAATATCTTTTACAAACTTTCATTTCACTGATTGAATGGTTGCGGGCAGAATGGAGGAATCTCGCATAAATCTGTGCTGGTAGTAACATTTATTTTCCCTTTTGTTTTGTGTGGGGTTTTTTTGTTTGTTTGTTTGTTTGTTTGTTTGCTATGTTTTGTTCTGTAGTAGTCTGTGAACAAGTCGGTAACACTGTTTGATTTTGTAGAATGGACTTAATTCCACTTAACAAATGTTAGCGAATGCAGTTAAGCCTTTTGTTTATTTTAGCTCATGCACAATTCTCGGTGGAGTTAACAGGACAAGCCTCTTAAAAGCCAAGACCAAGAGCTAAATAATCACTGCGAATTCTGCAGTGACGACTTCGTCATGGGCACATAAACATTTATTCAAACGTCTGTCAGTGACACGAAGTTAGGAGATTAACTTGTCACGTTTGAACTCTGACATTGTCTTGAACAAAGAAAAAAAAATTGTAAAGGCGCCCTCGTCACACAGGGACCACATGAACTCTCGCCTGACAGTCACGCTGGGACCCATCCTTTATGTTGCAGCCGCCAGACTGAATCTCTTCCTCCTGCGCGGGCCCATGTACCCGCTGCTTAAGCCGTCGTGGTTACCTGCCCGCCAGAGCCCGTCCGCAGCGACGCACAGCAAGGCGGAGCAGATGCGGCGCTACCGGGAGCGCATTCGCTTGACCAACCCCGAGCTGTACTTGCATCACAAGCTCAAGCAGCGCGAGGCCATGCGCAAGCTGCGGGCGCGGAAGAAGATGGAGAACGCCCGTCTGCTGGAGAGCCTGCTGCCCGCCTGGGAGCCGCCGGCCACGGCATCGGATGTAACAGTCACGTCTGGGAGTCCAGGTGCGAAAGACGAACCTGTAGGTAGGGTCACTCGGGAGCCGTCGCCACGACAGGCGGACGACGACCAGCCAGCCATGAAGGATTTCGTCGCTGGCAGTAGTGCTAGCTGGAGCGAACGGAGTACACCTTGAGAAGCCGTTTTGTGAATAAGGCTACATATCGTACAGCTTCTAAGGTATCTTTTTGTACACATCCAGGTACCATGCACCTGATGGAGAATATTTCAGCGAGGCTTGTCCGAGTGGCTTTGATGTGGATCAAACAGTCACTTCATGGAAGTCAATACTGATTATTATACTTGGCTGTAAAATCAGAGCGTCACCATCAGTGGCACCTACTATAGCTTTGGTCCTACCCAGCAGGCAATGCAGCGGAAGAAACTTTTTTTTATATTATTTGGAGAAATTGATTGTGAGGCCTTCGTGCGGTATGTCACAAATAATGTGACTAGTATACTGCGCTAATATTGTTTTCACTTATTTCTTTTTATATGTGCTTGCTCTTGTAAGGATTCAAATATATGATTTGTTTATTTTTATTATTGTAGTGAATACTGAACATCTGCCGAGTTATAGTAAGGTTTACTTTAAAAAGTTATTCGTGGAACAAAAAGATTGCAACAGAATTACATTTGTCAAATAAGACAACAATTCTATGGAAATTTCTGTAGAAAATTGTCAGAGATGAATCATTTTAGAACTGTTAATTAAAGTTCTTTTAGTGTTAACTGTTTGAATTTATAAAATATGTGTTACTGGATGTGAGTGTGCATTGATGTAGTTGGTAAAAATAATACTGTACAGACATTAAGATATGTGCATATCCAGAGACGATAGAGAGATATGGACAGCAGCCTACACGCGCTGGCAGGTCTCTCGTCTGCTGTGGAAGTTTTTAGTGTTGCTGCCGCTTTCTTTCTTGTGCAGTGTGGAAGCATAAAAATCTTTGACATCGAAGAAATTAACAAATAAAGGTTCAAATTAACCTCTACATGCAGTCAAAGTGTAGTCTCGTAATATTGTATGTGTAATAGAGAAGTGCCTTATCAGTAATCTAAGCTGAAGATTCGAAGTGTATACGACAACCTGTAGTCATTTCACTAGCATCGTTTCTTAGTTCAGATAAAGCTTTCTTAAAATGTCTTCTTGCTTTGCATCTCGTCATTTAGAGAAAATTATACGCGATTCGATCTTGTACAGATTATTTTATAAGCAAGGCATTTCTAACCAATTTTAAGACCGGAAAAAATTCATTAAATAATTGAATAAATCCCACAACTTATACTCATTTTACAGGGAAATACTTTTATCTGTGTCGACCTTTGTGCCTCTAAAAAGCTCGTATTTTGCCTCTGGCAAAAGGTCAAAATTACAACTGTAGCTGTAAAACCCGCTGTGTCAAGGAAAACCGGAAAAGGCGAGTGCACAAAGTAATCCTGCACATGCGCGTCGCAAGTTATGTATTCCTGCGCACGAGTCCTCTCTATCGTCTCTAGCATATCCTCCTTGATTTTGTTATTTCAAAGGAAACGAAAACTGTTATGTATGGCTAGGGCAGTGCAAAGAACGTCAGGTGGCGGGGAATGTCGGAGTAATCAGTGTTTGGATATTCTGTCATCGTCAGTCCTGGCTTGAAAATAAACTGTGTTTTTCATAGTTATAAACAGTTTTGTTCTTCGCATTGCTGGCTTCAGTTTACCACAGTCTCAAGCGAACAGGCGCAATAAAGGGGTTGCTGGCGATTACACTTTCCAGACAAAAAACAAACCAACCCGCAAACACACACAGTATTTAGAAACATGCGTGGTGGAGGAGGAGGTTGTATCACAAGGACCAAATTACTCCAGAGTTACTTTGTTGTTTTTGTGTTTTTATGGTTTTGTTTTTGTTCTTTTTTTGTTTTTTTGTTTTTTTTGTTTTTGGTGGGGAGGGGCAACTGAAATGTGGCACACGGCCTGCCATCGATATATCTTCAGCCAGGCACATACAATCTCACTTTTACTTTCAGCCAGGTACATAACAGGCAATCTTACTACTTAGCCAAGGACATACAGGCAGTCTCACTGTTGTCTTCAGTCACACATCTCCCTCCATCTCTTTCTGTCTCTCCTCTGCCTTCATTTCTGTGTGAAAGTCAATCAGAAGGAAAGAATAATTAAGCGGTGCAAGGAAAACACCTGTAACGGACAACCATACACTGACTAGAAAAGGAATGAGCTGTTGTTATGTGGGCCTATCACATACAGTCATAGATCATCGTAGATTGGTGCATTCTTGTTTCAATCCATTCCAGTCGATGTTGTGTGTATTCCTCAGATGTCTTTCCGAAGTCGGAATTTAACAATCAAGTGCAGACACCACCTGCAACTGTTTCGTCTTACCGCCTTCAGGTAAATATGCATCCAGCGTTACTTGCCATACTTTCTGAGCCGATGAAGGGTCCTCATATTAGTGACTGTCTGCCAGAATGCAAATCCTTTGATGCTTAGCACCGAGAGGTAGTTGTATGACATCAACTGGAGATCGGGTAAATTTCCTACACAGAAGTAGTAATGTTCCCATTTAAAACTCTCGGGGCACTAAGACAAACCTCGTCGCTTATTTGCATATCGAGTCACGAGACGCAGCTGTAGACGAGGAGGGCGAAGGTTTAGCGATGAGTGGTGACTGACACGTTGTAATCAAACAGCACTGCGTCCTTCTCTTCCACGTCCTTCGCTCTTTCTCTCGCACACGTGTAAATATATAAATAAAGGAAGCAGTGTGCTTCGCTGTAGTAAAACTGTAGCTTGTCACGTGTGAGAATGCTGGGGTATTGATGCCGTATGCAATCTCTGAACATTCAATACAACTTTGATAATCCAGAAGGGCAATTACAGGGCATTGCTTACATGCAAACGTTTTGCTGCGATCGTGCAGTGTAAACTTTGACGAGAGGATGCTGTCAGGGTTTATGTGAGTTGTGTTCAGTGCATGCGTGCACACCACCATGCAAGTGTGAATGTAAGAGAGGCGGAGGTTTGTGGGTTTTTGTGTTTTATGCCTTACCGTGATCAGAATTTTGATATTTCCGCCTACATTCTCTTGTGTACGATCATGTTTAACAAACTCAATATTCGTGCATTCTTTGATGTCTTTTTACCCTAGGAGGGGCGGGGTGTGGGTAATTGGAAGCTTGGGGTTTGAATCATAGAGGATCGGGAAACAGAAATATGGTATCAGCATCAGCGCTGATTTATACGATAAAAAAAAAAACCAAAAGGAGACTAACAAAACTAACTACGCAGGAGCTAAAATGATTTTGAGTGATACTTTTTTGTTAGCTCAACTGTACTGATTACAAAGAAAATTGTTTACTGTACGTCGCGTGACTCGAGATGCAGTAAGAAGGGTTTCCGTGATTATGAATATTATATGGTGACAGAAACAACTAGTCTTGACTGCTTTTGTTTGCTGAACATAGGCTGTAGACTTCTCCGTTGTATACTTCCATGGACTGTTTGTTTTCCAACAGCAATCGACAGCAGCAGCATCACAGTCGGGCACTGTACGTGCAAACACTCAAAGCGATCCTCTTCCCCTCAGAGAACAGGTTAACGCCCACGCTCAGTCCCAACGACCTGCTGCTGTTTCCGGCAGAGATTTGAACTCTTGGGGAAGCGCGGCCTGCGCTGACGACCCTCTTCCGGTCCGCAGTTACCGCTGCGCCACCTGCAGGATCGCCTTCGCCAGCAAGTACGACCTCTTTCGCCATGGCAAAAATTGCCGCAACCGCCGGCCCGTGGTGTGCCGCGAGTGCGACGAGGCTTTCTCCAGCATCAGCAGCCTCAAGGACCACGTGCAGGCGAAGCACAGCGGCCAGGTGTACGCCTGCCTGTGTGGAAGGGTCTTCAACTGGCGCCCTTCTTACTACCGCCACCGGAGGACATGCAGCAAACACCTGTCGTGAGAGCCGGCATGTGCATGTGGCACGCGTGGCGAAAAGACTTCACACACGCGCGAGTGCTTTCTCGCCTGTCTAGGCTAGATTGGCCAACCGGGAGATAGCGGTTCCAGATAGGGACTCGGGGTATGTGGGGTGCTGATCCGCACGACAGAGTGGCACATTAGCAGGACAGGAGATGCTTTGCTGAAGCCGGATTCTCGAGAGTCCTGTGTGTGTTTTCGTGCAGTTTAATTCATTTGCATTAATCAGTCATTTCATTCCGTTGGCTACAACCGAACCGTTTTATTTTTAGTTTTTCTGTTTCTTTTTTCTAACATTAATCTCACAGGAATCGTGATATATTCTGTCGTGTGTGTGTGTGTGCGCGCGCGCGCGTGTGTTCATTTGTGTGTGATGCACGCGCGCCTTGTGGCCTAGAAACCTTTATTGTAAGTTTGAGTTTTTAGGTGTGTGGGGGATGGGTTGCTTTATATGTTTGTGTGTGTGTGTTGTGGGAGAGGGGTTGGTTCATGTCTTAAAATGATTTCGGCGCGGGAGGCGTCGGCTTGAAACCTATTTTGCGGTTTTTAAAAATAAAATTCATTTTTAAAAAAAACTGCTGGCTGCTTGTTATATGAAGGGAGATAAAAGGCAGCGAAACGCAGGCTTGAGCTCCGCCTTCCATGTGATGTGCCCCACACACCGCCACTAAATTATGGAGCCATTACATCCACCTTAGTGGTTTTACGAAACAAGTTCAAATTGTTGTGAGAAAGGGCTTTCTTTTTTGAGGGGTGCCGGTGGGTACTGCGTAGATAGAATGAAAAGAAGCCTGTAAGGACGTTCTTTTTGCCATATTATTGGGGAAGAGTTGGTAACTACTGTCAATAGTCGGAAACTAGAGAAGCTGTATGAAATAAAAACAATAGGAATATTACTGGGCAGAGTAAGAGCCATGTGGATAGCATGGAATTACATTTCTGTGTCATAGTAGAACCTAGAAATATGAGCTATAATAAGTAAATAGATGCTGGTACATGTGCTGATCTTTGTCGGGTCAGCTAAAAAGTGTAAAATATCAAGTAAAATGTTTCTACCAAGAGATTCTTAACCATGTTGTGTCTGGTGGGTTGTCTTGTTGACTTGTTAGCATGAGTCTGCAGCCGCTCCCCTCTCAGTATCGCTCTGGTACAAAGTATTTTGGGGAGCCGAGTGTCAGCTATGTGTATTTGCAACTATCTTCCACGTTAACCACGCCAAGCATAACAATAGCTGTCAGCTTGCTGATAGACATGATGAAAGCCAGTATTGACATAAATGTCTGTATTCAGACTGCCATTTTGGCAGTCCTCCAGTCAGTACACTTTTGAGGCTTTATACCTCGCCATCTGGCTGTTTCACGGAGGACCAATCCTAGTTTTGTTGTTCTTTCAGTTTCCCCTTTGGACTGCTCTGCCACAGCAGCCATTGCGCCGCTAGTGACGATGAGGATGACAGCAGAGGCGAGGCGGCTTTGTCAGGCGTGGGGCAGAAGCGCATCCTCAGGCAACGTTCCTCCGGGCTGCGGCTGAACACGGTGGACAACCGGCGGGTGCTGCAGTGCCCCGAGTGTCACTACGTCACCAAGAAGCGCTATCACATGAACCGGCATATGCGGATGCACACCTCAGAGTTCTTCCAGTGCCAGCTGTGCAGTCGCAAATATAGCGAGCAGTGTAAACTGGCAGCGCATTACCGAACCCACCACCCCTGAGCCGCACCAACTTCGACTGGGGGAGTAAAACAGCTAAAAAGAACATGACATGGGGAGGGTTGGTTATGTATTTAAGGCTTGTGTTAAAGGATCACAAAAGATCTTTCATTGCACCATCTCTTTTCAAGACAACAATGACCCTTCGATGCTAGTACTGTATTTCAGGAAGAGGAGGCAGACAAACTAAGAAAGAAGCAGGTAACATCCATAGTAGCCTGGCCTCTCATTGGGTGTTTCCAGAAAAGTGGGGTAGTGTCTAGAAAAAGTGAGTTGATAGCGATATCATTAGGTATCCCGACGGCCAGTCAGAGCAATGGGAGTGATGAGGATGATGATGTATGCTTTGTTCACTATAACATTTCCACTTTCGACAAAACGAATTTCTCCCTACACCTTACATGACTAACGCATGATTTGCCTCCATCCCCCATCCATTTTCTGTGGCATGATTATGGAGGTCATTGAATCATTTTCGATCTCCCCCATTATAGTTTTGACAGCTTCCCATAAATACTTTGCATTTCTTCATATCCTTTTCGGTCTTTGTCGTTTTATCTACTTGCAGTTCTATAATTCGCCCACTGTGGTCTCCATACATGCTGATGTAAGCCTTAAAATAAAGATGCTGTTGGAAATCACTTCAGTGTTTCTGTGAGCTAAGAAAAGAATAAACTATTTGTGCAAGATGTTTATGACAGTGGGAAACGCCTTTTTGCTGTGTTTTAAATTTATTTTAAATCGTAAGGCTGGACGAGTGGAGTAGGTGCAGGGAAGCCAGGTAACAGTGAGCAGATTCATTGCGATATCTTTTGTGTACTTCCTAGTGCACAGACGGGCAGGTGGTCTCCTGAACAGCTGTAAACACACTGGAGCTGATTTTGTAACACTGAATCCAAGCCCCATATGCTTTTTCTCTCTCTACACACACACAAACAAACATACACCAGGAGTCAGTTTATGAGACCACATTCCGCCGGGTAATTATTGAAAATTGTAATTAAAAATGCATAGTAGTTTGAACAGTTCAAATTTCTCGTCTTTCATCTGTATCTGTATTTGTCACAACATGTAAAGAACACATTAACAGGAAGTGAGTTCAGAAGTCCCAGCTGCGAATTAATAAAAACAGTTGTGTAAGTTTATGCGAAACAACATTTCATTGGTTTTAGTTTTGTACTGTGTTTGGGTGTTTCATTCCGCCTCTTGACTATGCCGCCAGTCAGGTCTGGCTATCGCTCGGGTATATATATATATCTCGGGCACCTGAATATCAGTTTTGTACGTTGCAAAATTTAATTTTCAGCTTCAGAACTTTTCTTTTTAACAGGGAAATCGGCGGTTAACTATTCCTCCCTCTCCCAAAGCATTTCCTGTAGCCGTTACTGGTTCTGAATGTGAGACTAAACCTGTTTGATATATGTACACACATTTCATGTCCATGTCTATATTTTACTGCCAGTTGAGCAGGTCGCCAATAAGTACACCGTTGAGGCTTTATACCTCGCCATCTGGCTGTGTCACGGAGGACCAATCCTCGTTTTGTTGTTCTTTCAGTTTCCGCTTTGGTGTGCTCTGCCACAGCAGCCATTGCCGCCGCTAGTGACGATGAGGGTGACAGCAGAGGCGAGGCGGCTTTGTCAGGCGTGGGGTGGAATCGCATCCCCAGGCAACGCTCCTCCGAGCTGCGGATGAACACGGTGGACAACCGGCGGGTGCTGCAGTGCCCCGAGTGTTACTACGTCACCAAGAAGCGCTATCACATGACCCGGCATATGCGGGTGCACACCTCAGAGTTCTTCCAGTGCCAACTGTGCAAATGCAGATTTTACGAGCAGTGCAGGTTGACTGCTCATTATCGATCCCATCATCGTGAAGATGCTCTATAAAGGATGCTACAACTCCTTTCATAGAAAAAAAAACCCAAGTCTGTTTAAAGCCTTCCACATTTTTAGTTTGTGTTGTAACGTTGAGCTGTGATCGCTAATGATACTTTGTTTATCCCCGAGCACATCAGTACTTTTTTGGGATATAAGATACTGCTTTCGGCAGTCATTTTGCCATGCGAGAATGACATAGTATCATCACTTTACTGATTCTTTGCATTCTGCGTTTATCTCATGTTCACCCGAGTTTCTCTCGTTCTCTCTCTTGGCGTTCTCTGTTGCCAACTTGTATTAATTTACAGAATGTACTCATTGCCACATTACGGTGACGGACGACGTGGTGCCCAGTGTCATCTCCTGCTGTATAATTTAATGAAACTCTTAGGTTATTTGTTACTTTCCAGTCTTTGGTGGTGTCCGTATAGGTCATCTGATATTCTAAGTCCTTTGATCCGCAGACACTGAAACAGGACAGTCAGCTTTGAAAAACAGAAACCAGTACGCTTGCAACCCATTTTCCAGTATATCAGATTATAACAATAAGATCAATTTACAACAAATGATAATATTAATTACAACAATATTAATTCCAGTTATTGATCCACTGCATTTTCCCACTTTGCTGCAGACTGTGCACTTTTCGAAAAAGCTAAAAATGACAATTCTTTTACTCTCTGAACTCAGCTGTGCACTTGACAATCACACCCAGTATGCGCAGACAGTAAAAAGCAGACAAATGACATGAATGGAGGAGATAACCTGATCAAGCTAATCTCATGCAGGCCAATGGAGTTATGTGAGATCAGCTTGTGTCGTTTACCCTCACTCGTTCAAAATTGCAGGCTTACTACGGAATGGTGGGGGAAGTGGGCAATTTTGAGGGCTTTTGGTCACGTGTACTCCATAAGTCAGTTGTTTTTCGTGTACTTATCTGCAGGCTCCAAGATTTATCTCCCATGTTCCTCTTCTGAGATGAAGAGCACTTTCAGTCTGCCAGTGAACGTTCTACGTTCTCAAAGCCACTTTAGGGCAAAAGGATAAAGTACAGTAATCCCTCGTTTATCGCGGGAGATGCGTTCCAGAACCATCCGCGATAACCGAAAATCTGCGAAAAAGAAACAATATATTTATTTATGTATTTATGCACTATATTAAGGCTTTATAAACCCTCCCCCCATACTTTTACGCTACATAAACCTTTCCCATTTCTTAATAACCATTCCCACATTGATCTGCGAGTGTATTGTAGATTTGCAGTAAATAAAAGAACAAACACATAATATGTACTGTGCGGCGATTAATACAATACCTGTAATACAACGGAAAATAAAAAAGTACACAACGCGCCACTGTACTGAGCCAGTCTGGGGCTGGGATACAACGCACTCTCTGGTTGGTCGCTTCTCTAGCAACCAGCCAATCGTGTGTTGTTTACAATAGTGAGAAGGCGCGTATCGTTTCAGGCAAGCGATGCTGGTCCTCGTCTCAGAGTAAATACATGCAGTATTTACTGTAATTCATATTAATTTTATTATTTATAATATGTCTTTATTGTTAGAATTAACATTAAGTAATATATGTTTATACCCTTTGGGCTTTTTTCATCTAAAAATTTATAAAATATATTTTTCCTCTGATCGAATTTCGCAGAAGCGTAGATCCTTGTATACACGTCCATGGTAGATCCGCGAATCATTGTTCACATTAATTATAAAAAAACCCGCGAAAGGTGAGGTGCGAAGTGGCGAGGGATTACTGTATCTTGATATCGAAACTAGCTCTTTCTTGCTTAGTCTCACTGTTTAAACCGGACTTTGCATAATGATTCGTCTGATTTATTTTAATGTCTTTTGTTTTAAATGTGGAGATTTGTGAGTAAACTTTTTATTGTTTGTATGCACACTGATGCCAACAAAGTGTGGTGTGTTGTATTTGGAACTTAATAAAACGGTTTGGCAATGTCTTAAATTGGTTTCATAGTTTTTAATTAGTACGATTTACAGGGGGAAAAAAAATCAGTAAAAAGGGGAAAAACTCTTGTAGGTTCCGACGGTGTTTCGTATTCTGTATGAACTGTTCTTACATACATTTATGGGTGTTCCAAAAACTGTTGCTGAGTTATTGTCGAAATAAATTATTTGAGTACAAATTTGAGACAACTGAAACTGTGATGTAGTTGAAAGTCTTGTTTCCACGTAACTTGAGAGAACTCAGATTTGTAAAAAAATAAATAAATACAGAATGTTGTCCTCATTCAGGTTTTGTTTGGGCATGTTCTCATGATCTAATTGTAATAGTTGTATTCGTTTTTAGACAATGCTTTATATCGGTTGCCTTCTGATCGTACTTGAATAAAACTGCTGTTTTGGTTGGATTACCATGAAGAAGATTTGCTCAACTGCAGTCAGTGACTAAACATTATTACGTACACTTGAGACTAAATCCACCACCACTCCCATCATCATCATTGCGCCTGGTTCTAGCTAGGGGCCACTACCCGTGCACAACACACAGACACGCACGCACAGACACGCCACTCGCAAGGGAGTCAGTCTGTTAAATCTTTTAGGAAGATGTGCTTTATAGCAAATTCTGAGTATCTTTGTATTAGTAGATGCACAGGCAGGGTATTCCAACCTGTGGGTTCAAATGCCACCCTAAAAGTCAAAAAATGTGTCGCGCTAAAGCGTCAAAAAAAAAAAAAGAATGCCTGCAAAAATTGGAAGAATAAGGAACGTTAAGCAGAAGTCATCTTACCCACCTGTCAGTGTTTCATCTGTCTTTGTGTCCCAGAATCCACCATGCCTTTGGAGCTTGCCGTCCAAGCAGTCATGATGCAAGGCGTGAGTTTCAGGAAGGCAGCGAAGCTGTTTGGCGTGGGTATCTCGCAGCTCTTCAGCTCAGTGAGCAAGCGGCGCGGCAAAGTCAGTGCTCCGCGAACAGGTCTGCTGCGGAAAGATGATGAGCAGCTGCTGGTGCGCCGCGGCCTCGAGGTGGCGCACTTGGGCGTGAAGGCCACGCGGGTGGCAGTGACGACGCTGGCGGCCAAGCTGGCTGAGAAGAACCGCCAGCCTTTTAAGAACTACATGCCGTGCTACGTGTGGTGGCACAAGTTCAGGCGCACTCATGCCGCTCTGGATGAGGCCCTGGCGAGGGCGTCCACCTCGGCTGCTGAGGACGATAAGTTTGAGCCAGACAGGACGTAGGAGCAATAGGTTTGATCCAGATAGGACGTAGGAGCTATAGGTTTGAGCCAGACAGGACATAGGAGCGATAGGCGTGAGTCAGACAGGACGTAAGAGCGATAGGTGTGAGTCAGACAGGACGTAGGAGCAATAGGTTTGAGTCAGAAAGGATGTAAAGTCCTGTACCTCACGAGAAGGGACAAGAACAATAAACGGATGGGAAGGACTTCTTGTAATTTTGTGTATTAAAATAAATTTTCAGTGCTTCAACATATAAGTATGCAATCTAGAATCTAACCGCGAGAGTAGTACATGTCTAATCTTAAATTCGAAAGTTCAGCAGTCCATTTTCCTTCTTTGGTCATTCAAGGATGTTAGCTGAGGTGGTGTCACGTGCTTCTGAGACAGCTTGCGCATGTAATGAGGTCCTCCCTACTCTTCTCCGTCTCATTATTCTTGCCGCTGTGTTGGAAATTCAGAGTGTGACCCAAAACTAAAGCGGATTTTCAATTTAAACAAAATAAAAGTCGTTTTGAAATCTTTTCTGCGTATCTGTGGTTTGTATCGCAATGAAAAATGATAAACAACTGGGAAAAGCTACATCAGTTATATATCATTAATTCAGAGACGCCTGGGCGCACATACACACACACACTCGCATTCAGTAATGTGTAAAGAAGCATTTTTGTTATTATTACCTGCTTTTCTTTCATTTTATATCTCTATATTTTTATCTCTTTCTTTCAGTCTTTCTCTTCGCGTTTTATGTGTTATTGATTATTCGCAAACACACGATTCGCTAATATGCTAAGTAGTATTTTATTCTTGCTATTGCACAACACGCTTCCTATTTTCATTTACTTTGTATCTCTCTCATTTCTCTATATCTCTTGGTGCCTTTTCCGTAATATTATTTGAACACACACTAGAACGCTGAATGATGTGTTAATCGACAATTTCTTTGGTTAAACAGGATGTTTACCTTTCTCTCTCTCGCCTTTTCCTATTATGTCGCACACACGCGAAGAAAGTACAGGTTCTCGACTTAGTCACAGATGCTAGATAGCTCATAGCCTCGATTTTTCTTAAAAGAATACCCTTGCGAAACATTCAGACACATTGTCATTATTTTGTTGTTCTCGTCACTGTTTTAGATGACACAAACCGAGCAGACACACTGAGTGGCATGCCTGTAGCGCACGTGCTGTTGACGAGGGCAAGTAACCACATCGAAGCTGAGCCATCAGAAGGGTGTATCACCACCTTCACGGTCTCGTCCGTCAAAAGCGAGCCGCTGGAGATGAGTCCGGAAGCCGGTGAGGATCAGCATCAGCCAGAGGAGACACCCGAGATCACCAAGCGCAGCAAGATGGGGCGAACTACGCCACGGCGGGAGGCGGTGCAGTACAACTTTGATCTCAGCCATCCTCCACGCCGCAAGAGGCGGGGCTCACGACCCAAGAAAGAGTACCTGTCGGAGAGCGACGAGGCATCTCTGGTAAAATTTGTGCGCAAGAAGATGAAGGTGAGCATCGGCTGCACGCGGCAGGAGCTCTTCGACATGGCGGTGAAACTGGCGGAAAGGCGGGGCACGCCCTTCCCGGACGGCCGCCCCACGGTGTACTGGCTGCACTCGTTCCGCAAGAAGAATCCTGGCATCGCTCTGCGTCACAGCAAAGAGACCAAATGGTATTCGGACCGCACGGCCCGCTCCACCGAACCCTTTCTGACTCGCTTCACCAAGCTGCTGACCGCCACGGGACTTGCGCAGCCAGCCGGCCAAGGTGTGGACCATGGACGACCGTGGCCTGCAGCTCAGCGTCGGCGCGCAGAAGATCACCACCATCGTCTGCGGCAGCGCTGACGGCGCCATCCTACCACCTTTCGTCATCTTTCCTTTGCTGTCCGACTCGGACAGCGCTCTCAGTAACTACGACACCGAGCGCGCCCCCGAGGGCACGCAAATCTCCATGTCGGACAGCAGTTGGACCGGGAATGACATCATCCGCGCCTGGTTCGAGACCAGCTTCCTGCCCAAGATCGGGCCCGAGCGCCCGCAGATCCTCATTTACGGCGGCTACGAGGACGGCTCCCATTCGGCCATCCCGCAGCTGGCGCAGGAGCACGGGCTGCACAGCGTGGCCCTGCCGGCTCAGACCTCCAACTGGACACAGCCCCTGGTCCGGTCCGTCTTCCGGACCTTCACCAGCGCACTATTTGCAGAGTGCGACCGCCTGACCGCCACCCGCGGCCAGGAGCTGACCAACGGCGAGTTCTTCCGGGTGTTCTCAGCCGCGTGGCGCCAGATGACCCCGGCAGACCTCCGAAAGGGTTTCTCGGACTGCGGTATCGAGTTGCCATTCTTTAGCTGCACTTGAGGACACGTTAGACTTTTTTTTTTTAAAGTAAGGGCTTACATTTTAATATTCCTAGTTTGCGAAGAATATAGTTGTGCAAACATTGAATGCAAATATATATTGTTAAAATAGTCTGCTATACCAAACGCCAGAGCATATCCTTCAGAAATGACCCCTACTGAAGGCAGAGAAAGTTGTGACATGGCCAGCAGGCCGTCCACCCATAAGAAAAGTATGGAGACAAAAGTGACATGTAGGACAATGGTCTTCTGCCCAGAAGGCTGGGCTGAAAATATAGCTTAACGAAGAAAAAGAAGAATAAATTCTGTTTCACGGGACTTCAAAGTGCTTGCTTAAGACAGTGTTGTAAGGACTATTATGATCCATCAGATAACTTGACACTGAATTTGTTAACAACAAAGGTTGTCCATAAATATATCATTATACAGTAGAACGTAGTAGCACAAGTTTCGGGGTCTGCCTCTCTGGATGTGATTGAGACTTCGATCAGTGGGGAAGTCACTAAAGCCTTTCACTGTTTGTCACAGACACTCGCACTCACTCAGTCGCCTGGACATTTTTAGCGTTCTTTTCTTCAGTTGTAAACTACTTCTTTGCATTTAATTGTATTAAATAGATATGGTAAAGTATTTATTACAATTATAGATAATTGTTGAAGAAAACCTTATTCTTAATACACATCCCAGAAATTACTAATTATTCAACAACTCTAATTATCAAATATTCTAATAGAAAGTTTCTTTTTCTCAGCTTGATTGTTAACTAAAAAATATTAGAGTTTATAGTTTTACACTTTTTTACCGCTCACGCTTGATAATATTCTTTTACAAAACTGTTAATGATAGTCACTTAGGCCTAATGTTACACTAATTTTAAGTATGTATGTATGTGTGTGTATTCCACTAATTATCAAAAAAAAAAAAAAAATAAAATCACTGAAGCCTTCACCAGGGGAACAGTCGTTAAAGAAACGAGTACGTTGAGCGACCACAAGTTTCCGGGGGCAAATACTCCAGGATGAACAAACTGCACCTATGACAGTTACAAAGAAAACATTAATTGTACATATCTATATACAAATCCAACAGAAAATTCAAATCTTACAAAAAATCCAAAAGTACAAAAAAGAAATGTAATTTCCACACCCTGAAAGACGCAGACTCCACTTTCCAACACGCAGTGGTCTCTGCACCTGTCGCGTGTCCCTGTGAAGTGAAACGCTGGCCGGCGATAGTTAATTAAATTGTTTCCCAGAATATATATATATGTATGTAAACTATTTCTCATTCAGCTGGTGCGGCTTGGCCACCCGCGCTGTGCTAACTAGTTAACCTTATGTGACACTCTCAGGACTAACATTTAAACAGCGAAATCTATAATACTGGTTATTCATCATTAAAGAAATACTTAATACTTCTCATATACAGTTATTAACTATTGCTGCATGTGATACAGTGATTGATGACAGAAAGGGAACTTGTACGTTTGACTTTTCACTTTTTTTTTAAAGA